>NC_051212.1:50676320-51013820 GCF_015220715.1 Pygocentrus nattereri
AGCTCTAGTGCAGTTGTTAGGGGTCCATTTTTTTCTACATCTATGTTAACACTAAGAAACCACCTTTAGCATACAAACTCTGATTTCAGCCCAGAGTGTGTGATACAGTTCTAGCAAAGTTCACTTCACAGGAATCCCTTGAATGGAGAGGATCATCTGAAGCCGACCTCATTATTTATTGTTGTTATTTTTTTCCTGGGCTTTTTCCTTTCATAGCATCCTTTATCACTGATGCTAATGGAAGGTGAGACACCAGGAGCTCCAGACTCCACAGCATTACACATCAGTGTGGAGAGGACTGCTGATACTCAAGAGCTGTTATCCGCTCTCCAGTCTGAATCCAAAAGTCCTTCTCCTTCTTCTGGTTCCCCCAGTTCTTCTCCTCTTCTCTCCGGCTCAGCCGTGTCAGCCTTGCAGACCAAATTCAAGCAAATATCCCAGAGGAGATGTAAGGAAAAAGATAAGCATGAGTACTTGTTTGAAGGTTCTTCAGAACACTGTGTGCAGAACATAGATGAGGACAAGTTGTCTCCAAGCCAAACCCCATCATCAGACCTGAGGAAGACCTCAAGTGGTAGTGACGAAGATGGATCTGAGCCTCACTTGACAGAAGTCTGTGACAAAGGGGATAAAGAAAGCACCACATTTGGCATAGCAGGTCTCCCCCGTGGACTTGGAGAAGGTTCCAGCCTAGAAAATATTGCCACAGGTGGAGCTGATACCTCCTTGTCTCCAAAGCCAACCTCCTCTCCAAGGCACTGGGCTCCTCCCAAAGGCTTCTGGAGAGTGGCCCGACCTGAGACCCTCCTTTTAAACGGAGAGGGAGCTTGTTCTCTCGTACCTTGTTCACCAAAGAACGTGCCACACACCCAGGAGGAGGAGCTCCAGAGGAAACGCAGGCTCAGGGTTGAATGTGCGGCGGTGCGCAAGGAGCTGCAAAGGTCGGACAGTTTGGAGAGCACTTTCCACAGATGCTTCCAGAAGGAGGCCGATCCTACAGATACTCTGGGTGATCTCTGGAGGGCAGACAGTTGGGAGACCGTATGCTCTCGAGGAGGGTCCAAGATGGAGAGGGCTGGGACAGATGAGAACCATTCAGAGAAATGCAAAACCAGGACCATGGAGACCACCACAGGAAAGCGTGCAGAAGGACAACACCAGCCTCCAGACCTGATTTACAGAGGTAGGAGAAGCCAGAGTTACGTTTAATTACAGGAGCTTACTGCATCTGTGTATTTCAAGGTGCTCACATATTTTTAGTTAGAGATTACAACCCAATTTCATTAACCTTCATTACACGGTATGTAGAACAGAAGCAAGACAGGGAACACAATAGCCCAGCCTCTCTTTCAGAGCCAAATTGTTTCTTCCCACACACATCGTTGCCATCATGGAAACCTTGCATCTCTGGAATGACAACTTTTGTAGAAGCAAAAGATATTAAGAAAGTTACTCAGAGTGGTTTGATACACGAAATATGTCTTTCTTTAGAAATGTACATCAAAATTGTTCATTTGTGATCGGAACCAGACGTCTAAAGTGTTTAAAACTACATAAAATGGTTGTTTTATGATAGTTTTGAGACAAAGTTTTGGTTTAAAAACTATTTTTAAAATGTATGCATGATGGAGGGATATATGCAAGGCATTATAAGGCAAAATAGTCCTGAGAAAGAAAAAAAAAACTTGTTTTTGGATATATCACTATTTTGCCATGATCAACATTACAAGCAAAAGCTGGGAAAGCATGTAGGTTCACTGGTTGTTTTGTACAGCAGATGTATTTTGTTGTAGAAATTGCGACGTGTGGTTCCTATCACCACCACTGTAAAGAAGTCAAAGTCAGCAATCTTCTCTACAATGAACCACTTTGCATCAAGCCACTCTGAATTTCTTTGCGTTAGCAAGTGAATTACACAGAAAATGTAAAAATTCCCCTTTAATTTACATTGAAAAAGGTTTTATTCCAAGTAACCATGCACCATTAATATGGGTCCTATATGTATTGCTCACACCATGTAAAAGGCTGTCAACCAGTGTAAAAATCAAAATTTCAACCAGTGTAAAAATAAACAACAGAGCAAGTAAAGGCCTTAGTATGACTCTAATTACATAGTACTGCGTCTTTGGCAGTGGTCAGTTAGTAATAGTAATTGTTTTGGTTGTATTTTGTAATGTACTCTGTCCTGACTAGCCTTAGTCACCTGTGGGTCCCTTAGCCAGCAGTCACAGCCAGAGAGCGTTTGTGAGCTCCATGAGCAGATGGGCCCATTCCTTTCCATGATTACAGATGTGGGGGTTGGGAGCGAGCGGAGTACGGTCAGATAATAATGTTTTAATACCACACGAATGAAACCGGAGGCTGAAATCTGCCGCCCCGTTTCTCAGGAGTGTTGTGTAACTGCAGAAACAGCCCTGCTGGTTTGGCAGGCCACAGCGTCAGGAGGATGACGAGGGTTCACTGGATTTACCCCTATATGCAGCATCCCAAAGATCACCTGAGGGTCAACTTGTAGTCCACAAAGGGATACATACTTTGCATGAATGTAAAAGGAGCAGACATGAGGCATAGTTTACTGCAGTTGACTGCAAAATTAGTAGGTGGTGTTGAGGTTTTCCTGTCAGTTGATAACCAGTGAGGGCGATAGCTTGTCAGAGATCATAGGAAACCTCTTTACTTAGCCTTCAAATTGGGCCTACATGGTATGGACAAAATATACTGTGTTTATAATGCCACACATATCAATTTGATATGCCTTACAATACTGTGAAAACAAAGTTAAAGACTGGCGCAGTGTTAGCCAATGCAGGGGTCTGTTAGCTGAGTTAACAGAGACTTTTAGCATTGTCCTCCAAGTGTGCTGAGCTGTCTAGTAGTCGTAATGGGTGGTTGCCACTCTTCCTCAGGTGTGAGGTTTGCCTTAAATAAAAAAGTATGTCACAAAATATGCAGATAGTATGACGTACAAACGGTGCAAACCATGCTAACGTTAGCCTGTTTAGCTGAGTGGCTAAGTCAGGGGTGTTTGTTTCATTTCACATGAAAATGGAAACACAGCAGACCCTTCATCACCTCTCACTGTCTAGGAAATATAGCTGAAGTAGTCCACTTTGTTTTTGGCGCAGCAGACACTTAGGAACAGTCTTCTGGGGTTAGCCTTAGACTAACATGGTCAGACTAATTGCTACCCTTCCACTCTTACCACCTGAGAAGCCCCCTACATTCACACTAGCAGGTGACCATTCATTTCCCATCAGAGTATGCAGTTGATTTAACTACAAGCAGCATGCGACATGGCAAGAGAGCGACAAATGACAAATCGAGTTGAAATGTTTGAAATGGACAACGGCAAGGTCAAGCAACAGTCTACATTAGATAGACACTCAGGGTTCTCAGCATCTGCTCTCTGAGCTTTTTGTTCCTAGTGGCATGTCGTTTATATTCCAAATAGTATCACTCAAAATATGGAAGAAAAACTAAAAATCTAGATTTTTATACTTATGAGCACAGTTCATATTTAAATAAAAATGCATGATACATATATAGCGCATGTTTTTACACCTATTGATATTTTATCTATTCGGAAGCTTGATGGTGTACACCATGCGACAACAAGAACGGTCTCAAACCAGAGCCGGTTTATGAGGAGCCTGGCCACTTCCTATTTCCTCTGTTATATCAGAAACAGGACTGCCAATCAGCAGAGGGCACCCGTGAATGAGTCCTCAATGAATGGGAGTAAAGGGTGCCCGATGGCTAAAAACGAAAAGTTCAAATAGTTTTTAATCATTTGCCCAGAATGTTTCTTTAATTTTAGAAAGTAGAATGATGTGTTTCACTAAAAAGCAAACAAATCCTATCCTAGCTATTTATTGCCTTTTTTCTACAGCAAACAGGTTTTGGGCAGCAGAAGGCAGGCATTACTGCTTGAGCGCGATGATTGATTGGCGAGCCAAGCAGCTTATTGGCTGTTCGCACTCACAGCAGTGTTAAAATGTTTATGCTGCTCGGGAAATAAATGTATTCTTTTACACAAAAAATTTTAAGCAGTTATGAACTATGATTTCGCTCATATGCTCAACATCAACCCATTCATTTTGGGCTCACTTGGGAGTGCCCTCTAGTGTTTGAGAAACCCGGAAGACATTGCAGAGTGGGAATTCTCCTCTCTATAAGTTCATGTGATCAGAGTAACTCGGTCAGCTGCGTCAGGCGACCCTGAGATCAGGTCTTTGTGCATGTAACAAGCTGTGGACCAGCTAGTACAGGTGAATGACTGTAATACTTTCCGAATTCTGGTGTTCTTACAATTTGTCCTACCCACTGATCAGTGCCACTGAGCAAGCTCTTATCGCTTTTATAGTGTAGTAACTTTCCTGTTCCATTTTTTATGTTTTTGATGTTAATTCAGCCTTGCTTACCACCTAAATATGTGATTTAGGATTAAAGAAGTTGTACCTATACTTTTAATGCTGTTTGCATTTTCTGATGAGGTAATTTAGGTGATTTATTTAAGGTGATTTATTTATCCAAACATCCTACATACAGTTTTCTGTAGGGAGCTGTGTATGAATATGCACTGTGATAGGAAATTTCAACGAGATTGAACAATTCCGGCAATGCCCGACGGAAGCACGAGTGTATAGGACTGACCTATGAGACAATGAGAAATTTACAGGTATGCAGAAATGTACAGGTAGCAGATCGTATTCCAACTCCTGCCAAACACGGGTTTCCAGAGATGCTCTATATACAGACTTTCTGGGGCTTCACACAAATGTTTCTCGAACCTGATGAACCAGACGGTATCTCCCGGACTGGTGGTCGTCCAGATCCCTTTGCCCTGCACGGACAGCCTTCCTCTTTTCATTTTTTTGTGCCATGTCCAAATCTGCTTTCCAGTTGGTGCAGTTTTATTGAATTTTCTCGAAAATGCACACAGCGTTCTTGTTTGACTGAGTTTGAACATGTTCTAACACACAAAAAGCCTTTGTATTTCTAGTGAACGCCATTCTTCAACCTGGGAAAAAAAAACACTAAAAATTTAACTTGGTTAGTTTTTACACATTTTGTCCAAATTTGAGATCATTTGAGGGAGAATTGGCTGCGTTATTAGACTACGACATGATGTCAGTTTTCTGGGGACACCCTGTACCATGCAGCCCTACTTGAAATGATTATACAGGCCTTAAATTCTGTGTAGAAGGTTCTTGACCTATTAGTTCTAAAAGTATTTTCTTTTTCATGTAGATTGATTCCTGTTTTCCTGTTTTCTATGTTGTCTTAATCAAACGATTGGATGTCTTTGTGTCTCTGTGTAGGTTTACCTCCATCATATAAAGAGGCTGACTGGGACACAGCGATCACCCATGGCGCTGAGCTCACTGTTAGGTAAGAAATTATTCTCCTCAAAAGTCTCCTCCTCTGCCATGAGTAAAGGCTATCATTCATATTTGATCTGTTGACATTTAGAGACATAGAGCACACCTTCACGAATACTATCCAGGCCTTTTTTGAACATTTAGGGGAAATCTTGCTTGGAGGGTCCTGCTTCCAGTCAAGATGTTTTATATGGAAGAATGAAAATTGTTTAAAACTTATAATTAATGTTTAATAAATACTAAATAAATAATGATTAATAACCAGTTACCTTGAGGAGAAACTCCATGAATGAACTTTAAGGCTTGATACAGGTGGTTGCTAAAGTGTTGCTATGATATCCCAGGTGGTTGCTAAGGTAACAATTGTATTTCTTTAAAGAGGGTATTTATTTTACTAGTTGAGCAGACAATAAAACAAGACTTTAAAGCTTAGATATTTGTTATATTTAAGGATTATGTTATGATCTATTTAACCTCCTTGGAACCACTGGTGGTGCATGTCATCGTATTCTTCTTAACTTTCATATTTCATAAGCTACATTCAGAAGCTGGGCGTCGTATGAGGCTGTAATTTCTCTTCCGTCTGTACCGCTGGGAAGCGAGGAGGCAGATGCATACGCTGAGATAAGCGACTTTTATTAAGGGCAAATCCAGGGTCGTGGTCATGACAGTCCAGGTTCATATAGCCAGCACAGATAGATTGAGGGACAGACATGACTAAACACAAACAAATCCAAACTATACAAACAGCACATCAGAACAGGCTTACAAACAGTTCAAACATCAAACAAACATCCCAAGCAGCACGTCAAACAATACATACATCACACAAACAAAGACTGACAAAAACTAGGGGCAAACACGGGGCTTAAATAATCACAGGGATGACGAGGGACAGGTGGGAAACAGGTAAAACGAATCAGGGGTGATGTCACTAAACAAGGGGGCTGGACCAAAAAAAACAAAACAAAGAAAACAGTGGACTATCAAAAGGTAAACAAAAAGCACATGGGGGAGTGGGAGGAGCCAAGCCAAATAGACGATGATGTAATTTTGAACCCTTATAATAAAAGAAGTTGAACTCACAGTTTGTTTTTCTACTGAAAGTCAAGCCATTTTTCCACACAAAGAGCGTCTGAGATTTTTGGCTTTCAGCAGTAAACATATAGCAATATGTGTAATCATAAAACATATTTACTGCTAATTTGAGGGGAGCTTTTACAAAAAAAAAAAAAAAAAAAAAAAAAAAAAAAAAAAAAAAAAATATATATATATATATATATATATATATATATATAAATAAAATATAAAATTATCATTTATACAGTGCTTACATTTTTTGGATAATTTTTTCAAAAAATTCATTATTTTTCTGTTCAATTTAATGTAATTAATTAAGATTTACCATAAGTGTAATATTTCAATTTAAAAAAGCTTTATTCAAAAAATGCAATCCCACATTACCGAACACACAGTATTTTAGTTCATGGGCGGAGCCCTTTTCTTAGCCCTGCCCCTGCATTTTAGAACAGTAATTGAGACTGCATCCCTGTCCCTCATGGCCACATGGTGAGCAGTCAGATTGCGCTGTTCTGAAGTGAATGTGTCCCAAAATCTGAAAATCAGTGTGGAGCATTAAGAATCGTCACTACCAGAACACATATTCTCACCAATTAAGTAAATGTTTTTGTGTTTTAATGTAAAATATGATGGTTTTTATGTGTGTACAGCTGTTCAAAGCTGCGTTTACTAGTCATGGCTCGCATTTTTGTGTTCTGCTCAAAATGAGCTGAAATCAGAAACAGAAACAGTCACTACTGAAACATTTGGTAAAGTTTCAGTAGCGTTAAGATTTTTTAGTAGTGACAAAATGGAACATTTAATCATTTATTTTAATAAAATAAACATAATTATGCTATAGCATCACTCAAAACAAAAAGGATCTGACTTCAGTACAGGAGCAGGATCGATTTATGACTGTTGTGTTTACTAAAGATCAATTTAAGAACCCTCTGTTAAACAGTGTAAGTCTAAACAGATTCTGATTTATGTAACAGTAGCTTGCCCCCTTCCTGACTCCCAAATATTTGTATTTGTTTAGCCATAATACGTTGTCCATGAAGTCATTTTTCCTCTCATTTTTCACTTTTGCCAGGAAACACGGCTAAATCTTTAGTACCTATACACAAACTGTGTTGGAGCCATATTACAGATGAACTCTGAGTCCACATCCACGCATATGACACATTTCCCATCACCTTCAGATTAAGCTCATTCACTGCGTCCAGTACATGGCTCTGGAAGAGATTATATAAAGCTGCTTTATGTGTTGCGTACTGTGGCGTGGACTTATGTGAGTTGACGATCTGTACGCTTTGTACTCCCAGCCATGGCGGAATCCAGGTATATATTTGGTGCCACTGTGTTGCGTTGCTTTAGGCTTCCTTTTGTAATAATGAATCTGCGTCCTTTCTTATTGTCTATAGGTCTGTGCTCGCTCCTGGCGACCTGACCCTCAGCCCACGGCATGAGCAAGCCAAGCGTTTGTTGGAGAGGGCCCGCTCGAAGGCCCGCTCGCAAAACCCTGATGGTGACCACGCCACTCGACCGGCGGACCGAGAAGACTTGTAAGTCTCCGGTCACTCTTGTTAACACTGCAAAAATTGGTATCTTTTTAAGTACAATTATCTAAATTCTAGTCAATATATGAAATATTTCTTATTTTGAGATGGACATGCAGTTATTATAGGATTATATAGTTTATTTCTACATATTTTTTTAAAAAAATGTAATTTTATTTAATAAAATGTTTCAAGCACATTTCTGAAAAAATGATGCGCCAATATAGTGAGATAAATTTACTTACTAAAATGACTTAAAATAAGTCAAAAATGTTTGGAAAGAGGTCAAATAATCTTATAAGCTTGCAACAACCTCAACAGGAGAAATATTTGATATATCAACTAGATTTAAGATCATTTCACCTGACAAGATACCATTTTTTGCAGTGTGTAATTGTTTTTATTTGGTTTTTGAAAAGTAATTTCTAATTTCTACACACTACTAATATTATCTCGCCATAATGGCAGATTGCTTGGCTTGTTTTATGAAATATGATCGAAACAGGCAATTTATCTGCCGATATAGTGATTTTGTTCTTGATAAAATGACTCAAAACAAGTACAAAGTGTTGACAAATCAGTTAAACAATCTTGGAATAAGCTCTCAAAAGGTATTAGACATATCAACTACATTTAAGATATTTTCACTTGCCTAGATAGCAGTGAACCTGCCTCTGTTGGAAGTTGACCTTTATCTCTAAACCCTGAGCTGAACCATCACAGAGCTTCCAGCAAAGAGGGAACTTCTGCTGACACTACCCGCTGCCCTACACTTTACCCAAACTCTGTTCAAGTTATTCAAATAGTTATGTAATAGATTAATAGCCGCCCTAGAATCAGAAACTGGATCGCTGATCTAGTGATGCACTGAGAAGATATTGCCCCGAAATTCTCATTTAGAGCTGTGTCAGCGGTTATATAATCATGTTTATGGAGTGCAGTGGTTATTTGGGATGTCTGTTTTGTGTTATAAATCCCGCTCTTGTTATGAACACAAAACCAAGCACCCGTACACATGCCAAATTAATCCAAAGCCTCTGAGGTTTTATCTGTGGGCACTGTTAATCCATTTAACACTGAATAACGCACTGATGTCCTGTTTAATAACAGGCCAAATTTTCACATTACACCATTCGATTTGGAGAACTTGTATAACGGGTTTTAGGCTTATAAAACTAAGAGGAAAATGAGTGGTTTCATCAACTGACATTGAATACATAACTACAGTTCTAAGTAATGAGGCTGGAACGGATTGAAGAAACGGTGTACGCACGCTGTACAGAACCTACCTTATGATTTTACTTTGTTGTTTGGAATAATTCAGAGATAAATGGAGCTGAAATATGTTGTAGAACATATTGCAATACAAACCCAATTCCAAATAAGTTGGGATAGCATGTGAAATGCCAGTTAATACAGGAATCGGTGATTTGTAACTTCTGTTGGACGGATTTTACGTTGAAAACACAAAAACACATTTGCTGTTTTGCTTCATGAATATCATTGTTTTTTGGTATGTTTCATTCGAGGTATGTTGCCTGCAACACCAATCCAAAAAAGTTGGGAGTATCTTGGCCACTGCATCATGTCACCTTTCCTTTTAACAGCACTTAATAGTCATTTAGGGATTTGAGACACAAATTTAACCAGGTTTGAAAGTAGAATTTTTGCCATTCTTCTGCTGCACAGCCATAGGGGCTTTTGTATTTTGCACTTCATAATGCGCCACGTTTTCAATAGGAGATCGATGACAGTCTAGCACCTTTAGCCATGCTTCTGTAATGCATGCAGAATGGCTTTTGCCATTGCCATGTTGTAATAAGCAAGGATGTTGTTGAAAAAGTAGCATATGTTGCTCCAAATGTGTTTGTATCTTTCAGTGTTAATGGTGCTTCACATTTGTGCAAGCTGTATCCCACTAATACACCCTGATATGACAACAGACCCTGGATGACCTTTTTCTTCTTCGTTCCAGATAATACGGTATCCATCATTTCCATAAATAGTCCGAAAGCTTGACTTGTCAGATGACAAAACACATTTCCACTGTGCATTTCAAATGAGCTTGAGCCCAGAGAAGTTGGCAGCATTTCTGGACTGCTGTATATACTAAAGTCTTAATTTGAACGACAAACAGTGTTTATTGACAACAGGTTGTCACAGTATTTCCGAGCTTATGCGGTGACATCCATCACAGAAGCATGCTGGTTTTTAATGCAGTGCCATCTAAGGGGTCAAAGGTCACAGGCATTCAGTTGTGGTGTTTGGCCTTGTGTTTTACATTCAGAGGTTTCTCCAGATTCCCTGAATACTTTGATAACATTATGCACTGAAGTTGGTTAAAAAAAAAAAAAAACTAAAATCTTTGCAAATGCTTGTTGAGGAATGTTGTTCTTAAAGAGTTGGACTATTTGATGATGCATTTGGCAAAGTGGCGAGACTCAACCCACCCTTGCTCATAAAGACCTTTCCTGGATACTCCTTGTATAACCAAGCATGATTACTCACCTTTTAAAAAATGTTTTCTAAACATTTACCAATGTTCCTTGTCTTGAATTGCGCCCGTCCCAACTTTTTTTGTATTGTGTTGCAGGCATTAATTTCAGAATAAGCACATATTTACAGAAAACAATTAAGTTAATAAGAGCAAACATTACGTATCTTGCAAGACAACTGCTTTTGTCTACATATAGGTCAATGTGGATTAACTATTCACTGCTTTATGTTTTTATTTGCGTTTCACTTACTGTCTCCAACTTTTGAAATGGGTTTGTACTATCCAAAACCACCAGTGAACCTACACATGCCTTCTGAGTTTTGAATGTCGTATTGGTAATGGTAAAAGTTCTTTTGAGACTCTTTTGCCTTACAATACCCTGCATGTACCTGTCCACCATGAATGGATTACAGTGTTGGGGTTGTTACTCAAAAAAGTAATCCATCACAAATTACTGAGAACTTGGTTGGTGTATGATGCTGGGTGTATGATGCTGTTTGAAAACTGAGGAACTAGCCACTAGAAATAACATAAAACACTAAAATGTAAAGCTTACAGAGCTGTTTCTGAGGGAAAATCAATTGAAAATCTGACTTTTTTTTAGATGAGGTCCCTCTTCTTCAGCGCTGGTACCTTCATTCATTAAATGATGCTTTGACAGGTTCCTTGTAGAATTTTCTTCATTTCCGGGGCTCAAATTCATAATAAAAGTCACACAGTCAGGTTTATGTCTAATGGTAATGAAAGACTTAAGTAAGTGTCATGTATCCTTATGAACACCACAGTTCAGTAAAGTGCTACTGATGATTTTTAAATAAAAAGTGATATAGAAAGTAATATTTCTAAAATTGTCTTAATTTAGCAACATGCTTTCTAAGTGATTCTTGTCATTGATTTTCGTAATGGTTCTGTCCTTGTTTTGTAGGGAACTGTTAACTTTGCATGAGTCACCACCGCCACACAGGACCATCATTGTAGCTACTCAGGAGCAGTTAGTTCCCCCACCTGTTCAGCTGCTGGAGGTCCGAGGCAGGAACAGCGAGCGTGGGATACCCTTGCGGAGACACGGACAGTCACCGACTCGCGTACGCTTTGAAGATGAGTCGGAGAAGGAAGCAGAGCGCCGGTACCTGGATAGGGTGCGTGAGCGTGGCCCAGTGGTGGCAGAGAGATCTCAGTCCAACCAGCAGCCAAAAGCAGAACCTATTCTCACCATCTCACAGGTGAGCAAAGGATCTGGAACAAGCTGGGGTAGTGTAGGTATCCCAGTAGCTATTCTGACTGATGAGGGAGAAGGTACTTCTCTGGAGACTGTGGTGCTCAAGGAAGACCTCCGAAAATGTGAGGCTTGTGGGAGCATCTTAGCACCTGTTCATGCCAAAGAATCTTCCTCTAAGTCTTTGTTAAGTTCCGCAGAGGGAAAGTCAACTCCTCGATGGGTCACTCCTGGTCACTCGGGTCGCCAGATTATTCGCCCTGCTCTCTTAGGAGGAGTAATGTTGACTGAGGGTTCCAACTTGGTAGAAAATGTTGAGGTTGCAGCAGTGGGTGGAGCTGGCGAGAGGATGTCAGCTTTTGGCAAGCTTCGAAGGAGGAGCCGGAAAGGGGAAAGCCGAGTCGAGACAAGCTACGGACCTTATGCTCGCGGTCAGGAACTGTTGGCCCAGCGACGGAACTCAAGAACTCGTTCCAGTCTGGAAGAGATAACTGGCTTTCATTCCAAACACACTGAAACACAGACACGAGGGGTCACTTTTGCAATTGACACCTTGCCCGGAGCAGATAGCTCCCAATCCACGACTACAACCTCCAGAAATGCCAGGGACTCCCCTGGCCCTCAGTTGCCCATCAAGTCAGCTTTGAAGTCAACATCTAAGATCAGGCCAACTGGGCAACGTGTTGTGAAGCTCCTGCCTTCAGTTCAGTATCGTTTGATCCATCTGGATAAGGAGATGGAGGGGGGTTCCCACCACCAGGATGTTGCACCTGAGGAGCATCTCAGTGTGACTCTTGGCACATCTTCACAGGCTTCGCAAGCCACCTCAGGACTGACCCCTTGTATCAGGCCATCTTCTCTCAGGTACTCTTCACCTGTGCTAACTCCTGAGCTCCAGGCTCTGGCGATATGGGACACTGTAGACCCAGTTGATGGTAAGCTTGAAAGTGGTACATTAAAGTAGTAGTTAAAGCTCATTGATCACCAGCCATGGTCCTGGAGATCGACCTTCCAGCACCATCTAGTTCCAGGCACAATCTGCCACACCTGCTCCTGCTAATTAACTTCTTCAGTTCTTGATTGTGTGGATCAGGTTCATTAGTGGTAGGTAAAGGTGGGGTAGTACGTCAGATGAAGGTTGGAAAGTAGATCTCCAGGAGGAAGGTTGGTCACCACTCCTTTGTGTAACATTTTCATCCATGGCTGTTGATTCATGTCTTGTTGTCTTTTGGTTTCGTATTTATGATGCTCTGCCAAAACAAAACCAGGAACCACTGAAGTAACTCACTGAAGAACTGCATGGTTAAGCTAAAGTATACTTGCACATATCTGACAGAGATATGTTATCACGCTCTTTGTTCTTTAGCCCATTTGTCAAGTGATGATGTCTGCAGGGATTCCACCTGTGCTTCACCTCATCCCCCAGAATGTCGGCCAGCAGTCCGAGGTATGGGCATGTCAAAGGCTGAGGACCTCAGGGCAGAGCTTCTGAGAGCAGAGCACCGCAAAGCTGAGCTACAGTGGGACGAAAATTTAGCTGGATCACGGTAAATCTCCAATGGAAATAAAGATGCTGCCCATTTGCAGGTCTGGAGGGCCAGATTTAAACCCAGGATGATTGTTTCTCTGCTCTAACAGAATAAGTCTAAAAGATTAATCTTTTTTATTAATCGTCGAAATTGCAATTTAAGTGAGCACAGTTTTCAAATTGCAAGAGCTATAATTTTTTAAAATTATAGTCTACATTATCAAAAAGGTTGCCTTAAGTTTTAAGTGGGTATATTTAATCTAATAACACAGAGCCTGAGAACTACCTATGGGCAAGTTACATCAATCAGAGGCAACCAAACCCACATGTGCTGTAACATCACAACCACAACTTACAGGCTGTCTGGCACATTCATGCGTCAAGACTTGGATATTTTGGTCTTCTTGACAAAACAAAAGCCTGAAACTTAATTTATAGAAAATAATAGTGATTTAAATTGCAATCTACAGAGCCCTGCGGGTGACATCCCATTTAAGTAAACAAAATGTGTGGCCATGCCCTACTAACATGTGGGAACAAGATCCTAATGTGTGACCATGACTTAGTAAGGTGAGGGAATGAGGTAATTGATATAAAATAAGATCATGCATTACTATGTTGCAGCCACACATTAGGAACTTGTTACCATGCCTTACTAAGTTGTGGCCACGCATTAGGATTTCATTCCCACACCTTACTTAATCATGGCCAAGCTCTATTTTTATTTATACAGGATGTCACCATCAGGGCATCATAGCAGTCGCAATATTAGTCAGAAAAATCTCAATTAGATATTTTCCCCGAATGGTTCAGGCCTATAACACGGCTACCCACTAAACCCAGTAACTAACCGCTGAGCTGTATCATATAGGCAGGGAAGTCAACAAACTAGTTCATTCTTTCATTGCTTCATAATTTTGGCAAGAAGAAATTTTCTTAACCAAATTTTCTTAACCAAAATCATAAGTTTTTGTCATTACCATACAATTTTGAAGCAGTATTATCAGAGAATGGATTTTGAATATGTTTTAATCTATTATTTGTATGTTGTTGGAAAAGCAGCTACTTTTTTTGCCCATACAATGAGTTATTTTCTCAAAATAACAACAATCTTGAGATAATTACACTTTCTTAATGAGTTCTAACTCATTATTTCACCATACTAAGTGACCGCCCCCAAAAGCGCAAACTGTCTGTACTTTGTGTATGTTTTAGTAACTTGGCCCTTATATTGTGTTACAATTATGGCATTTGGCCGGCGCGCTTATCCAGAGCAACTTGCAGTTTTGCACAGGTAGGTGAAGGTAGTGTTAGGAGTCTTGCCCAAGGACTCATACGTATAGTGTAGGGTGCTTGCCAAGGCGGGGGATTGAACCCCAGTCTACAGCACAGATGGCATACCTCTTTATACGTAGAGGTGTTACGCACTACACTATACCAATGTGAAAACATTTAATAGTAATCCAGCTTTAAATCAGTAACATGCTTGTCCTTTCATCACCATTTCAACCCACGCTGATTGTGATCCTCATGCAGAAGAGGTGCGGAGCGAGAAGGCAAGCCCAAACTTTCCCTTCGCCGTTTCTTCTCAGCAATGGGCCTGAACAGCATGGGGAAGCTGGTCAAAGGCAATCGGTCCAGCAGCATGGAGCAACTGTCCTCCCCTGCTCCCAAACACAGCTCAGCTTCTCCAAGCCCCACGCACAGAGGCCAGCCACCGCTGCAGAGAACCCCCTCTTTACAGTCCCTGCACACTGTAAGTACGGCTGTAGTGCGGAACACATAAGCTTTGGATATCAGTGTTGCTGATGGTCTGATATGTGGAGGATGACATGCTCTGGCTTTCATTTCCACCAGGAGTCTCCTCTCGCTCAGCTGCGCAAGGTCTCTTCTGTCCAGAGCCTGCAGTCTCCAAAGAGGAAGTTTGAGCGCTCGACAATTTTGGGGGAACTTCCCTTGCCTCTTAGTCTTGGGCCCAGGTGTGTAGCACGCTCTTTCTTGTTTTTTTTTCTACCATATCATTAAGTTCCATTAATTTAGCAACATTTCTGCATAATTTACTTGTTGAGACATCAACAAAGTCATTCAGAGTGGTTTGATGTGAGATGCTTAATTGACCAACTCAGTGGTGGTGATAGGAACCAGGGCTCGCTGGTTCTTATACCAACCACATTCTGGCAAATATATCTGATTACTCTTTGGGGACTATTATGTCTTACAATGCTCTGCATGCACCTCTCCACCATGAATATACTTTAAAAATATGTTTTAGGCCAAAGCCTTTCCTCAATGCTATCACAATGCTGCCCAAAAAAAAACTATCTATCGTATCTTGTCAATTAAAATTCTTTTTTCTAGTCAATATATCTAATATTTTTTTTGTTTTGAGTTAGTTGTTGAGTTATTATAAGATTATCTAGCTTATTTCTAAACTTTTTACCTGTTTTAAGTAGTTTTAGGTAAAATAATCTCACTAAACTGGCAGATAATTTAGCTTGTTTCAAGCACATTTCTTAAAAGAAGCAAAATTATCTTCCAAATGTAGTTCGAATTTTACTTAAAATTACTCAAAACAAGAAAATGTTTGGAAATAAGTTGAATAATCTTAGAATAGGTTTATAACAATCTCAACAGGAGAAATATTAGATTTATTGACTATATTTAAGATAATTTTACCTGACCATTTTTGTGCAGTGAAAGCGATGTGATGGACATCACACTGCAAAAAATGGTATCTTGTCAAGTATAATTATATTAAATATAGTCAATACATCTAATATGTCTTCTGATGAGATTGTTGTAAACTTAATTTAAGATTATTTAACTTACTTCTGGACACTTTGTACTTGTTTTCAGTATTTGTATCAAGTAAAATTCCCACTATATTAGCAGATAATGTTGCTTGTTTTAAGAAAAGTGCTTGAAACCAGCAAAATTATCTGCCAGTCCAGTGGGATGACTTAATAAAATGACCTAAAACAAGTAAAACATTTCTGGAAATAAGATAGATCATCTTATAATAAATGCACAACCACCTCAATGAGAAATGTTAGCTATTTCAACAATATTTAAGATCATTTCACTTGACAAGATACCTTTTTTGCAGTGCAGGCAACATATTTGTAACCATGGGTCATGTATTAACTTTCTGTGAGGGAGCTTTTAGAAGCATTAAACACTTCAGACGTCTGGTTCCCATCACCACTGTGAACAATTCTGACTTGGTTTCTCTAGAACAGAGCTTTTTACATCAAACCTGAAGGATACTGTTTATATCTTAAGCTTTTAATCATGCAGTGGTGAAAAATCTGTAGACTTCCCCATTAAACAGAAAACTGCAGATGAAAAATACAAAATCACATCTAGTGTAATTCATAACTCCTGCAGTAATTATGTCAGATTGGGCTTTTACTTCTGCAGAGAGCTTCAGGTCGAAGGAGGCATGGAGCAGTTAGAAGGCTCTCGAAGTGTGGGTCCACTAGGGCGACTGGTCCAGGCGTTCCCTGATGGAACTCTGCTCCTGGAGCTCAAAAGACCAGCCAATGGACATTTTGGCTTTGTCATTTCAAGAGGCAAAGGTCGACCAGACTCAGGTAACACGGCACCGTGCTAACAATGAGTAATGAAGGCGCTCCAGGTGTGTTTGAATCTATTTTTACCCGTTTACTCAAAAAACACAGTATCAAAATCATCCAAATCAGAGTCGGAGGCAGTCCAAAAACCAAGACAAGTGTTGGGGCTACATGGCCCTCCAAATGGAGGTTTTTCAGAGGCTCACTCCAATGGGAATGCTATCTAATAAAAGAAAAACCGACAAATGTGAGAATTTTCTTTGTTAAAAAATGACGATAAGACGATTTATCTTAGTTTAATGTCGATTCAGTGTATTATGGTTGTTCAATAGCACGCTAATGCTAATGTCTCGGTACCTAGCTAGCTAACTGTCCCATTCCAATGTGAATAGTCCAGCAGTTCTGACGCCTGAAGCGCCAGAATTAAGATTAAGATTCCCTTATTAGTCCCACAATGGGGAAATTTCACCTCCGCATTTAACCCATCTGTGAAGTGAAACACCACATACACTCTAGAGAGCACACACACACTAGGGGGCAGTGAGCACACTTGCCCAGAGCGGTGGGCAGCCCTATCCACAGCGCCCGGGAGCAGTTGGGGTTAGGTGTCTTGCTCAAGGACACCTCAGTCATGGACTGTTGGCTCTGGGGATTGAACCGGCGACCTTCCGGTCACAAGGCTGGATCCCTAACCTCCAGCCCACGACTGCCCCCAATGGGAACTGCTGCTCCATTTAAGGTGGAATGGGAAAATTCAAACAAGAAGCTGATGAATTCAGCTTCGTATCACCAAAGCATTAGAGGTGGACGATGATAAATAATTGTTTTATACTCCCTCTTTAATGCCATAAATGTAACCAAAGCCCAGCAGTGAGCAGGTTGCTGAAGTTTTCCCTTCTCTGCTTTCACTGCAGACTGGCAGGGTCGCCTGCAGAGCAGCGCTAGTAGCCTGTTAATGAAGTGGATTTGGGTTTTTTTTGGTTTTTTATTTGAGGGTCCCATTTCGTAGGGCAAGACTTCAACCACTACCCCTTGTAGCTCAGTGCTAAGGGGTTAGGGTGACACTCGAAAACAAGGGGTAGGGGTAAAAAGAAGAAATGGGATTCAGCCTTAGTTTAATGTTGTAAATCCATTATGGTCCTTTTCTTCAGAACAAGCTTAAAAATCGGTAAACAGTGTGCTGATGTCTCGGTATCTAGCTAGGTAAATTTCCCGTTCCACTTTAAATAGTCCAGCAGTTCTGACGCCTGAAGTGCCAGAATGTAACTGCTGCACCATGTAAAACAGGAAAACAGGAAAATTCCAGTGAGAGGCTGGTGAATATCTGACTTCAGCTTCGTATTACTGAAGAATTAGAAGAGGGTGATAATGAATAATTGTCCCTCTTTGACAGCAGATGATTCCCTAAATGTAACTACAGCCCAGCAGTGAGGAGCTGAACTTTCCCCTCCTCTGCTGTCACTGCAGACGGGCAGGGTCGCCTACAGAGCAGCGCTGGTAACTCAGTTACAAGGGGCAAAGTGACACTCGAAAACAAGGGGTAGGGATAAAAATAAATAACAGGATTAGACCCAAGTGTCCAGAAGAAAGTCCAAATAAACCATGAATCCAGCAACAATAGTCATACATATACAGACAAACTGGCAATACTTCACAGAGAACATGTGTTGGTGCAGACCGTTCAGTACTCAGGTGAGGCTGACCCCTGGTGTTGAGGCCGGGTATTACACCTGAACACCTGGTTGGCGTCTCCACTTCCCTGAAGTTGAAAATCAGAAATTGAAGACAGATTTGTTGTAGGGGTGGGTCATATTATGATATTCATTGTTATCGTTATAAATTATCTCACAGTTTGACAGACAGGGCCAGATTCCAGTCACAACAAGTAAGACCTCATAAAGCTCTTTTTAATGCGGCAGTGTTTCCACTGGTGTTCTAGGCTGCCAATATCAACAGTATGAAAGAAATAAAAACAAAATAAAGAAACAAAGTCAAAAATCTAGACTGATTCTAGAGTTACAAATTTTAAAAAGTGTTGACGGGTAAAAGTAAATTGTTTGGTAAAGATGCTTTTCAGTTTTAATCAAGAAACTGGATACTCAACAATACTGGAAAAATGTTACACATATCCACTTCTAAATGTAGGAATTATATTTTAGCATTTCTGATTTCATTTCTCATTGAGTTCCCGTTGAATTCCTTTTTCCATTTCACTACAATTGCAGTAACAGTTTTTACTAACAAAATTTTAAGTATAACATGCCAAATTTAAAGTTCAACTAGTAAATATTAAATTTTTTTGTTTTTTTACCCCATTTTCACCCCAAATTTGTCATGTCCCAGTCCACCCACTGGTTATGACACTTCCAATCAGACAATACCGCCAGCACTAGGAGAATGAAAGGTAACACAGGCTTCCTCTGAAACCTGTGAAGCTCCACCACATTTTTTGGAATCGCCGCTAATGAGTCATTGGACAGCTGAACGCGTTCAAAGCAAAGCACCAACTAGTTCTGTTATGTCAGCTAACAGACGCCTGCAATAGCTTAAAAATTTGTAATTTGAACAAATTACAATAGTAGGAAATGAATTTTCAGTAGAAAATATGTCATTTGCACATGGGAAAATTGTAAATTCCTTTGATAAATGCCTTGCAAATTGAACAACTGAGTTTTTTTTTTTTTTGTCATGTCTGGCAATTTTTGCAGTCGGAATGGTAATCCGAATGCACTGATGTACCAAACATATTTGTTTTCACAAGAACAGCTCTATAGGTTACTAAAGCCTATTCTTGTTAATGTTTGTATTTTATTTGTTTGGCCAGGCCTGACAGGCAATAAAGGAGAGAAAAAAGAGGACAGGAAAGAAAGAGAAGAAGGGAGAAAAAATAAATAAATAAAAAATAAATAAAAATAATTAAAATAAATAAATAAAAATAAAAGAAACAAAAAAGAAAGAAAGAGAAAAAATAAATAAAATAAGTAAATAAACAGACAACTAAATAAACAAAAAAAAGAGAAAAAAAAATATAGATATACATACATACACATATTCACATATCTATACATATGCATATACATATATACACCCAGACACAATTCTACTATTTGCTATTTGCTGCTACATACATACACATGTTCACATATCTATACATGCATATACACATATACACCCACACACACACACACACACAATTCTACTGTTTGCAGCAATGTGTATATGTGTGTATACGCGTCCACGTGTCATGTGTCATGGAATGTACTCAATAATGAGGGCAAGAAGCCGCAACCATGCCCCCGTGGTCCAGAGACAGATAGGGAAGGACCCGGGGGACCCGGACCATCCACAGCCCATTAGGAACTCAGGAGACCTGAGGCCACACGCCCCGACGGCCACCGCGCGCACGCCCCAGAGGACGAAGAATGGAGGCCCCAGACGGAGCGCCCACAGACAAAGGGCAAGAGACCAGAGAGCCAGAGGCAATGAGCAGCCCACCCCCCCGGCAGGTCGACATCCCCAGCATGAGCCGAGCATGCGGCCCCCGAGGCCCCAAGCGCCCGAGACCGGCCCGACCCCCGGCAAGACCCTCCCCACGCCAAAGAGGCCCAAACCACCCCCAGGACACAACCGCCAAGGGAGCAGGGCAGGGACCACGCCAAGATGTCCAGCCATGCACCCGGGGACCCACAGGACACCCATACCCCGCGGGGGGGGCGGAGTCGGCGAGTAGCGGGGAGCAGTGGAGAGGGGTAACTCCTGCCCACCACCATGTACCACAGATGTCCAGGCTCAGCAAGTCATAGACACAGGCCCAGCTGTCCACACACACATGCTCACATGCACCCACACACACCCACACCCACACTCACACACGCCAGTCACCCACTCATGCACACACACGGAACATACATGGATTCACAGTGTCGGCGAGCGGACACCAGCACCGGGCCAGCGGCAACCCAGGGAGGCAGCCACCCCGGCCCCGAACGACCGGCCAGTCCCCCCACCAGGCAGGGTGCACGAAACCGGGGTGTGTGTGAAATGAAAAGAATGTGTGTGAGCTACAGTGCAATTAAAATTGGAGGGACAGAGGCAATGTAGTACTGAATAACAGCACACAGCCACACTGCCCCCCCAAGGCCCTCAATGTCTAATGTGTAAATAAAATTGAGGGGCAGGTAGCAGTGAGCAGATAGGTGGGGTCACCTCAGCAGCGCCACCCACCATCCACTGAGTGCCCCCCAAAGCCCTGTGTGTACTGTAATGTGAGAACAACTGAGATTTAACACAAACTGCTTGCAATAAAATCAGTTTGAACATGTTATTAGAATCTCAATATGTCAAATTACTCTTCACTTATTTGGTTATTAAGTAAGGATGCAAAACCAATACTGGTGTCGGGTATCGGCCGGATACCGTGCTCATTTTCTCGTACTCAGTCTCATAAAAATGCACCTACACTAACATCCGATACCAGCTGATGTCATGAGATGTAAGCCGAGGGTGCGCTGCTGCGCTAGTGAATGAACGACTCAAGCTAGCAGTGGACAAGGAATGTCAGAAATACACTGCAGTTTTAAACTGTTTTTAAACACACTCAAATACGTCTGCAATACAGGTGGACACACATAGGCAAGCAAAATTGAGGCAAAAAAACGTTTGCTATCAAAGTCTACATATGCCAACTTTACTATGTTGAGGTATAAACATTAATACATTATTTTTTTTATTGTCTGTGTACAATAGTGTGTAGAGACAATATTGTCCTACCATGTACATCACCGCCTTAGCTTCAGTGCAAAGTGGGATACAAGTTAGCAGAGCTGCTGAGTTACTCAGTATGTTTACTCAGTACTTGGAAGCCCCGCATGTTTTGAATGAAGCAGCTTTATTGGTAATTGTACATACACAGGGCTGTCTGTAGGGGTATGATAGTCTATTCAAATGTACAGTGTGACTCACATAATAACAATGGGCCTCACACTTTCTCAAGAACGCATTTAAGAACAAACTTAGAAGATATCAGTGAATGAGGCCCATTATTTCTGAAATGGTACAGTGTATGTCTGGCTTTAGAGGACTACAGCTTCAGCTCAACCAAAAGACTCCAACAAGACAAACTCCTCAAGTGAGCTCCTCAGATGTGACTGTCACAGAGCTACAGAGACTGTTGTTGACTGCTCTACAGAGACAGATGATGATCAAAACTATGAAACTCACTTTACTACAGAAGCACTTTTCTGACATGCAAGAAAACCAGCTCTTTTCCCCAAAAAGTCTGAGAAAAACGGTGTCAACACATCCCTAATTACAATCTAAACCCACTCTCCACACATAGGAGGGGATTTCGAAAACATCAAGTTTATATCCTACAACAGCAGTTAGAAAGTATATGTATATATCGCTGTTGTCTGAACAAAACCTCGTACCTCCAAACTCCAGCTAACTTTACATGGAAAAGGAATAACACATTTTACTTTTTAATGTAAGTCAGTGGAACCAGACTTCTTTCCAAGTCGTTTTGGGCCGTTTCTTTTGGTCCATTCATCATGAAATTTATGCACAGTGTAAAGGGTAACAGGCATTTTCAAAGAATGCCAGAAACTGTATATACTATATAGCCAAAAGTATTCGCTTGTCTGCCTTCACATGCATATAAAATAGTGATATCCCATTCGTAATCCATAGGGTTTAAAATGATGTCGGCCCTCCCTTTGCAGCTATAACAGCTTCAACTCTTCTGGGAAGCCTTTCCACCAGGGTTAGGAGTGTGTTTATGGGAATTCTTGGCCATTCTGCCAGAAGAGTATTTGTGAGGTCAGACACTGATGTTGGACGAGAAGGCCTGGCTCACAGTCTCCGCTCTAATTCATCCCAAAGGTGTCCTATCGGGTTGAGGTCAGGACTCTGTGCAGGCCAGTCAAGTTCTTCCACACCAAACTCTCTCATCCATGTCTTTATGGACCTTGCTTTTTGCACTGGTGGGCAGTCATGTTGAAGCAGGAAGGGGCCGTCCCTTGGGAGCATGAAATTGTCCAAAATCTCTTGGTGCTAAAGCATTAAGAGTTTCTTTCACTGGAACTAAGGGGCCGAGCTCAACTCCTGAAAAACAAACCCCACACTATAATCCCCCCTCCACCAAACTTTACACTTGGCACAATGCAGTCAGACAAGTACCGTCTCCTGGCAACCGCCAAACCCAGACTCGTCCATCGCATTGCCAGACGGAGTAGCGTGATTGGTCACTCCAGAGAACGCATCTCTACTGCTCTAGAGTCCAGTAGCGGCACTTTACACCTCTGCATTCCACGCTTTGCATTGTGCTCGGTGATGCAAGGCTTGGTTGCAGCTGCTCGGCCATGGAAACTCATTCCATGAAGCTCTCTATGCTGTTGATGGATATGCTTGAGCTGATCTGAAGGCCACATGAAGTTTGGAGGTCTGTAGTAATTGACACTGCAGAAAGTTGGCGATCTCTGTGCACTATGCCCCTCAGCATCCGCTGACCCCGCTCTGTCATTTTACGTGGCCGACCACTTCGTGGCTGAGTTGCTGTCGTTCCCAATCGCTTCCGCTTTGTTATAATCCCACTGACAGTTGACTGTGGAATATTTAGTAGTGAGGAAATTTCACGACTGGACTTGCTGCACAGGTGGCGTCCGATCACGGTACCACGCTGGAATTCACTGAGCTCCTGAGAGCGACCCATTCTTTCACTAATGTCTGTAGAAGCAGTCTGCAGGCCTAGGGGCTCGGCTTTATACACCTGTTGCCAAGGAAGTGATTGGAACACCTGAATTTAATTATACTGACTAATTTCTTGTTTCATGACTACAGTTAGTCCTGTTTATTTATATGAAGTGCAGCTCTGCATGTAAAACATTAAAAAGTCATCCACCGTTGTTTGATTTTGTTGTTTATTTTAGATTTGCACTGCTCGTTCTTGTCTCTCTGTTCCACCTTATCAGATCATATCTACGCTGAAAATTATGATAAATATTGCGTATTGTAAAAACGTCTTGGAGTATTGTGATAGTATATTCTTTTGCCACCTGTAATTTGTCCTACGATGCCAGGACTGTCATGCTGGATGGACGCCATACATTTATTTGTGGGCTGAATCTAGGATTTCACCCCTATTAAGAGTTCTTGTGTTTTAAATGATATAAGGAATTGTGCTTAATATGAGGAGGCTGGAGTACTTAGGAGCTAAAAAGATTTCAGGTTGACTTTAAATATCACCTTAAAATGACTTTTACTTAATTCTTTACAGCAACAGTCAGTTGAATAATACATTTGCCAAGATCTCCAAACAGTGAACAGTGAACTTGATCTCAGTTTCGGACGTCTGGTTCCTGTCACCACCACTGTGAACAGTTATGTCTCTGTAAGCTCCTCTAAACACTCCAAACCACTCTGAATGACTTTATTTACATCTTAAAAGTTTATTAAGTAGAAAATTTTAACATTTGGTGGAAATCCCCTTGGACAGAGCTCTGAACTGGGTGTTTACACTGATGTACTGGATCTGTTACTCTTTTTCCAGGGATTTATGTGGAGCAAGTTGGAGGAAGTCCCACAGACAACGTCTACACAGGGCTTTTGGGTGTGGGGGATGAAATACTGGAGGTGAACGGAGAGAAGGTGACCGGCCTGAACCTCGATCACGTGACTCGTCTGATGACCCGTGAGAGCACAGCCACCATCCGGATCCTTCCGCACCGCTGGATCCAGCACTGAACCTCTGAGAGGTTTCGAGATGTGGTGTAAACACCGCTGAGGGCGCCGAGTGTGTCTGTGCTGTTATATGTTATACCTCAGCCGTGACGTTCTTCCTTAACACCGAGAAACTGAATGTGAAGGATGTTATGTATCATGTATTGTTTACAAAATGTTTATCAATAAAACTAAAACCATTGAGTGTGAAGACGTGGTGTGCTGTGCATTCGCTTCACTGATGGGTTTGATCACGTAGGGTAGTGTACCTGTTCATTTTAGCTTACCTGAACATTTAATGCTTGGTGTTCTTTTTCAGTTAATATTATATTAAATCTGTTTACAATTATTTTTAAATATGTATTCATTATGTTAAAAGATGACATAAATCATTTCAGTGATTTAATCCACATTAAAGTGATTTAATGTGATGAAAGACCGACAGATATATTTATAAATCTGTTAACCATTACATAATTCAATATATATTTATTACATAGAACATTATAAAATATAAGTATTTATAAAATATGAGAATTTAAGTGCTTTTAGTTCAATGAATAACAGCTGGATAGACAGACAGACAGGCATAGATAGATAGATAGATAGATAGATAGATAGATAGATAGATAGATAGATAGATTGACAGACAGATGGATACGTAGGCAAACAGACATTCATATAGACAGGTAGACAGACAGAGAGATAGATAGACAGACAGAAAGACAGATAGATAAACAGATAGATTGACGGACGGATACGTAGACAAACAGACGTTCATATACAGACAGACAGACAGACAGACAGACAGATAGATAGATAGATAGATAGATAGATAGATAGATAGATAGATAGATAGATAGATAGATAGATAGATTGAAAGATGGATGGATAGATAGACAGACAGATATATAGACAGACAGATATATAGACAGACAGACAGGTAGACAGACAGAGAGATAGCTAGACAGACAGATAGACAGATAGATAAACAGATAGATTGACGGACAGATATGTAGACAAACAGACGTTCATATACAGACAGATAGATAGATAGATAGATAGATAGATAGATAGATAGATAGATAGATAGATAGATAGATAGATAGATAGATTGAAAGATGGATGGATAGATAGACAGACAGATATATAGACAGACAGATATATAGACAGACAGACAGGTAGACAGACAGAGAGATAGCTAGACAGACAGATAGACAGATAGATAAACAGATAGATTGACGGACAGATATGTAGACAAACAGACGTTCATATACAGACAGATAGATAGATAGACAGACAGACAGACAGACAGACAGACAGATAGATAGAGATAGATAGATAGACAGACAGACAGACAGACAGACAGATAGATAGATAGATAGATAGATAGACAGACAGACAGACAGACAGACAGACAGACAGATAGATAGATAGATAGATAGATAGATAGACAGACAGACAGACAGACAGATAGAGATAGATAGACAGACAGACAGACAGATAGACAGACAGACAGACAGACAGACAGATAGATAGATAGACAGACAGGTAGACAGATAGACTGACAGACAGACAGACAGACAGACAGATAGATAGAGATAGATAGATAGACAGACAGACAGACAGACAGACAGATAGATAGATAGATAGATAGATAGACAGACAGACAGACAGACAGACAGATAGATAGATAGATAGACAGACAGACAGACAGACAGATAGAGATAGATAGACAGACAGACAGACAGATAGACAGACAGACAGACAGACAGACAGATAGATAGATAGACAGACAGGTAGACAGATAGACTGACAGACAGACAGACAGACAGACAGACAGATAGATAGATAGATAGATAGATAGATAGATAGATAGATAGATAGATAGATAGATAGATAGATAGATAGATAGACAGACAGACAGGTAGACAGATAGACTGACAGACAGACGGATGGACAGATAGATGGATAGATAGACAGACAGACAGACAGATGAATAGATAAATAGTTAAATAGGTAGATTATCCATTAACCAGACAGACAGACTGTTCATTTGATATATACTGATTATAAAAATTATATAAATCATTTTTGTGTTTTTAATTGAATGATGAAAGACGAACAGGCAGACAGACTTTTCCTTATTTTGGTCAGTGTTATTTTGTAAAGACAGCTCACGTTCCGTTAGTGGTCAGTACCCAGACCGACCCCTCAGCCCCTCACCCTGACTGAGGCGTTCTTTCTCTGTGGTGGACAGTGGGAGAACACAGCTTTGGCCATGCTGTCTCTGGCTGTGTCCATGCCTGTTCAGCTTCTGTTCAGTGTAGTAATTACATGGTTTGGATCTTCCGATGCTCTCATGGATCTGGAACCCGTCCGAGCTGAGTCGCCCCTGCTCAGGCCGAAGGTGTTGATCGCGATCCTGGCTCGCAATTCCGAACACAGTCTTCCCTTTTACCTGGGCTGCATCGAACGCCTGGACTACCCGAAGGACCGGATTGCTATCTGGTAACAGCTTCACCTGTGTTTCATTACCATCATCAGCTCAAACATTAGCAACACTTTCTATTCAAAGTGCAAGAAAAACAGTTTATGGGTTAATGAATGTGCTCTTTTATTTCTAATGCACTGCCTCATAGTTTGAAAGAAGCTGAGGATGAGGATTCAACTCAGAGTAAATAGTCCATAGATATTTTCTCTACATGCTAATATTTGTATAAACATTACCAGTTCATGATTTTGTTTATTCAAGGAGCAACAGGCCTTTAGTTTGTCTAATCATCCATATACACTGAATATATTCCCTGTTAAATGCCAACATAATGATTTACGCAGGGATTTAAAGGGGAATTCCACCAATGTTTTAAAATGTTCTGTGTAATTTGGTCATTGAGATGCAAACGGAGTCACTCAGAGTGATGTGATGTGAAGTGGCTCATTGTAGAGACAGTCTTTACCGTGGGGGTGATGGGAACCAGGGATCATCATTTTACTAACTATCCAAAATGACCGGTCAACCTACACGAGTTTTTATATCTAATGTTGATTGTAGATGTTGGTAAAATGAAGGTTCCTCTGGATAATTAGCTTTGTTTTTGAGTTATGTTGTATAATAACACCCTGCATGTGAACCCCAAAAATGAGTGGCTCTTAAAAATTGCATTTCTGGCCAAAACCATTTCTCAAAATACTGTTTCAGGCATCAGAGGACAGGCAATTTTGTGAGGAGAACTTTTAGAGGAGGACGTCTGGCTCCTATCACCACCACTGCATACAGTGCTCGGGCTTCTCTAGAACAGATCATTTCACACCAAACAGCTCTGAATGACGTTTTTCACATATTGACTATTTAATTATGCAGGAATTTTACAATTGTGGATGGAATTCCCCTTTACATAAGTACTTACTGAGCTGCCTGCAGTACTGTGCAAAGATCTTGCACATGAAATAAGATAATATAGAATTATTTATCTGTTTATTTGTGTTTGTGGTCATGTTATATAGTCTTTTAAGGGCTGCTGGGAAACGTAGTTTTAACAGTTTGCTTTACTGGCCAAAATGTTTGCACAGACCTGTATGTGTGGAGTCTCTGTTTGGGAGTAGATCCTCTTCACCTGAGTCTGAAATATTCTGCTGTAGGAAAGTACACAGAGAGGAATCACAGTGCAGTGAAAGAATGCAGAGAGAGAGAGAGAGAGAGAGAGAGAGAGAGAGAGAGAGACATTTGGGGGGTGGGGAAGACCATGAACACTCAAAGAACCCTTTGCATGATTAAAGGGGTCTTAACATCATGAACGTGTTCTTCAGATTAATGGAGAATGTGCTGTAGATGGTTCTACATAGAACCTTTTTTGATAAGGGTTCTTCTGTGGTTACAAGCTTAAACTTTACACTTTCATTGCAGGGCTGCTACAGACCACAACACTGACAACACCACAGCCATGCTGCAGGAGTGGCTGTCAGGAATGGAGAGCCTGTATCACTCTGTACGGTTCAGGACCACAGATGACGATAGGAGGTAACCTTATAGCTCAAGGGTGTCCCATCATGTCCACAAAGGGTCTGTGGATAAGACTGGACACCCTGTTCTAGCTCACTTCAGCTCTCTGGACTTTTTCAGTCTTCCATTCGGGCGTGGACATGCACTGAAGACGTCCTGTTGTCGTTTGTATGTACATAAATATTACGTCAGATTTGTAGGCCATAATCATGTAGGCCAGGGGTCGGAAACATGTGGCTCTGTTGCAGCTCCACAGCTGAGTTGGATTTGTAGGTAAAAATAAAATAATCCCCCTTTGCAGTAAAATAAAGCTCTGCTGGTCGTTCGACACAGTTTAATAATACATTTAAACGTTGGAGTTAATGTAGAACTGCTAATTCACCCTTTAACCCTGAGGATCAGCACAGACTGTTGGTCACCATAGCCATGCAGACAACAATCTCGTCTAGCTAGTAGCTAATGAAACAGAGAAGGGAAAGATTTAAGATGAACATCATATTTGCATTTATAATCACTCCAGCTGGTTTAATCTGCAATGAGAAACTGTCAAACACTAAAAAGTTGCCAAGCGTCCTCAATCGCCAGCTTCTCATTCAAATTTTCCCGTTCCACCTTAAATGGTGCAGCAGTTAAATTCTGGTGCCTCAGGCATCATTTAACCTGGAGCAGGAAACTTCAAACAAGAAGCAACATCAGCCTCATAAAAGTTGATTTTACCAGAAACTATTCTACTCTTGCAGAAAAGTTTCCTGCTGGAGATGCGAGAAAAGCGGCTATAGCAGAGCAGAGTAGCTAGTTAAGTCTGAATTTTCGCTTTTTATTATACAAGGTGATTCAAAAAGATTCATCCTATTTCAAAATGACTTATTTCCAGAGGTGTCAAATTCAGGTACAGAAAGTAAAAGTCCTTCCCAGGATTTTGTTCCAACAGGCTGGCTTCTCTAGTTAGATCACACCACCAGCAGAGCTGTCCAGCCTGTTGGAACAAAATCCTGGGAAGGACTTTTACTTTCTGGACCTGAATTTGACACCTCTGCTTATTTCACTTGTAAATCGTTACAGAACAATGCAGTAAATTGTAAATGACTTAAATGAGCATAAAGTTTATTATGCAATTGTACTCAAGTGCTCAATATGATCCTCCTCCAGCTGTAAGGACAACATCAGCGCCATAGTCAAATTCACAGCTCTTTCAGTGCGATTTCACAGATCGTCTAGTGTCGTGGAACCAATGATGAATGCTCTGAGCTGTTGGAGGTTCACTGCCAACAAAAGTCATGTTGCACAGTTATGACAGATTCACTCTTATTGAAGTAGAGAACACTAAACGCTTTTGGCTCAGGGGTCTCACCTCCTCACAGACTGAAGGGAGCTATCTCAGAAACTCTACGACCCCCTCTTTCAGTTGGACTGTTATTGGTTCCTAGGCGCCTCACGGTTGTAAAAACATGGCCCTTCAAAATCGGACGAATCTTTTTGAATCACCCTGTAGTTTATTTGCCTGTGCTAGTCCATTAGCACATAGTGAGACATATTTACAGCAGAGATGGTAAACTAGACGTAAAATGTTGTGGCTCCTAAGGTAGTTCGATTTTTATTGAACAAAATGGGGCTGCCGATGTCTGGTGTAGGCTTATGGCAGCCTTGGAGAGCAAAGTGTATGGCTTTCAATGCACTTATATTACCAAAGCCTTGATGAAGGGTTGATAAGATGTAGAGCTGCAAAGCCTGCAAAGTTGATAAGTTGTTGATGCTTAATTAAAAACAAAAACGCACCATAATGTTCTTATGATACATTCAGCTGTTGAACACTCACACTGTACTTAAGTCATGCATAATATTCCCCTGCAGCTCCTATGTGGATGAGATGGGTCCCAAACACTGGCCAGACTCCAGATTCACCCATGTGATGAAGCTGAAGCAAGCTGCTCTCCGCTCGGCCCGGGCGCAGTGGGCCGACTACATCCTGGTGAGACGCTCTCCGCAAGCCCACATGGAGCAGTTCAGACATAAAACTGTGTAAAGTATGCTTACATTTACAACAAATATACTGTCTATCAGTGTTAAAACACAAAAATAAAAAATATTATTAACAGGAATGATAATATCATCTATATTCAAATATTGATCTATATTTATTCATATATTCATCTATATTCAGTTTTGATGCTAATTGCAATGGCATTTTTTTCCTTTCTGTTGTGTCATTTAAATTGTTAGTTTGATCTGCACGTTGCTTTATGGACCATTCAACCAAAGTAATTCAAACTGCAACCCCACGCTAAAAAAAAACGATTAAAAACTATTTTAAGATTTACAGAATTTAAGTATTCAATGCTTAGAAATTCACTCGAATTATGTTACAATCTATTTAAACCCAAAGCATTAACCGAGGTGTTATAAACTAAATAGTTACAAAATCATCATTTATAGGCTACTTTCTACTGGAAGGTGTCAACACTGACATTTTATTTGTTTATTTATTTTTATCTTAAAGTAAAGTTAAAAGATTTATATTTATTACGAGTTTCATTTTTAAATAAAAAAAAAGGAACTTTAAAAATGCTGTCCATTGCTTTTCATGTCACTACCGAAACACATAGAGTTTCAGTTCATAGGCAAAGCCTGATTTTGGCCACACCCCTGCATTTCAGAGGAAGTGAGACTGCATCCCTGTCCCTCATGGCCACAGGGGGAGCAGTAAGGTCACAGTGTTTTGAAGTAATTGTGTCCCAAGGTCTGAAAATGACTCTGGAACATTAAGACTGGTCATGACTGAAACACACATTTTCTGAAATGAAGTAACTTTTTTGTGCTTTAATGAAAAATAGTGAGCTAAAATTGTCAGCACTGAAAGATCTGGTGAAGTTCTGGTAGTGTCACTGTTACGTTGGTGACAAAATCCAATGTTGGATGATTTATTTTTATAAAATAAGCATAATTCAAGTCCAAAAACTCTTTTCAGCTCTGACTTTGGATCAACTCGGTACAATAATCCATGAATATTGTCTATGTCAATGCTGTTCAGCTGCCTCATACCTCATAAATCATGTCTGTTCAGTTTGCAGATAGTGATAACTTGCTGACGAATCCAGACGTGCTGACGAAGCTGATTGCTGAGAATCGCACGCTGGTGGCCCCCATGCTGGAGTCCAGAACACTCTACTCCAACTTCTGGTGTGGTATGTCCATGCAGGTATGTTTAACATGTGGACGTTTAGGTTATGCCTGTTGGTTTATGATATATGATTTATGGTATATTTCTGTCCCTATATGTGGTAGGTGACATGGGGGGAGGTGGTGTAAGGGAGTAGAGAGATAAGGCTGCCGCATGGGAGTGTATTAGGGTTAACTATGAGGTTGGAATAGACCTCTGAAGTTGCGTTGTCATTCCATGGTTGGTGTCATGCCCATATTAAGAACTAAGCTGTTGTTTATCTGCAACACTTTCTAAAATCGCTGCTGTCACATAATTCGGTAAACGAAATCTTGCTGTATGTGCATTTTTCCTTCAAATGTCACTGGATCCTCTGAATTACGAGGTCATTAGGGAGTTGAACTATGTCTATTGCTACATGCAAGCTAACCCTGCTGCACACTGAGACAAGAAGACTGGCAACCTCACCATGACACCCCACACAAATCGTCAAATGTGGTTGTTACAGTATGTGGCTTTGGCAGTAGTAGTGAAAAGATCTTGCTTTAAGGGTTCTTTGGTAAAGAAAATGGTTCTATATAGACCCATGAACGCTCAAAGAAGTCTTTGCATTATTAAGATTAAGATTAGATTAAGATTAAGTGACTCTTATTAATGCCACAATGGGGAAATTTCACCTCCACAATCTAACCCATCCGTGCAGTGAAACACCACATACACACTAGTGAAGACACACACTAGGGGGCAGTGAGCACACCTGCCTGGAGCAGTGGGCAGCCCTATCCGCAGAGCCCGGGGAGCAGTTGGGGGTAAGGCGCCTTGCTCAAGGGCGCTTCAGTCACGTAGTGTCGGCTCAGAGGTTCCATAACCTCCTGCCCATGACTGGGCTCTTTGGAAACTGGAAAATATGCATGAATATGCTATAGACAGTTCTATTAGAACCTTTTTTAAAAAAAGGATTCAATACAGCACCCAGAAAGGGTTCTTCTACTGTTACGAGCTTGACACCTTAACAATAGAAGAACATTTACGGCATTTGGCTGACGCTCTTATCCAGAGCGACTTACAATTTGATCATTTTACACAGGTAGGCCAAGGCGGTGTTAGGAGTCTTGCCCAAGGACCCTTATTGGTATAGTGTAGGGTGCTGCCCTGGTCGGGGATTGAACCCCAGTCTACAGTGCAGAAGGCAAAGGTGTTAACCACTACACTAGCCAAGAACCTTTTGGGTGCTGTATAGAACCATCTCCATCAAACTGAAGATGTCAACTTACTTGTAGCTAGGCTTGCAAAACCAGGGGACAACCAGGAGAAATTTTTGGGCTGAATGTAGACTTTAGCCCTATGTGGACGAGAGTAGTTTTACAAGCACACTTAAGAAAGATGGCTCTTCAAGTGTTCTTTACCAAAGTCAGTTCTACATAGAACCATCTCATCCCACTTTGCATGGGCCAATAGTTCTTCACATGGATGGAGAATGTGTTGATAGAAAGCCAGGTTCTATAGTCAAACCTTATATAACACACTCTTCATCAGTCTGAAAAACCATTTCACTGTGCCAAACCATTTAAGAAATGAAACATTGGCTTTACTAAAGAACCCTTGAAGAACCACATTGTTTAAGTATGAGGGGGTGGGGTAATGTCATTTTTACTAGTGCCTCTCTGTGATTTTAGGCCTGTCCGAAGTTCCAAGCTAACGAAAATGCTTTTTTGCGTCATTCTTTGCATAATGAAAGGGTTCTGCAGATTGCTGGAGAATATGTTGTAGATGGTTCTATATAGAGCCATTTACAAGGGTTCTGCTACTGCTGCGATGCCAAGCTTATAACAATAGAAACACTTTTTGGTGCTGTATAGAACCAATAAGGAACCATCTTTTTTAGGAGTTAAAAGATGTTATACACAAGATAAGACTCATCATGCCGAGATACAGAGTTCCTAATATGTGCATATATATACCAATCAGGCATAACATTATACTCACTGTCCACTTTATCAGCTCCACTTACTGTATAGCTGGTCTTTGTAGTTCTACAGTTACAGACTGTAGTCCATCTGTTTCTCTGATACTCTGTTACCCTGTTCTTCAGTGGTCAGGACCCCCATGGACCCTCACAGAGCAGGTACTATTTGGGTGGTGGGTCATTCTCAGCACTGCAGTAACACTGATGTGGTGGTGGTGGTGGTGGTGCGTTAGTGGGTGTTGTGCTGGTATGAGTGGATCAGACACAGCAGTGCTGCTGGAGTTTTTAAACACTGTGTCCACTCACTGTCCACTCTATTTGACACTCCTGCCTTTTTGGTCCCAACGCTGCCCACAGGACGGATATTTTTTGGTTGATGGACTATTCTCAGTCCGGCAGCGACATTGAGGTGTTGTAGAGCTACAAAGTGCACCTATATAGGAAGTGGAGCAGATAAGTTGGACAATGGGCATAGAAAGAAGGAGGTGATCATAATGTTATGCCTGATCAGTGTATGTCCTGATATGATCCTTCTTTAAGTGAACAACTGGTTTCTTTTATCCATGTGTTGTGTTGTTTAACTGAAAAACAAAGTAGTTTCAGTTCCATTACAGACAAAGTTTTGCCTGAAATGGTGCACCAACAAATTCTCAAAGGCACCATCATCGACTTTGTTGTGCAGTCCTGTCAGCCCAGTCATTTGGCTCTTTATTTTTGTGAATCGAGTCCAGATCTGAGCATTAATGTCTTTCCACAGGGATATTACAAAAGAACGGAAGAGTATATTCCCATTCGGAATTGGAAGCGCACTGGGTGCCATGCTGTCCCTATGATTCACTCCACCATGCTGCTGGATCTGCGGCGAAACTCCAGCAAAGCCCTGGCCTTCTACCCAGTGCACCAAACGTACCCCTGGGCCCTGGACGACATCATGGTCTTCTCGTTTTCAGCCCGACAGGCAGGTGAGCTCATCTATGAGGCCTGACTGTGTTACTCTGTTAACCTTTCAGGCTACTTTATCTGAATCCTATGGCCTTCTGCATAATTCAATGTCCTCCAGACTGGGCTGAAGTGAAATGATTCATTGTAGAGAAGCTTATTGACTTATATTTATTAACAGTGGTGGTGATGGGAACCAGGGGTCACAATGTCTACAACACAAATATAGCCATTTTTTTACTATCTGAAACCAGCTTTATATGTAGTGCTGATGATGGTGAAATAGCAATAAATCCAAAAAAGATATTTCCTTTGGGGACTGTTTTGCTGTACAACACACTACATGTACATGTGAACGTGCAAATACTATTTAGGGCAAATCTTTTTCTCAGAACTATTGTGAAGCAATGGCATCAGGCAACACATTGATATCTATTTCAAGCAGCAGCTTTCTGTGAGGTAGCATTATAGAGGCATTAAATGCTTCAGACATGTGGTTCCTATCACCACAGTATAAACATTTCTGACTCAGCGGGTTTCTCCAGAATGGTGCATTTTACAATAACCACACAGAACTTTAATTACATCTCAATGTAGTTTATTTTATACGGAATTGTCCAAAAACCAGTGGAATTCTTCTTCAAGTCACTTCTGTTGGTGGGATTGTAGATACTGTAACCTTTAACTTGTCGTCGCTGCCCAATTAAAAACCTGCTTTTTTTGCGAGTTTTACTTTTCTGCATCGTTTGAACTCAGCAGCTGTCCTTTACATTGTGTGAAAATTTCATGATGATTGAACCAATAGAAATGCTCCAAAATTGCTTAGAATAGAATATCGTTCCATTAACTTACATTGAAAGTAAAGAAGGTTTTTGGCTTCTCCTGTAAAGTTATTATTTTGGAGATACCTGTTTTTCCAGATATTTTTGGAATATTTTAAAATGTGTACTTGCTCTAAATAAGACAAGATATTACTACTGCAGTGCTCTGTTCAGGTACTGCAAAAGACATCTGCACTTAAGTCATGATAAGCAAACAGCCTTGTAACATACTGTCCTCATACCTCAAACTACAACACTATTTTGAACTGGATCAATTATCTACACTCTCAGAAATGAAGGCGCTAAACTGTCACTGGGTCAGTGCCCCTCTTGTCATTGGGGTGGGGGCCTCAGGGGTAAAATCTCAGTACATTTAGTCAGGGAAGAAAACTGTACCATAATCCATTGACATTGTATCTTCTAAGTTGTAGTCACTCCACACACCCCACCTCGTCTCCAGGCTTTTCATTTCATTTCACTTTTCACCTGGAAAAAACATTAAGGTGCACAATTGGACCTTACAACCACTGGTGTACCTCTGAGGGCACGTTTACATTGTTCTACCTCTCCTTGCACAGAACCTTTATTTCTAACAGTGTACTTGCAAAACTTTAGCTTGGAACGCTGGATATTTAATCAATTCTGCATGTTCATCATGTTCCCTTTAGGTGTGCAGATGTTTGTATGTAACAGAGAGCACTACGGCTACCTGCCCATACCACTGAGTGTACAGCAGACTCTGGACGAGGAGGTGGAGAGCTTCAGCCACACGCTCACTGAGGCAATGCGTGAGTGGCTCACTGTTCTTTCAGTTATGACTAGTAGTTAGACATGTACCTTCCCAAAAGGACTCCACACTAAAAGTGTGGAGAATTCATGCCAAATTGAAGAGCAAGCACTACAGTGGAAAAGTGTGAAATGCAGGGAACACATGACAGTAATTTTCCACAGGTGCCATGTGTAATAGATGCCAAAATGAAAAGCAAAACCCCCAGTGCACTGTTTTCACATCGCTTGACCTGTTTTTTGTACTTTATTGAAATGCAACCAAAATGAAATCGATGTGAAATCGCATTGAAACAGTAACATGTGGCAAATGGGCCAAAATGAAAAGATCCATTACAGAAATTGAACGTTAGGACCATTTTCTACTAGAACCATTTTCAAAAAGACGCTACACAGAACCATACGCAACACATTCTCCATCAATTGGAAGAATGAAGATTTAAGCATGAAATGGCTCTTTATGGAACCCATGGTTCTGAACAAAAAACAGTCCCTGTGCTACAGAACCCTTGAAGAACCATCTTCAAATCCTCCTCAGTTTTTTTAGAACCACGTCATGCATAAATGGTTCTTTGCAAAGTGAAATTCTTCAGATTGTGTTGATTGTGTTATATATTTCTGAAAATGGTTCTGTATAGCACTAAAAAGGGTTCTTTCATTGTTACAAGCTTGACATCGTAACAAGAGAATAACCTGGTGCTATATAGGACCATATACAACACATTATCCATCAATCTGAAGAATCATTTCACCATGCAGAGAACGATCTAACCATGAAATGGTTCTAGTGGGCTGGCCTAGAAGAGGCTCACCGACCGACTGACTGAACTTTGTTGAAACACACACATACAAGGAGTCTAGCTAGCCCTCAGATGGCCTGCCATTCGTCCACCACAAGAAGATAGCAGAGCAGCTGCAGAGGGGAGCGGCAGTGCTAGGTGAGCTAAACGCCACAGCTTTAGGTTACCTCTGAGGCCTCTCAGGGCTCAATGACTCAGTGTTAGCTAAGACTGTTGCTTTTCATGTGGGTGCGTGTCCTTGGAATATTATGCTTTGGGTTAGCCTGAGCTGAGGGAGCGCTAGTGGCTCCTTGTCAACTCTTTTTAGGCCAGTCTAGCACATTCAACTGGCACTAGCCAAGAGCAAGCTGGATAAAACAAAAGAAGATAAGAACACTAATTGCGTGGCCAACTTAAAGTGCGGCATAACAGAGTTTTATCACTTGGGACGGGCAAGTGTCATTTTAATGTTTGAGTATGTAAAAGCCATCCCTGCTGAAAAAGCCCATAGAAAAAGTGTTTCTTCATGCTAGCTTGCTTGGTCTCTTCACAAGCTCCTTTCTGTACAGTTTTCACAGGTGAGATAGAACTTTCGCCCCTACATAACATCTCTCTTTACTTTCCCCAGTCAGACTGGGGTCACCTACCCTAGGTCTCCATCACTGTCCTGCAATGTCCTGCTTTCATAGCAAAATCCTGTCCATTTTATGAATAGGTCCATCCCAGCTGAATTTAATTCCTGTAGTTACTACTATTGTAGAACAGATAATGTACTGTGTATGAAATGTGGCTAACTTATATTATATCCTCTCTAGTTGAGTTTCCTTTGGAGCCTTCACGTTATCTGTACAATCTCCAAAAAAACAAAGACAGATTGGCGTTTGATGAGGTATGTATAAAGTTTGTGTTTATACCGACTGACCTCATTAAGTGCACCTCCTTGTTTCTACACTCTTTGTCCTTTTTGTCAGGTCCACTTACTATATAGGTGCACTTTGTAGTTCTACAGTTAGACTGTAGTCCATCTGTTTCTCTTTGTACTTTGTTACCCTGTTCTTCAATAGTCAGGATCACCACAGAGCAGGTACTATTTGGGTGGTGGGTCATTCTCAGCACTGCAATGACATTGACATGGTGGTGGTGTGTTATTGTGTGTCATGCTGGTACGAATGTATCAGACACAGCAGCGCTGCTGGGGTTTTTTAACATTGCGTCCATTCACTGTCCACTGTATTAGACACTCCTACCTTGATGGTCCACCTTGTAGCTGTAAAGTGAAATCTGTTGCTGCAGTTTGGGTCATGCTCTAGTCCTTTATCAGTGGGTGCTGCCCACAGGATGCTGCTGGCTGAATATTTTTGGTTAGTGGATTTTTTGTCAGTGCAGTGCTAACTAAACAAAAAACAGATAGGTAAATGTAGATACATAAGTAAATGCAGGCCTTGTTCACCTCAGATAAGGTCAGCATTCATGCTTCCACCATTAGAAAGAGACTGGGCAATAATGCTATCCATGTGAGAGCTTCGAGGGAAAACGACTGTTAAAGAAGAGGAACATAAAGGCTCATCTTACATTTACCAAAAAACACCTTAATGACCCCCAGTAATGTTCTGCGGACTGATCCGTCGAAAGTGGTGCTTTTTGGAAGTCAGCGGCCCCATTACATCTGGTGTAAAGCTACTGCAGCATTCTACAATAAAAATATTGTATAAACAGTGAAACATGGTGGCGGTAGTGTGATGTTACAGGCATGCTTTGCTGCTTCAGGGCCTAGCCGACCTGCCATAATTGACAGAAGCATGAATTTTGCAGTCTAACAGAAGATCCCGCAGAAGAATGTCTGGTCATCGGTCCATGATCTGAAACTCAAGCATAATTGGGTTACACAGCAAAACAACAATTTAAATCACAAGAAAAAATCCATCTCTGATTGACTTAAAAGTCTTCTTTTTTATGTCATCTTTGTCTTATATTACATTTTGTATGAGAATCTGAAACCATTCAGTGTGAAAATCACGCAAAGCTGGAGTAAATCTGGATGGGGCAAATACTTTTTCACAACTTTATATCTTCAGTGTTGCTCTCTCTTTCTGTCAGATCTACTTAATTAATCTAGAGAGACGCGAGGACCGCAGAGAGCGCATGCTGCGCTCTTTGGAGGTGTTGGGTATTGAAGTCACACTTTCGGATGCAGTGGATGGCAAGTACGATACTGTATCTCACTGAAACATATGCAACCATCATCCAACAATATGACTTTCTATAATATCTAAAATCTCTTTTTCTCTTTCTTTCTCTCTCTCTTTCTTAGAGCTCTGAACTCCTCTCAGCTCCAGGCTTTAGGCATTGAGATGTTGCCTGACTACCAAGACCCCTATTCTGGCCGTGTGCTGACCAGAGGAGAGGTCGGTTGCTTCCTCAGCCATTACAACATCTGGACACAGGTATTACAGTTTTTCTGTTGCAGTGTTAAGTTGAAAGTGTTGTTTTCACAGATGTGCAAGTCACCTATTAATATCATGACAGATGTTGACTTTTCAACTTAAATAATCTGGATGTTCCTTTTCTTCTCTGTCATGGAGAACATGACATCTTTAAACACTTTGAAAGCCAAAGTTAATCAGACCACAATAAATGTTTCCACCATCAGTCCATTCAGATGAGCGTGAGCCCAGAGAAGTAGGCAGCGTTTCTGGACACTGTTGACCTCCACTTCCACTGTGCACAGTCTGAACTTTGTCGGTGTTCTGTAGATGGTGAAATGCCTAAAACTCTTGCAATCACTCATTGAGGAACATTATATTTTAACTGTTGGATTTTTGCAGATGCATTTTCTGTACAGTGGTGAGCCTTGACCATCCTTGCTCATAAGGGACTAGGCTTTTCCTGGATGCTTATTTATACCAAAGGATGATTGTATCACCTATTTCAGATGTTTTTGAACATGTAACAATGTTCCTAGTCTTAAATTGCCAACTTTTTTGGAAATTGTTGCAGGCATCGATTTTAGAAAGAGCATATGTTTACAATGAACAATGTTTACAATGAAACAATGAAAAAGACATAACATCGTATCTGGTTTTTGTACTGTTTTCATCCAAATACAGGTCAAAGTAGATCATTTTGTCTGTTTTTATCTGTATTTCACTTACTGTCCCAACTTTTCTGGATTTTGGTTTATATATTAGAGCCTATGGAGTATTCATGCAATTGTAAGACATGAGATTACTACTATGAACAATTCAGTAACTACCACAAAACTAATATATACATTAAATAGATATGAGGTCAATGTAGGCCTACATACAAACCCTGCAATGGTGCTCAATAATGGGTTTTTCTAAAACTGTGTAAGTTATGTTGGTACTAGTCCAACTTTTGTTGGAAGAAAAAGTCTTTAATTTAAGAAAACAAAGACTTCCCAAAATGGTGTAGGCCATGTAGGTGTAAAATGACACTGACCATTATCTCCACCTGACTTGATTCATTATAAGCCAGAAATTTACCCCTTAGCAATAGGCCATGATTGCTAGCTCCAACCAATGAACAACCTGCTACTAGTTATTAGCATTGAGCAAGCTGGTTATTAGCTTTATGTGTTTTGGAGAATCTTTCTGGGTTTCCAGTTGAGCTGGAAGTGAGTGGCTGACCACCAAAGATATGGCAAACTTTGGGATAGAATCTGGAAACTGGTAACTGTGTTCCTGGATAGAGAAAGTGTCTAGCATTCCATGTATGGAAATTCACAAGCTTTTATTTTTTAGCCTTGTGCTCTAAACCTCCCGCTCCCTGAGGCTCAAACTAACAGGTAGATTGTCTCCCTCAGGTGGTGAAACAGCAGCAGCAGCAGGTGCTGGTGCTAGAAGATGACGTCCGGTTTGAACTGAACTTCAAGAGCCGCCTGAACACCATCATGGAGGATGCTAAGCGTGCACAACTTAACTGGGACTTGATGTTAGTAGAGGTTTGATATTAGTTAGCTTCTTAATTTACACTTAGGACATAGACAAGCCAGTCTGAGAAACATGGTAGACCTAAGTTGAAGATGGTTCTGCTGTGGCTGTATTTTTAATTTATTTTGATTATTTTCTTTCTTCTTTTCCCTTAACCACAGTTATTTATGTTTAATAGTATCCTGCTTCCCCTGAGAAACCAGTTATGTGCAGTCCTCACCCTCAGATCTTTTCTTTTCCCACTTTACTATAATACTTCATACTAATAATGTTTGCTATCCGGTGTCGACCTTAGGAGGATGGGTTCCCCTTCTGAGTCTTGGTTCCTCTCAAGGTTTCTTCCTCTTTTAGGGAGTTTTTCCTTGCCACCGTCGCCGCTGGCTTGCTCATGGTGGCCTGGACCCGGATTTTCTTTTCTTTTCTTTTCTTTTCTGTTCTCTCTGTAATACTGATTACTGATTGTGACAACACCTGTTGTAAATAGCGCTATATAAATACATTTTGCTTGCTTGCTTATGTTCTTAGGGTTTGAAGAATCAAAGATAAGTCTTTTCTCAACATTTCACACCCAACCTTAAGGTTTTTTTTTCTCCATCAGATATGTGGGCCGTAAGCGATTGCAGGTGAAGCGTCCTGAAAACTGGGTAAAGGGAGTGAAGAATCTGGTAAACCCTGATTACTCCTACTGGACCCTGGGCTACGCTCTCTCCCTGCAGGGTGCTAAAAAACTGCTGGACGCCCAGCCTCTGAGTAAAATGCTGCCAGTAGATGAGTTCCTGCCTGTTATGTTTAACAAGCACCCTAAGTACGTTTTGCTTCAGTAGATATCACACTTTCATATATCCAGTTAAACAGCCAAGACATGTTTAGTCTCCAAAGTTTTCTTCTTTAGTTTTGCACTGGAGCTACGTGGCTAATGTAGCTTACAAGGAATGCAAGCTTATGCCCTACCAATTAGCATCATGCTTAATGCATGCCAATATGCACACAAAATTCAGATATCAAGATGACTGCTACTACTGTTTTTCTTTTTAATACTGCAGCACACATTTTACATATTATAGTCATAATGTGTCAGAAAGTACATAAACATGTCTATAGAGCTTGAACATTGATGCCACATGACACTGCATTATGCTATCTTTTGCAGATTGCTGTTTTATTGTGGCTTGCCATGCTTAAAAGTGAATTATTTGAGATGGAGATATATATTGGGGCGGCATGGTGGCGCGGTGGGTAGCGCTGTCGCCTCACAGCAAGGAGGGCCTGGGTTTGATTCTCTGTATGGAGTTTGCATGTTCTCCCCGTGTCTGCGTGGGTTTCCTCCGGGTTCTCCGGTTTCCTCCCACAGTCCAAAGACATGCAGTCAGGCCGATTGGACATGCTACATTGCCCCTGGGTGTGCGTGTGTGAGTGACTGTCTGTGTCTGTGTCTGTCTGTCATGTCTGCCCTGCGATGGACTGGCGACCTGTCCAGGGTGTATCCTGCCTTCCACCCGATGACTGCTAGGATAGGCTCCAGCACCCCCACCGCGACCCTGATGGAGAAGCGGCTTGGAAAATGGATGGATGGAGATATATATTAAACAACTCCAAAGGGATGCCACTGGCATATTTTCCTCAGTTAATGGCTTATTTCACTCAGTCATTGGCATATTTACCTCAGTTACTGGCATATTCTACGCAGCCTCTGGCATATTTACCTCAGTTACTGGCATATTCTACGCAGCCTCTGGCATATTTACCTCAGTTACTGGCATATTCTACGCAGCCTCTGGCATATTTACCTCAGTTACTGGCATATTTTACGCAGCCTCTGGCATATTTACCTCAGTTACTGGCATATTCTACGCAGCCTCTGGCATATTTACCTCAGTTACTGGCATATTCTACGCAGCCTCTGGCATATTTACCTCAGTTACTGGCATATTTTACGCAGCCTCTGGCATATTTACCTCAGTTACTGGCATATTTTACGCAGCCTCTGGCATATTTACCTCAGTTACTGGCATATTTTACGCAGCCTCTGGCATATTTACCTCAGTTACTGGCATATTCTACGCAGCCTCTGGCATATTTACCTCAGTTACTGGCATATTTTACGCAGCCTCTGGCATATTTACCTCAGTTACTGGCATATTCTACGCAGCCACTGGCATATTTACCTCAGTTACTGGCATATTCTACGCAGCCTCTGGCATATTTACCTCAGTTACTGGCATATTTACCTCAGTTACTGGCATATTCTACGCAGCCTCTGGCATATTTACCTCAGTTACTGGCATATTCTACGCAGCCTCTGGCATATTTACCTCAGTTACTGGCATATTCTACGCAGCCTCTGGCATATTTACTTCAGTTACTGGCATATTCTACGCAGCCTCTGGCATATTTACCTCAGTTACTGGCATATTTACCTCAGTTACTGGCATATTCTACGCAGCCTCTGGCATATTTACCTCAGTTACTGGCATATTTTACGCAGCCTCTGGCATATTTACCTCAGTTACTGGCATATTTTACGCAGCCTCTGGCATATTTACCTCAGTTACTGGCATATTCTACGCAGCCTCTGGCATATTTACCTCAGTTACTGGCATATTTTACGCAGCCTCTGGCATATTTACCTCAGTTACTGGCATATTCTACGCAGCCTCTGGCATATTTACCTCAGTTACTGGCATATTTACCTCAGTTACTGGCATATTCTACGCAGCCTCTGGCATATTTACCTCAGTTACTGGCATATTCTACGCAGCCTCTGGCATATTTACCTCAGTTACTGGCATATTCTACGCAGCCTCTGGCATATTTACCTCAGTTACTGGCATATTCTACGCAGCCTCTGGCATGTTTACCTCAGTTACTGGTATATTTAACTAAGTTACTGGCTTATTGAACTTGATTACTGGTATATTTAGATCAGTGACTGGTATATTTCGCACAACCACTGGCATATTACCTCAGTTATTGGCATATTGATCTCAAATATCCATTGGGGACTTACACTTAGGGAAGTGTCGTTCACAGTTTTTTTTTCTAAAATTATAGCAAGTGTGCTTGCTTTTCAAGGTATCTGGTTATGGTTTTCTGTCCTAAATGTTTATGAGACATACTGGGACCACATGCAATTTGCAGCTTTGATTGCAGCCGAGTAAAGCCGAAAGCATGGCAAGAACAGTAATCTTACAAAGATATACCTCTCAATAAAGCTCAGTGCTCAGTGCTGGGTTGTAATTGGTGAATTCCATGTCCATAAAATCTGACCCAATTATGAACTGTCAGCTGAATGTCACTGGTTGCTGCTATCAGCCTCTCTTTAACTGGATATACTCTGCTCTCACTAGAGTAGGCTGAGCCCAATGCTAATCAGAACCAGAAGTTCATCCGGACAGGCCCTTGGTTAGTTGGCATGGAATAACCCATTTGTCAACATCTCATTCCCAAGTTTATCATGGGCTTGGATGGTGAGCTCATTATGCTGAATCAAGGATAGTGCAGGATTGCAACATCTATGAATCTGTTCATACAAGCTGGAAAGAGGGTTAATCATGATTATGTAAGCTATAGGCCTACATTTCTGAATGGGAAATGTTTAGAGTCTAATGTTGTCTCATAATCTTGGTTGTCCCACCCTGAATACTGCAGGCATGACACGCTTGTGCATGAAAACAATTCCTGTGTGACTCACACATAACATCAGCTACAAATGTGTTTATTTTCACATTGTGGGTTGTCCTGTCTCATTGACTTCAATTGTGGTTTAGGGGCTTTGGAGTTAAAGAGCTTATGTAATGGAAAAACACATTTTCTTTGCTTTTTTGAAATAAGCATGTGATGTAAACATCTAGCTGCACTCATTGGCCACTTCTGATAAGTGCACGTTGTACATTTTAAACGGAAGACTGACCCAAAACGCATTAAATGCCACTTTCATGAGTTTTTTTACTATATAAGTTCAGGTATTGCACTTCTCGTATATTTGCTCTCCACTTTTGTAAGTTTCAGATAATGTTGGCTGAGTTTGTCAGAAAAGCTTGGGTTAACTCAGGAGTTAAAGGTTCCCAGCACAGAACAGCAAGCATTTCATGCTAGTCTAGTGCTTGTATGGTTATGGTTTGGCTGTTCACCCCAGCATGGTCATGCTGATTGACCAGCATACCATCATCCAAAACACAACATATGCTGGTTTTGCTGGTGACCAGGCCACGCAGGTCTATGCTGGTTTTTCTGGCAGGGAGCTCTAAAAACTAAAATGGGTTCCAGTGTCTTTTACCTCAGGTGTACCTCAGATGTAGAAAACAACAAGCTAGTTAGCTCAATGTCTTACACCAACCACCAGTAACCAGTTTTAATGAGCATTTACCTGCTCAGTTGTTAGCATTTTAGCTGGACAAAGCTTGCCGGTAAACGTATTAAATCAATACTAATAGAATTTCACTCTGTGGAGGCTTGCTGCAATCCACTTGTGTTTAGGCTGTGATTCTTTTCTGTGGCGTTCACGCGCTTTCTTCGATCCGCTACTACCTTACTGGAAAGAACAGAGCAGACTAGCATGAATTCAATGAAGTTCTATGCCAATCTAGTGCTAGGTCTTGTGGTTTAGTTGGTTTTGGTGGTGATTAGCATTGCTGCTGACCAGCATACAGCAATCCAAAACACAAAATATGCTGGTGAACAGTTAAGTGTATGTTGGTTTTCTAGTAGGGTTTGGTGATGCTGTAGTTATTGGTATGTGGCATTGGCCTTGAATCACAGGGTAGGTGCAGGAACACAGCCATCCAGGCAGAGTCAGGCCAGAGGCTTTCCTTAAAGTACTAGCCAAGCCCAGCTGTGGCAAAACCAGGTGGGCATCTGGCTGGATCTGACACTCTATTAACTGTGTCAGTTGAGCCAGATGATTTTGCTGGGATGTTTTATGGATGCATTTTGAGTAAAAGAGACTTTAATTGTTAGTCTGGTAGTCTCAGTACAACACTAAAGGAGGAAACACGTCTTGGCTGAAAAATTCCAATAAACACACTCCTAACCCTTGTGGAAAGCCTTCCCAGAAGAGCAGAAGCTGTTATAGCTGCAAAGGTTGGGCCGACATCATATTAAACCCTATGGATTAAGAATGGGATCTCGCTCAAGTTCATATGGATGTGAAGCCAGACGAGCGAATACTTTTGGCAATATAGTTTAATAACAGAGTGCAGATCTTGAACTGGGAACTACACTATGTGGACAAAAGTACAGGGATACATCTCTTAATCACATAGATGCCTTGACCTTAACCCCATCAAACACCTTTGGAATGAACTAGAAGGTGAGATTGTGAGCCAGGCCCTCTCGTCCAATATCAGTGTCTGACCTCACAAATGCTTTCTCAGGATGACCAAGCAGAAATTCCCACAGGCACTCTCCAACATCTTACAGAAAGCTTCCCAGATGAGTGGAAGCTGTTACAGCTGCAGATGGGGGACCAACTCCATATTAATGCCCATGGATTTAGAATGGGATATCATAAAAGCTCCATTTGGTGTCCCAATACTTTTGTCCATAAGTGTATTTTTGCACAACTGATCTCGTATCAATATGAAAGCCCAGGAACTGTTTAAACATAGTCAATATTGACTTGCCGATCTCTGTGCTCTCTTTATCTTTAGGAAAGAGTACATGGCTCACTTTGAGCAGAGGAACCTGCTGGCGTTCTCGGTGGAGCCACTCCTCCTCTACCCCACTCACTATACAGGAGAACCTGGCTACACCAGCGATACAGAGACCTCCACCATCTGGGATGATGAGAACAAAGCCACAGACTGGGACCGCCAGCTCACCCATAAAAAACGCAACCGTGGTGATGCAGGTCCCACGCCCACCTGGAACAGGGGTCATGGGGATGAACTCTGAACCAATCACCATGAACCTTTGGCACCTAATTTATTGCCTATGGGGGCTCTTTGGATTTATTACCGTTTATGGATGTCGAACCTTGTCAGATATATACTGAAGTGAATTACTCAGTTCACATAAATGCTATAAAGCAATGAATGTCATTTGCATAACGCTAACTGTCCCCTACTGTCTTACAATATTAGCAATACTTTTGGACGTAGTATTAATCACAACAAATAAAAAAATTACAATGTAATGTGTTTGTTTACTCCCTATTGTTATGTCATACAAACTGATGCTCTCAATACATGCCACTCCAAACCCTAACATCTAATATTACTGTGAATGTTGGTGTTAATTTAACTTTTTAAATGATTGGTAATGAGCAACCCCTACAGCAGTGGTTCTCAAACCTGGTCCCAGAAGACCCCTAGCCCTGCACATTTGTGTTTTCCTGCCAAGACACACCCACTCCATCTCAGGAAAGCCTTGTTAATTAGTGGATTAGTCGGATCAGGGGTGTTGGGAGCGGGGAAAACACTACAGTGCAGGGTCCTCCAGGACTAGTGTTGGTAGCCACTGTCCTACAGTACATGCATTATGAGTAAGATGGAGATAAAGAAACGCCAGGCCTGTCTGTTTGGTGTTGATAGATGATAACTAGTGAGCTAATCTCTCTGGGAGACGTGGGTGTACAGTGTCAGTATCTACAGTAGTGTGTGGCCGCCCTTCATGTATACAATTACCAGTCAAAATGGCCAGTAAGTTCAAGCTATTCATGTTTTCAGAGATATTTCTGAGGAGACCAGATAAAAAGATGATCCACATGAATAAAGAAAGGTAAAGCAAAAGTGAAAAAAAAAAAAACAGGAATTTAGAAAAAAGCTGGACCTGCGGTTAAGAAGCCATTACGTTCTCATAACAGTGGACTGTCCACCCCCGCATCCAGACCTCAACATCACTGTATGTGTTAATTTGGATTGTGAGAAGCAGAAAGTTCAACCAACTTCTCAACCGAGAAGTTGAGAACTCAACTGAACTTTTGAGGGGTGGAGAAATATCTCCTGCAGATTTCATTGAAAAAATAGGATTGGGAAAGAAATAATGGACATCTTGAACACCGAAATCTGGCCGTTTTGACTGGAAGTCAACCAAACGAAGAGTGGGCCCGATTAAGATTGTAGGGGGCCTGCGGCAAACCTGCGCTCGTCTTCCATTCACAGCATTCTCTTATGCACAAACCAACAAAAACCCACTCCAAACACTCACATAGTCAATCATTTTATTTATTATTTAAAAAGCACTGGCAGTTTTTTGTGGTTTGAGGCAAACAATTAACCCAAAAGTATTAGTAAAGTTTCATACCTCAAAATAAGCTATGGAAAAAAAAAAATACTTAAATCACACACAAATAATAGCATAATAAATAAATCAGCCGAATAATATAAAATGAAATGAAATTAAAAAAAAAAAAAAAAACAACGAAAGAAAAGAGAAGCATGCTTACACATCGGCGCTGCATATGAAGTATGGAGGTTTTCAGCATTTCAGTTTAGACACCTGAGGAGATGCATCAAAGCTCGTGTTCCAACCCGCTCCCTTTACCCCACCAATGCTGAGACAAGGCCGTATAGGTTAGAGACCTGGACGTGGTCTCGGGGGACATCATCTTAGTGTGATAACTGGCCTGAATGAGGATACGCATGTTTAGTGTGTAACGAAAAACGATTAAAAATAAGCTTGAGGTTGGACAAGGCCAAGATTGTATTAACACCAAGCAAGAAGGCAGCTTTAAAGGTTTTACATTCCCTCTCCACAAAACTTCCACTCTTGCCTCAACTGTGACCCAAACGCACAGAATTCATACGGGTTTGATGTACAGACATAAGCGACCTTGGGCACCGTGAATGATGCAGCATTATAAATCCACCCCCCCACCCCCTACCCCAGACCCCTACAGTACACTAGCGGTCCTCGCTAGCATTACAGCTAAGCTATGCCACTCTTGTGGACCTCACTCTTAACTACCTAGAAGGGCACTGCTGTGCATACTTTACAGGCCACTACAGTTCTGAGAGGAAACACTTCATCCAGAAAGGCTAACGCGGCCAGCATGATCATAATTTTAGCTAGGTTATTAGCGGCATTGACGCTTCTGCTGGAAGTGTTTCCTTCACATCTGAGCACTAACACACAGCACACAGCAGTGATGCTTTCCAAAATATAAAAAAATTAAGAAAATGCAAGGCATAGACAAAAAAAAAAAAAAAAAAAAAAAAAAGAATTCGCAGACTCTCGTTTTCTGTGGTGGCATTTACTGGTTGAGCGTCTGTGGAGCTGTGGATCGGCTGGACGTAGGAGGGATATCAAATGCAGAGTTTGATTCCGCAGCAAAAAGGAGGCTTTGTGAGAGTCGGACTCCAGTGACGCAGCGGCGCAGCGGCCTCAACTCGTCCAGAAAGAGATACAAGGCCGTGGCGGCCTACACACAGTGCGCTATTGATGGGGAAACGCGTTTGCCAAGAGCAGTACAACAGATCCAAAGACGACTCCAACCAAAAGGTCTGACACGTTACAGAGAAGAACAAAACTTAATGAGGCAAAAAAGAAACCCACACGACTCGTAGGAGGATCGTCTTTGATTTACAAGACACCTATTGAGGAAAAACGCTACCGTTGCTATTGAGAAAACTCCAAAAAACTGACTCCGTTTGATTTCTTGCTTGTTTAAAACTTGAAGCCATTGCTCTCCAGATAACTGCCAGCAGCCACCTGTTCAGCAGGGCGTATTGCATGATATGAGGCTTGAAGCCGTGTCAGAAGACAGAAACCACCAAAGGACTGTATTACAAAGTAAGGGTTTTGCTTGGGTGTAGAGGGGAAGACATTGAAGAGACTCAGTAGACGATGCCTATTTAGGCCGATCTACTGGGAATGGAGGCCTTTTTGAAAGGCAAAGCTTCTGTACCTGGAATTAGTTCAACTTGAGCAAAAAAAGAAAAAAAACATTTTTTATATAAAAACAGAAATGAATAATTCTCAAACAAGTCTATTTTTTTTGTCCTTTCTCACACTTGTCCAAGCACTTGGAAATATGTGCATACAGAGACTAAAGCATTGGGTTTATTGTGACAGGTCTTTCCAATTCCACAGTGTTCTTTTTTGTAGAAATACATTTTATACAGTGTTGCCCATCACACTAGCAGATAAATACCATCAACACCTATAAGAAAAGTGCAATATTGCATATGTGTATTTTCTTTAGTTGAGGAAATAAAAACAAAAACAACAGCCCAAAAAAAAAAAAAAAAAAAAAAAAAACCCAACATGCCTTGCGGTAAACATCACCTGTAGAAAAATGTACAACTGTTAACAATGGTGCAAAAGAAGTTGGATAGGATTAAGGCTTTCTGAGATTCCTGATGTGTTATATATTGTTCGCTGAGATAGATGTGAGACGTCCGCTTGTGGGACAGTTTAGAGAGAGACCTCTTTCCGCTCTCTCTGCTACGTACATACATACAGAGGCGAGACTCGCACACGTGCGCACACAAACAAGCGAGCAAGCAAGCAAACAGCACTAGCCTATCCATTAGAGCAAATACTGGACTGTGCAAAGGTCTGAGACCACTAATTTATGCAAATGTTTTACCCAAAAAAAAAGGTCATTAAGCAGGTGTTAATTATTAATCAGGACATTTTTGAGATCAGGTAAGATACGGAAAGAGAAGGACATAAAAAAAAAGTTTCCAATACGGCAACTGCGGTCAAAAAGATGTTAAAGGGAAGGAAAAGAAGCTGCTGGTGTTCTCAGGACAACGAACTGGCCACCACAAAGTCCAGACCTCAACATCACTGAATGTGGGATTATTTGCACTGTGAGAAGCAGAAAGTGCATCCAACTTCTAAGACTGAACTTTGCAAGTGAGGAAAACTAACCTGAACGCGAGGCTCTTGAAAAAGGATGGAAACCATAATAAAGGCAGAGGAGACACTAAACACTGATCACGTTGATATTTCACTCTGGAGGCTTCCGTGTTCTGTATATGCATTCTTTTCCCCTTGATCTAATATAATGAATGACTGGAAATTAATTGAACTTTAATTATTCAAATGAAGGGTGACTTCTGCACAGTACTGTATATGCTCTGTGTCCCCTAATATAAGGTCTACAACCCAACAGGCATCACTCCAGGTCATTTATATAACATCCCTACAGTAGAAGCTTTAGCATAGATATATATATACATACACACACACACACACACACACACACACACAAGCCATTTGCAACACTATCAGACATGGCGCTACATGTCTTAACGTGAGGATATTTCAAGGATAAATTATAAACGAAACTGCTCTATATGAAAAAGCAATAGGCAAACACCCTAAAAACAGAACACTGAACCGTTTCCATGGAACTTCAGTGTGAACTCTACTGGGAAATATATATATATTTATATATATGTACGTATGCATATGTAAATTGCCAATATAAGTAATTGCAAATTAAAAGAATAACTTATTACAACATTAAAGACCAAAAATAGCACAAAATGATGTTTCCCCACACATTACAGGCTATATTTCTACCCGAATGAGACCTTTTTGTAAGCTATCGCTTTCAGACGTCTTTTTCTTCATCTAGCTGTCTCGTCACATCAACAGAAAGTGAGAAAACATGCATCGCTGGGCTCTGTAAAGCTCAGCGGCTTAGTCAAATGTAAACCAACCACGAGAATGCATGATTTGAAAGATGACGCAATTCAGTGTATCTTAACGACTATGTTACAAGTATCACCCGACGATTACGTCTTACACCATTTCGATAATTCAGTCCGACTGCTGTGATGGAAAGACTGAGAGAAACTGAGCACCAGTGAATGCCTGCTAATGTCAACCCTGTTACCAGCTATTCTGGTCATGACAGGCATCGTGAGAAAGGACAGTGTGAGTGTGGTGTGCAAGATGTTTGGAATGACAGAGCAAAAGTGTCCATTTAACAGTGGCCTTACATCATAAATAAATCATAAATAAAAAAAATTTGGGTGACTTTTTATGACGCTCAAATGCGGCTGGTGAGTGATGCAATTGAACCAGATGTTGTGAAGGATTGTGCCGCCATCTCGTTGGCTTGGAACAGCTTCACCGCTTCCGAAGGAGTAGCGTGTTGTGCTTTTGTCGAGAGAGGCCTGCGCAACGTCAGCGGAATCGCTTCATCCTCTGGACACAAAGCAACCAAATCGGCATCACCCGTCAATCGTGCTGGAGTTTCTACAGTCTACAGACTCAAAGAGGAATGTGTTGAGGCAGATGGTCGTTGTTCTCTGAAGGGCAAAGGAACGTCGTCGCTGGGTGGTTTGGGAAGATTCTTGTGGACGACGACGCAGAGCTTCTCCCAAAATCATGAGAGTGAGGAGTATGGTGTGTGATCAAACACCGAAGTAATTCACAAGGCAGAATTTCTCTGTGAGCTCAATGTGAAGAACTATTCTGCTTTGTGAAATACCTCTCAGGTAGCTAGAGGGGCAGATAAAAAGAAAAAAATTGGTCGTGTCGTAGGACAAAGGGGTCCGACCGAGGTCCGGAAGGAAAGCTGGAGGAGACGTGAAGTGGACCACAGCGCTGACTTGCCGAGACTCCGTGCCGATCGAAGACCCTAAAGCCTAGGCTGACCCCTGCCCCGAGCCCTTGCGGCTGATCATGGAGGGCTGGAAGTCGGGGTGACGGCGGGCGTGCTTGATCAGGTGGTCGCTGCGCATAAAGCGCTTGTCACACAGCGGGCACTGGAAGCGCTTCTCGCCTGTGTGCGTGCGCAGGTGGCGGGCGAGTTCGTCAGACCGGGCGAACTTCTTTTCACAGCCGACCCAGGTGCAGGGAAACGGCCTCTCGCCTGCAACGGAGTGGAGAGGAAAACATCCCGTCATTCTTTACCAACACGGCCTGTTTTTCAAAGTTCATTACACTTAAGAGACATGATACAACGAGGTTTTTCACAGCAGCAGCTTGAGAAAAAATACACAATTATAAAAGTTTTCCCCCTGGCTCTAAACTAAAAGCTACGGTACAAATAGCTAATGTTGGCATGCTTGACATCTAAATCTTGTTCTGTCAGTTTTGAACTGGAGCTACGAGGCTAATATAGCGAAACAGGGGCAGTCGTGGGCTGGAGGTTAGGGATCCGGTTGCCGGTTCGACCCCCAGGGCCGACAGTCCATGACTGAGGTGTCCTTGAGCAAGACACCTAACCCCCAACTGCTCCCCGGGTGCCGTGGATAGGGCTGCCCACCGCTCCGGGCAAGTGTGCTCACTGCCCCCTAGTGTGTGTGTGTGTTCACTGGTGTGTGTGTGGTGTTTCACTTCACGGATGGGTTAAATGCGGAGGTGGAATTTCCCCCCGTTGTGGGATCAAAAAAGTATCGCTTACTTACAGTAACAGAAGCTAAAAATCTACCAATTATAACAACTGATTTTCTCAAGATTTTCAGATAATAGGTTGAAATAATGAGTTATTAGTAAGCAAATAAGTAAGTATTTAAAGATAAACAGTCATTATGATGAGATACTTGGTTACTACTTGGACAAAGCATGTCAATATTTTGACAGAATAAGTAGTTCAATATACCAAGTCATTATTTTGAGATACTAAGTCAATATTTTGAATAACAGAGAATAAACAGAGAACAAGGAAACCTGAATTGTGATTTTGTGCATTTATATATATATATATATATATATATATATATATATATATATATATATATATATATATTACACACACACACATAAATCCTCCTGAATTTACTGTAAGCAATCCCTGTATTATTACTATACAATACACCACAGTACACCAATGACAACAGTACGAACAGATGAAGCCACATGTCGTTAAACCTTTTCTTATTCAGTCACCTTTAATCACTATAATTAGACAGAACAAAGAGTCCTTCAAACTACTACTTTAAAGGGGACATTTATTCTGTAGATTTTGATGAAGGTAAATCATTGGCAAATATGAAAAATATTTCCTTCAGATACTGTTTTGCCTGACATGTTCCTCTCCACTATGAATGGATTTTAAAAATATATATATATATATATATATATATTTCAGCCCAAGAGCTTATATCAAAAACGCCCCAGGCATCATATTACACATGTATAAGCACTTTGGATGTTTGGTTCCTATCATCACCACTGTGAACTAGTTTTGATTTTTTTTTTTTTTTTTAAACACGGCACAATTTACATCAAACAACTCTGAATGACTGTTTACCTCTTGATGATTGAATCATGCAGAAATATGGGGGGGGGGTCTCATTTAAAGGGTAACTCACTCTTCAAAATTTCTCTACAATCAAATAATCAGGATGTAACCAAAGAAACTCAGAGCGGTTTGACGTCAAAATGTTCTGTTCTTTTCTTTCTCTTTTGCCATAATTCCATCATTGTAAATGTAAAGTCATTCAGAGTGGTCTGATGTAAAATTATTCATTGTAGAGACTCACTGGTAGATTTGGATGGTAAATAAAATGGTTATATCTGTGTTGCACACATTGTGACGCCCGGTTCCCATCACCACCACTGTAACGAAATCCAAACCGGTCTGTTTCTCGGCAAATGAACCATTTCACATCGAACCACTCTGAGTGACTGTATATGTATAAAAAACTGAATTAAGCGGATTTTTTTTTAGAAATGGTGGAATTCCTCTTTATGTGCTCAGCAGGTAGCTGAGGTAAAAGGAAATGGAACAAAAGTAGGTATTATAACCAACACTAGACCAAATAAAAAATATATATAACAATAATAATAATCCTAATAATAAAATTGACTCGTCTCCACACCTTTTTCCAACTAAACAAGTTAGAACCGAAGACAAAGTGAGCTCTGAGGCGAACATGTGCTGCCTAGGCAGCACCACCCCAGGGTCGAGCCTGAGCTTCATATGCAAATCTGAACGCCAGTCACAATTTCGGTCCTCCCTCACTCACTACTCCTTCCCTTTGTTCATAAATGTCTTTGTTCAGGATCCTCGGTCGGGAGTCTTAACCCTTTTTTAGTTCGCAACAGCCTCATAATGGCTAAAATCGTCCTTTTCTTATACAAATCGACCTTATTTCGACAGAAAGGTGGAGGTCTGGGCTGTGAGCGGGGTAAGAAGAGTCCATGACAACAGTAGTCAACAAACGGCCGTTACTACTATGTTAGCGTTAGCTAACGTTACCAAGTCAGAGCTCCTGCCCACATTTTGTCCGTTTCGCTTAATAATAAGTACATTTTACCCTCCCACCCTTTACTATAAAACTTCTTGGCACTACTGTCGAGAATTTCCATGAACAATAAGGCTTAGCCATCCATGAAGCCTAAAGGTTAAGGACCAATCTGGTGTTTTTAAGTTCGAATTCAACGTTCCACCTTAAATGGAGCAGCAGCGGCGTAAGCCATCTACATTCGCTAGACTATAACTGCCGCACCATTTAAGGTGGACCGAAAAATTCGAATAAGAAGGTCAGCCTCGTTATGTAAAGCACGATATTTGGTAAGTAACTACTACTAAAAGACAGGGTTAGGATTTTAGCGTCCGAAAGACTTCAGTGTTTTAAATCTGCAATTTTCCTAAAATCGCTAAGCTAACTACATACTAAAGACATCATGGTCCCAGTAACGTAGCTTTTTAGCTTTATTGCAGAGTCAACCTTCTTATATTCATCCGATAAAAAGTGGGACAGTTTGTTCACTTCCAGTTCTGCCTAACATTACATGTCCGGGACTTCTTGTCCGAGTTTGCCCGTTCCACCTTAAATGGCGCAGGAGTACAGCAATGTATCTTGCTGCACCATTTAAGGTGGAGCGGTAAAATTCGAACAAGAAGCCGGCGAATAGGATGCATCGGCAATATTCCACAATAATAATAACGGGAAGAATAAAATCAACATGTAAACACTCCAGATGTTCTCGGTAGCACATCAAGAAGCTGATTTCGCGTCGTATAAAGATCACACTTTTCAGAAAACGAAGTTGGAGAAGTTAACTAACTAGCTAGCGCCGCTAACTGGTCGTTAACCGGACGCCGGTGTCGTATTTTCCACTCTTTTGTTGTTCGCGTTGGAGCTAAAGCGCTAACATAGCCGTTAGCCTCCATACCTGTGTGGGTCCTGATGTGCGCCTTCAGGTGGGAGGACTTGCCGTACACCCTGTCGCAGCCGTCGAAGGTACACGGGTGACGCTTGGTGGGGGACCGGGGCGCCCCTCCTCCTCCTCCTCCCCACATGTGCTGCTGCTGGGGGACTGGGGTGGCCGAGGGGGTCATGGTTGGGGTGGCCGGGTCGGAAAGCGTGGTGTAGCCGCTCTCCCCGCACGACGAGTTGCTGCTCTCCGAGTAGGCGGACACGGGCCGCAGTTTCCCGTGTAGATCCGTCAGGACCTGGGCCACCGTGGCTATGCTGGATCCCTCCAGCCGGAGGGTTTCGCGGACCTCCCTGTCCTCGCTCGACCCGTCCAGCTCCCCGGGTGGAGGGCCCTGAGGAGGGGCCTGCGTGGCCGCCGGCCTGGGTCGGTGGAGGACCGGCCCGCTGGATATCGACACCAGGCACTCAGCCGCGAGATAATCCGAGTACGCGAACATCGACATTTTTTTGTGTTTTTTTTTGTCTCTGTAAGTTACTTTATTGTTCTTAACCTATTTCGCGGATCGAGATCACGCTGGTGTAACAGTCCCCCCACGACACTGATCCTCAGCCTCGTTTCCTTCCTCCTCAGCCTTCGCGAGTACACTTAAGTAACTCTTCGAATGCGCTAAACACGACCACGGTGAACAAAATGGATCATAGGAATGTTCAAATCAAACGAAAAAATAAAATAAATAAAACCGCCGGCTTATATTGTGCTCCGAGCCCCAACGTGGTGTCCTACATTGCCCCTCGTTTCATTGTGTCTGCGCGAAAGCCGGTGAAAACCACGCCCCCTCTCCCTTGTAAGACGGACTCATTTTTTTCCCCTTCTTTTCACACCCCTATTCCTAAAGGTCCCGCCCACTCGTGCGCTACAATTGGCCAGCTGCATCCCGTCACCTGCGCTGGGATTGGCTAGCAGTTCCAGTTCACAAGCAGTCTGACGCGGCTAGCCAATCGTAGCACAGAATGAGGAGGGTATGTCGGAAAAGGGGTGTGTAAAAAAAAAAGAAAGAAGCCCAACGCCACGCAGCGGATGACGTCGAGCGCGGCGTGGGCGTGTACCGAAACGGTGTATTGCGAAAGTAAATACTCGTTATTTTCATATGCTTTTTTTTTACTGCCTCGCCATGTGTTGTGCTCGATATGTTTTCATATTAGAAATATTAACATTATGTTCGACTGTGTTTTTTTTGTCGGCAGGGAAATGAGGATGAAAACGAGCCCATTTTTCATGTTTTCGTTACCTGAATATCTGCTCGTTCTTTCTAGTCTGTAAGCTGGAAGTAAACGCAGCTCCACATGGAATCCACCATAGGTTCTATAAGGCGTATTAGCGTGCTTTGTTGGGCCTGGGACCCTGAGTGAACGCCCATATGCTGGGGGGGGGGGCGGAGGAGGAGGAGGAGGGAGGGGGGTCTAGTTGGCCAGTAACCCGCTCCCCACTCCCACCCATAAAGTTTAGAGTGGGATGGGACGGGACAGGACGTCCGGCTATGGCCTCCTCAAATCTGCTTGTTTAGCCCAAGCCTGGTTCTCTCAAAGCAACTGCCACCCATGTTTTGATTGAGATCTCCACTTGTGGTCTACATGTGCTGTCCGTTTTCAGAGCCGGTGCCATCCGCTGAGAAATGGGGGGATGCAGCGGAGGAAACAAAATGTCCCACTGTCCATAAATGAGGTCACCAACTGTATAGAGGCTAGAGCCCCTCCTCCACAGGCCAGATTTTCCGTTTGTTTGTTTGGCTTAGGAAATCCTAGGCCAAACAGAACCCTTTTTGGTGCTATCTATATATATATATATATATATATATATATAGAGAGAGAGAGAGAGAGAGAGAGAGAGAACCAAAAAAAGGGTTCTGTTATTGTGTCAAGCTTGTAACAATAGAAAAATATCCATATAGAAAAAGGTTCCATATAGAACCATATACAATCTGCAAAGAACCTTTTAATCATGCAGATGGTTCTTTGAGTGTTCATGGTTCTATACAGAACCATTTTCTTTACTAAAGAACCCTTGAAGAAAAAGCATTTTTAAGCTTTTGCTTATAGGACATTATACACATAAAAAAAAGATGATTCTTCAAGGGTTCTTTAGTAAAGTGAATGGTTCTGTATAGAACCTTTTCATGCTTAAATGGTTCTTTGCATGGTAAAATTGTTCTTCAGATAGAGATCTTTTTATGTGTGTAGGTGTAGGAAATTATACACACTGAAAAAGATGATTCTTCAAGGGTTCTTTAGTAAAGCGAATGATTCTATTAGAACCACAGGTTCTATATAGAACCAGTCATGCTTAAATGGTTCTTTGCAAGGTGAAATTGTTCTTCAGAGAGAGAATGTGTATGTTGTTGGTTCTATGTAGCACCAAAAAGGGTTCAACTGTTGTTATGATGACATGCTTGTAACTACAGAGGAAGCATTTTTGGTGCTAAATAGAACTAGGGGTTCTTTAGTAAACGATGGTCCTTTGCATGGTAAAATTGTTCTTCAGATTGTGTTGTATAAGGTTCTACATAGAACCATTTTGAACATGGTTCTATATAGCACCAAAAAGGTTTTTCTGTTGTTACAAGCTTGACACTGTAACAACAACAGAACCTTATTTGGTGCTATATAGAGCCAAAAAAAGCACTGCTGTGTCTGATCCACTCAGACCAGCGCAACACACACTAACATGCCACCACCATGACAGTGTTAATGCAGTGCTGAGAATGACCCACCACCCAAATAGTACCTGCTCTGTGAGGGTCCATGGGGGTCCTGACCACTGGAGAACAGGGTAACAGAGTATCAGAGAAACAGATGGACTACAGTCTGAAACTGTAGAACTACAGAGTGCAGCTATACAGTAAGTGGAGCTGATAAAGTGGACAGTGAGTGTAGAAACAAGGTACCAGTGGAAATATGCAACAATACTCATCATAGTATACATCAATAAACAAACAAACAAACAAATAAATCAATAAAATTGAGGAAATGCTTTGTGAGAAAGGAAATAGGAAATGAGAAGCTCTTCTATAAAAGCTAAACTGCCTAACCATACGAGACACCAGTGGGAGACGAAGTACACAAACTATGGTAACCATGGTAACACCCAAGGTAAAATATCACTCCAGTAAAAGTAGAAGTTCCTCCCTTTAGACCTCCACTTGAGTAAAAGTACTAAAGTATTTCCCTTCAAATGTACTTAAGTATAAAGTAAAAGTACTAAAAGAGTAATTCTGGCTCTGATCTGGTCCTGTTATCATTTTTATAACCAGACTGGCTTCATGAACTCATTTCAGGTGAAAGTCCTCCAGCGTCTCTCTTGGTAAACCAGTCTTTTAATAGAACGTCATTAATTAGTGACGCTGACGTCTATTAAAATGATCAGAAGCACAAAACACTGAAGGTGAACAGTTTCCATCAGGGAGAACCGAGTGGCTCTGAAATCACTTTTTACACACAAGCAAAGTTTCAGTTTCAGATTTACTTACAACTTAGTTCCAAGTTTAAGTGGAATAAAAACTGGCTTTAAACTCAGGATCACAGATGAGCTCCTTTACTATGTTGATCTGTAGGCCTCTGTTCATAAACATAAACCAGCCCAAACTCATTTACTATAAAATGAAATGGTGTTTGTAGAAATTCAGAAAAAAGCCGCGTCAGTCTCGACTGCATATGTGGACATATTTCTATATTGTGCTCTATTTACACAAAGTTAGGTTAGTTCATCATTTATGTTGAACAGACTCTCCCAAAGTTTTACTCTGCTGCGCTGACGTTGAACCGCGTGCTGCACTGGGTCGGTATGACCAACAGGTCAAAACCAGCTCTAAACAAAGTGACCGCTGGGCCCTGATTGGTGCTCTGGCTTTGCGCTTCTTTCGTTTTGACATGTGACGTTTTTATACACACAGAAACCAAAAGGAGCGACAGATTTCTCAAAATGTAGGAGGAAAAAGTCGGATATTAGACTCTGAAATGTAGTGGAGTGAAAGGAAAAAGTCGCCCAGAAATGGAAAAACGTCAGTACAGATACACGAAAAAACTACTTAAGTACAGAAACTAATTACATTTACTTAGTTACTGTCCACCACTGTGAGACGCTATATATAGTGAATATGTGCTGACAGCATAAACTGGGAAAATACTGGGAAAATCTGCTTTTAGTCACAGCACCAGCTGGAATTCACTACAGGACACACTAAAACTCGGCTCACTGGTGTCACTCAGTCATTTTAAACTTTTAATATCAAACCACCTTCAGACAGCCTGTACCTGTTTTACTTAATCATATTTATTCGTAACTTTTATTTTTGTGTTAGTTCTCCTTAGTTCTTTATCTCCTTTTATTTATTTATTTATTTCCTCTCATTTTATTTTTAAGTTTTTTTTTTATCATTACTTTTTTTAATTTGTGATATTGTACTTTCCATCCATCCATCCATCCATCCATCCATCATCTTCCGCTTCTCCGGGGTTCGGGTCGCGGGGGCAGCATCCTGAGCAATGAAGCCCAGACCTCCCTTTCCCCAGCCACTTCCACTAGCTCCCTGGGAGGGATTCCGAGGCGCTCCCAGGCCAGCTGGGCGATATAGTCACGCCAGCGTGTCCTGGGTCTTCCCCGGGGTCTCCTCCCCGGTGGACTAACAAGATGCCCGAACCACCTCAACTGGCTCCTCTCGACGTGAAGAAGCAGCGGCTCTACTCCGAGTCCCTCCCGGATGACCGAACTTCTCACCCTATCTCTAAGGGAGAGTCCAGCCACCCTGCGGAGGAAACTCATTTCAGCCGCTTGTATTCGCGATCTCGTTCTTTCGGTCATTACCCAAAGCTCATGACCATAGGTGAGGGTGGGAACATAGATCGACCAGTAAATCGAGAGCCTTGCCTTATGGCTCAGCTCTTTCTTTACCACAACAGACCGGTAAAGAGCCCGCATCACTGCTGACCCAGCACCAATCCGCCTGTCAATCTCCCGCTCCCTTGTACCATCACTCGTGAACAAGACCCCAAGATACTTAAACTCCTCCACTTGAGGCAAGAGCTCATCCCCGACCCAGAGAGGGCTCTCCACCCTTTCCCGCGTGAGAACCATGGCCTCGGATTTGGAGGTACTGATCCTCATCCCCCTCATCGGTGACAAAGGGCAGCCCTGACGGAGTCCAACTCTCACTGGGAAAAAGTCTGACTTACTGCCGGCCATGCGAACCAAGCTCCTGCTTTGTTTGTACAGGGCCTGAATGGCTCGTAGCAAAGAGCCATGTACCCCATACTCCCGAAGCACCTCCCACAGAATACCCCGGGGAACACAGTCGAATGCCTTCTCCAAATCCACAAAGCACATGTGGACTGGTTGGGCAAACTCCCATGAACCCTCGAGAATCCTGGAGAGGGTAAAGAGTTGGTCCAGTGTTCCACGACCAGGGCGGAACCCGCACTGCTCCTCCTGAATCCGAGGTTCGACTATAAGCCGGACTCTCTTCTCCAGTACCCTTGCATAGACCTTACCAGGGAGGCTGAGGAGTGTGATTCCCCTGTAGTTGGAACACACCCTCCGGTCCCCCTTTTTAAAAAGAGGCACCACCACCCCAGTCTGCCAATCAAGTGGCACCACCCCCGATGTCCATGCAATGTTGAAAAGGCGTGTCAGCCAAGACAGCCCCACAACATCCAGAGCCTTGAGGAACTCGGGACGGATCTCATCCACCCCTGCAGCCCTGCCGCCAAGGAGCTTTTTAACTACCTTAGCGACTTCGGCCTCAGTAATGGACAAGCCTAGTCCCGTGTCCCCAGACTCTGCCTCCTCACTGGAGAACATGTTGGTGGGATTGAGAAGGTCCTCAAAGTATTCCTTCCACCGCCCAATGACGTCTTCAGTCGAAGTCAGCAGCACACCATCTCCACTATATACAGTGCTAGTGGCACACTGCTTTCCCCTTCTGAGTCGCCTGACGGTTTGCCAGAATCTTTTCGGAGCCGACTTAAAGTCACTTTCCAAGGCCTCACCGAACTCTTCCCACACCCGGGTTTTTGCCTTGGCAACGACTGAAGCCGCAGATCGCTTGGCCTGTCGATACCTGCCAGCTGCCTCTGGTGTCCTACAGGCCAACCATGTCTGGTAGGACTCCTTCTTCAGCTTAACGGCATCTCTCACCTGGGGTGTCCACCACCGGGTTCGAGGATTACCGCCCCGACAGGCACCAACTACCTTGCGACCACAGCTACAGTCAGCCGCTTCAACAATGGAGGAGCGGAACATGGCCCATTCTGAGTCAATGTCCCCCACCTCCCCCGATATCTGGTCAAAGTTCTGACGGAGGTGTGAGTTGAAGATCAATCTGACAGGTTCTTCTGCCAGACGTTCCCAGCAAACCCTCACTATACGTTTGGGTTTGCCTGGTCTGACTGGCATCTTCCCCCACCACCTGATCCAACTCACCACCAGGTGGTGATCAGTTGACAGCTCAGCTCCTCTCTTTACCCGAGTGTCCAGTACACATGGCCGCAAGTCCGCTGACACGACTACAAAGTCAATCATTGAACTGCGGCCTAGGGTGTCCTGGTGCCATGTGCACTTATGGACATCCTTGTGTTCAAACATGGTGTTCGTTATGGACAAACTGTGGTTTGCACAGAAGTCCAAAAACTGAACACCACTCGGGTTCAGATCAGAGAGGCCATTCCTCCCAATCACACCCCTCCAGGTCTTACTGTCGTTGCCCACGTGAGCGTTGAAGTCCCCCAGTAGGACAATCGAGTCTCCAGGAGGAGCACTTTCAAGCACCCCTTCCAAGGACTCTATGAAGGCTGGGTATTCTGAACTGCTGTTCGGTGCATAAGCACAGACAACAGTCAGGACCCGTTCCCCAACCCGAAGGCGTAGGGAAGCTACCCTCTCGTCCACCGGGGAAAACCCAAACATACAGGCGCCGAGTCGAGGGGCTATGGGAAAGCCCACACCTGCCCGCCGCCTCTCACCATGGGCAACTCCAGAAAAGAAAAAAGTCCAGCCCCTCTCAAGGAGATTGGACCCAGAGCCCAAGCTGTGTGTTGAGGTGAGCCCGACTATATCTAGCCGGTATCTCTCGACCTCGCGCACCAACTCAGGCTCCTTCCCCGCCAGTGAGGTAACGTTCCAAGTTCCAAAAGCCAGTTTCAGCAACCGAGGATCAGAACGCCAAGGCCCACGCCTTCGGACACTGCCCGATCCACAATGCACCGCACCCCTACTACTGCCCCTCCCATCGGTGGTGGGTCGATGGGAGGGGGGACTCATGTAACTCCTTCGGGCTGGGCCCGGTCGGGCACCATGAGTGAATGCCCGGCCACCAGACGCTCGCTGGCGAGCCCCTCCCCCAGGCCTGGCTCCAGGGTGGGGCCCCGGTAACCCTGATCCGGGCAGGGTACACGAGTCCTGCTTTGTTGTCCTCATAGGGGTGGTTATGGATCACACTTTGTCTGGCCTGTCACCTAGGACCAGTTTGCCATGGGAGACCCTACCAGGAGCTTTTGCTCCAGACAACATAGCTCCTAGGGTCCTTCAAGCACACAAACCTCTCCACCACGATAAGGTGGTGATCCATGGAGAGGTATTGTACTTTTACCTTACTAATTTCTTCTCTATTTTTGATCTTAATTCCTTACCATTTAAACCTCAAGTTCTATGTTTATCTACTTTTATCTTTTACTCACTGTTATTTTAAATTTTATTTTTAATTTAAAATGATTAAATGTAGTTATTATTTTATTTAGTTATTATTTAGTTATTATTTTCTTTGTCATGTCAATCCCTGTTTTTGTAAATGCTCGGCTACATTGAAAATGAGGGTTGCCCTCAATGTACGTCCGAGTCAAAATAAAGGTTGATTGATAAACAGCTGTATCCTGCAGTACACAGTGTAAAAGAAGAGCTCTGCAAAAGAGTGAAGCTGTGCAGTGATAATAGTGCAAACACACAGTGGTTCTGTGCCAAATGCATTGAGGTAAAAGCAGTCCGACTGCGCTGTCGCACTGCAGGACTGCTGTAAGCAGTTTTCCTTTGTAGACATGCATGCATTTCTGCAGCTTTCAGTGGAGAAATTCCCCCATAAAACACGTAATGACTCAGAATGGAAATGTTGAATTTTTAAAAGGAAAAAGAAACAATTTCTACCAAATGTTCTGAGAAGCGGGCGACACGGTGGCGTGGTGGGTAGCGCTGTCGCCTCACAGCGAGGAGGGCCTGGGTTCGATTCCCCGGCCGGGCGACCAGGGTCCTCTCTGTGTGGAGTTTGCATGTTCTCCCCGTGTCTCTGGGTTCTCTGGTTTCCTTTCACAGTCCAAAGACATGCAGTCAGGCCAATTGGACATGCTAAGTTGCCCCTAGGTCGGTCGGTCTGTCTGTCTGTCTGCCCGCCCTGTGATGGACTGGCGACCTGTCCAGGGTGTATCCTGTCTTCCGCCCGATGACTGCTGGCATAGGCTCCAGCACCCCCCGCGACCCTGACGGAGAAGCGGTTTAGAGGATGGATGGATGGATGTTCTGAGAAGCCTAATCCAGCAGAGCAGCAGAGGGCGCCAGATGATTGAGTTGTTCTGCGACATGAGCTGAGAGCTTTTAAAGAGCATGAACAGGAGCAGAGCCAGTGAAAAATGGCTGGTCAGTTAAGCCTAAATTTAAATTAAAAAAATTTTAAAAAACTAGTTTTAATCGACTCGAAAACTGACTTCGATTGAAGGAATCATTCGTTGACAGGGTTTGTTTAGGTTGAATAAAGCGAATTAATTTACTTCTAACCACATGAAGTCATTTTTTTAACTTGATATGACAAGTCATTTTTTCACAGTGTACAGTTTCACACTAATATGCCGCTGCTGTGGGAGCAAAACCTTGTTCCTGACATATTTTGAAAATGCCTGTTGGCCTTTGCATTGTGTGTACGCTTCACGATGAATGGACCGAAAGAAACGGCCCAAAATGACTTGGAAAAAGGTCTGGTTCCATTGACTTCCATTAAAGGTCAAGAAGGTTTTTTCCTTCTCCTGTGAAGTTCCCATTTTGGAGATTTTGGAGGTTTTTTTCCAACAGCAGCGATACATATATATATATATATTACACAGACCACATTTTAGGTTTTATTTTTCTCTACATGTAAAATTAGAACATCAACTAAACACACACACACACACACACACACACACACTCACACACCTAAACACACACAATCACACACACCCACCCAGACACACACCCGCTGACCCAAAAAACACAAAAGATGGTATCAATATACAAAGAAGAGGAAGACAAAAAAAGAGGGGGGGTGGGTGGGGGTGGGGTGTCCCTCCAACTCCCTCCTCAAGTATTTGCCCCCTTCCCAATTTCTTCTGTTTTTGCATATTTGCTGTTTTGCATATTTTTGGCATAGATGGTTCTGGATCATGCTCTATGTTTACTATATGACCAATGGCAGGTCTAGGCTGGAGATTATAGATGGTCTAGGCTGGTCTTCTTATAGATGCCTTCCTTCTCCTGTAAAGTTACCATTTTGCAGATATGCCAGTGATATATATAGTTTATTTCTGTCTCAATGAATGCCTTGACTTTAACATAATCATTAACCTCTTCAACTCCTGGAGGCCACCGGTGGCTTCAAACCGCACTGTCATGTTCTTCATAACGTTCATATTCCATAAGCTCCATTCAGAAGCTGGGAGTCGTGTGAGGCTGTAGCTCTTCTCTCCAGTCTAATAGACGGTGATGTCATTTTAAACCCTTATAATAAAAGAAGCTGAACTTTGTTTTTCTACTGAAAGTCGAGCCGTTTTTTCCCCAAATCTGGGCTCTAAACTATAAACAGATTACTTTTATGAAATAACAAATAGCATCTGAGATTTTTGGTTTTCAGCAGTAAACTGTAAGCAATTTGTGTAGATCATAAAACACATGTTCTGTTAATTTTACAAAAAATAAATAAAAATGGGCATTTATTTCATGCAATTACGATTTGGTCCCGAAAATTCAGATGGGCAAACCACAATATACTCTGGAGAATAAGGGGTTCAATAGTATAATCCTGTAAATATCTTAGTCTGAATGCTGCAGACCGTGGTTCAAACTGGTCCTCAAACTGTGGCGCTCAAAAAAATAGTATGAAAGCAACTGAAGCAAATGCACAGGCATGTCAATGAATGAATACATAAATAAATTCAGTCGTCTGCCAAAGTTTTGCTGAAACGACATGTTTTGTTGTTGTTCTAGGTAAAAATAAGTGAACACACTTCTGCACAGTTTAATGCACATTTACTGCTTATTTTTATAAACGCCGCCTGAGCAAAAGTGTCTAGAGACGATTTGCAAAAATAAACTGAGTTCAAAGCAAGTTTTTCACAGCTTTGAGCTTTAGATGGGCCAGTGGACTTCAGGCCTCCTGCTGAGGAACGTTCTCCTCATTGGTTTCTTTGGAGGTTTGCAGAGACTCAGCTCAGCCAGCTTCATCCACTGACCTGCCTGCTGCTGTCCAGAAATGTTCAGTCCTCACAGACGGTGTAAGACATCACACTGACCGCCCCGATGGCCATGTCTCCGATGGGTCTTCTGCTATTTGGAGATTCTCTCTGTGTTATGCTTCTGCTCAGCGTCTTCAGTGGTAAGTCGACTCATTTTTAGAGCTATTTCGAATATGAACAGAGCTTAATGACCTGAATCGCAACATGTTGAAGTTTAAACACTGAACGGGACTCAGTTCTGCTCCAAAGTGAAGAATCACTGTCATATTTATAAAGTTACTAGTAATTCAACAGTAAAAGATGTTTCAGGGTTTAAAAGTTATTTTAACAGAAAGTTATTGAATAATAAATAAAATTTTTATATATTGTCAAGTTTTCTGCCTTGACATCACCACTTTTACAAAATATATTATAAAATATAAAATATTATGGATATTAAAGGTATTACTTAATTTTAGATATTTTATGGAAACTTCATACTAGATATTAATATTATTAGAACTTTATACTTCATATAAATTTTACTTAAAATGTAATTCTAGATATTATTTCCTTAGATCTTTATTCTAAATATCACATTAGAATTTCATTCTAGACCTTCATCAATTTTATTAGAACTTTATTTTGGATCTTGATTTTATTAAAACTTCTTCCTGGATATTCATTTTATTACATTCTAGATGTTCATTTTATTAAAACTTTACTGTGGATATTCATTTTATTAGAACTTTATTTTAGTTATGTATATTATAACTTTATTCTGGGTATTCCTTTTATTGGAATTTTATTTAAAATATAAATTTGGAATTTTATTCTAGTTATTAATCTATTAGAATGTTTTTCTGATGTTCATTTTCCTAGAAATAAATATTCTAAATATAGATTTTCTTAGGATTTCTTAGAATATATATATATCTTTTAGTAGAACAGTAATTGTTACTTTGTGGATAGTTTACAGGTCATATGGATGTTTGTAATGAAGTAGTTCTGGTTTAAAGGACCCATTAAAAATTTTTGTTGTAAACTCCTCTTACATTTGTCAGTTTAACATACCAAAACAGTCTTAATTCATTTTTACATGACCATTTTATGTACAATTACATTTATTTACATTTGACCATTTTACCTCTCTTTATCTTCAGGCTGTTATTACTGTGCCTTTGATACTGATATATGTAAATGAGCTCACTTCTGATTGGTTACTCTTTATTGACCCTGTTCGAAAAGCAGTCAGAGCTGAAACAGTCCTTCAGTGTGAGTGGTTAGGCGGAGCTAAACTGCTGTAGGCTAAATAGATGGGGTGTATGTAAATGTGTTGCTTTTGCCACATCACAGAAATTTACAAACCCCATCAAACTCTTTTATTCCAAAAAAATGACATGGGCCCTTTGTCGGCTCACAGCAAGAAGGGTCTGGGCTCGATTCCCTAGCTGGGAGACCAGGGTCTTTCCTGTGTGGAGTTTCCTGTGTGGGTTTCCTGACATGTGGTCAGACCAATTGGAGACACTATATTGTCCCTGTGTATGCCTGTTTATCTACCCTGTGATGGACTGGTGACCTGTCCAGTATATTTCCTGCCTTCTGCCCAACGACTATTGGGATAGGCTCCAGCACCCCAACGATCTCAGAGGATAAGCAGTTTAGATGATGAACGAATTAACAACCGCACTTTTCATAAAGATGACCGTCAGGAAGATAATAACAGTTCTTAATTCTACAGTGCTTTTGGAAACTTGGTGCTGTCCAGCTAGTGATGGTTAATATATTTATGACTACTGTACTCATTAAATGATTTTTTTTCCCCGATTAACTTCTTTATTTTTCTGTTTCCTTTATGCTAGGCGAGTGCCATACAATCCATCATGGTCAACTCTGCAAACCTACTTGCCCTGGTGAGACAAATGATGCGAGAAAATCATCCATGTAAAGTGGGACAAAAAATATGCACCATCATTTATTAGCAGTTTGGACACTGACCTGACTGCGCATATCATCAATGTCCAAAAAACACACAAAAAACCCCATTTATCTCTGTTTTTATTTCCTGCAAAGTGACCGTTGTTTACTAAAGCAATAAGGCTCCACTTTGCATTGTGCCTAACAACACCCTTCCCTGTGGTAAAATTGTAGTATTGCAAGGCCTCAAGTGGCTTATTACTTTTATTAAATGGCAGCCATATCATAAAATATGATAAAATACACAATTTTTCTGAAAATAGTTCAAGTTATTATTAATAATAATCGTCATGAACAAGTATTCCGCCAAGAAATGTAGTTCCTTTAGCATATGGTATCGTTGCCAAGCAACCATAGAGCGCTGAATGAGGAGAACAGTCGCCCATTGTTGTATATTGCGGTCGTTTCATGAATTTTTAAAGATTTTGTTGTATAACGATGGACATATGATAACACAGCACTGTTTAATGCAAAAAACCTCACTTTATAAGTACCTGTTGGTGACCAAATGAATTTCAAATGGTGCCCTGCTCCCTACACTGTGCACTACATAGGAACATAAATACTGGATCCTGCAGCCCAACAGTGCAAAAATAACTAAGAAAGTCTTTTGGGATTCAGCCTGGGCTTTGACTCTGGTGACTTCTGACTGAAACACAAGCATTTGAAGTGTGTCAGTCAACTGATATTTTTAGACGTTTATGCAGCAGTTTTACAGTTAATCATATGGTAAACAAACCTGTGATATTAATGATGGACTATGCTTTAGCTGGTTAACTAGCTGACCAGCCTAGTTCTTGTGAAGAACAAAAATTGCCTCTCAGTTTAAACAAAAAAGGAGTTCTTACATCATGAGTATACTCGGTGGTCCATGCGAGCAGCAATAGAGTCAAAGATAGGTGTGCATACATAGTGGATTTTACAACGGCTTCAAGCACGGCTCAGCCAATCAGATTTTAGGACCGGAACCCTTTTATAAAATGTTTAAGCCCAAGTATAACATCATCCTAAACACTGTTGTACCTCTACAATTACTGGAACATGTCCTTATTAATATGTTTGAGCCAGGCAGGTGTGTTGTTGGCAGGGAGGCTGTAAAATCCAGTGCTTCTGATTTGTGTAACTTTCATAGTTTTAGTGACTTCATTATTAGTCTAAATTGTAGAACACAGTTATTAAAACTTTCTATGATTAGGTGCATTCCAAATGTTTGACTCCGGACCCAATGAGAAAACAGTTCCTCTTTATTGTGCACGGTTTTAGTGTCGGTGAACATACCCAAAGGTCAGAGGCACACGTACAGGTACAGCACCACCATCACAAGCTCCCTGAAAGGACCCTCGTCAGCAGGCAGCCAGCTGGCCTTCGACTGCGTGGTCGACATCGACGTCCATCCAGGGTGTCCAGATATGGTTTTAAGGGTACGTCTGTGGAATATTTACTTTGGATTTTATGCTCCTGCTCCCATTTCCTTTTTCACACTTATGGCAGAAGAGGAATTTATTCCGTTTAAAATTTTTCGATTTACCTCAAATGTTGATCAGCCAGAATGTGTTTGGTGTCTGAAGTTTGCTTCCTTAGGTTTACACTGGAGCTATGGGGCCAATGTAGCTAAGAGACAATGAAATCTTTTACCCCCCCCCCCTCCCCCCCAAATGATAAGATGCTAACAGCTTGCTTAAAGGGTTCATACCATGGAAAACTGAATTTTGCTCACTGATTTAAAATAAGACCCTATTCCATGGGGAATTTGCTTCGCTTTAAGCTTCAGCTCAGCTATAGCTGCTTTTCTCACATCTCTGGCAGGAAGCATTTCCCCAAAAGTGGAATAGTTTCTTGTAAAATGTCTCTTAATGTTCAGTTTTTTTATGAGGCTGAAGTCGGCGTCTCGTTTGCCAGCGTCTTGTTCCATTTTTCACCTTAAATGGTGCCGGAGACGCCTACATTCTGCATAATGTAACTGCAATGATGTTCATTTTAAATCTTTCTCTTTGCCTTTTCGTTAGCTACTAGCCGGGTGATACTGCTGCCTATGCTGCTATGGTGATGCAGCAGTCTGTGTGCCAAGGGTTAAGGTGTGAAAGAGCAGTTCTACATTAACTCCAGCATTTTAGACCATTTGTTGCTAAAACTGTTTTGCTATGATCAGCAGAGCTTTATTTTACTATAAAGGACGATTATTTTATTATTACCTAAAATCTAATTCTGCTCTGGAGCCGCAACAGGGCAGTAAAAGAGCCACATGCATCTCCGGAGCCACATGTTACCCATTCAGCCTACAGCAGTTTGGCTCCTCCCATTCATACTGAAGTTATAAGGAGTGTTTCAGCTGTTATATGTCTTTTATATAAATATATATATATATTAGACAATCTTGTGTCTCCATTTTTGTCATTTTTCAGTTTTTAACATGATTTAAACATGCCTGTGGCCCTTTATATTTTGTATAAATTTCATGATATCTGGATCAAAATAAGTGGCCAAAAATGACTTGTAAAAAAGTTTGGTTCCATTGACTTCCATTAAAAGTAAAGTAGTATTTTTCCTTCTCCTGTAAAGCTACCATTTTGATATGATTTTGAGATATAAGGTTTTCTTCCCACAACAGTGGTATATAATTGGATAAGAGTAAACATCTTGAAGCCTGAATTTTGTTCGTATCTGGTTTACTTTTTCAGCTTCAGACACCACACCATTAATTTACACAGACATATGTGTAAATTAATTTTTCACTGAATCATCGCTTCAATATTCACTGCGAGAAGTCAGCTATGAAGCAGTTTTTCCATTCCTTCCTCATTTTATCTAGTGCATCTAGTTATTCATTTAGAATTCCGTATTTATTGCGGTGTTCAGGCTGTTTTATGCATAATGGGATGGATAAAGTGCACTGTATCTTGATCTTCCATGATGACTCTGGTGCTGTTTGTATCACACTGAATGCTCTCTTATCATTTGCAGATAAGAAACCCACAAATTAAGCAAAGCTCATTGAAAAAGGACAATTCTGTGCTGCGTCTGAAAAACATAAGGTAAATCAGACACTCTTCTCTTTAAGACTGCCTGTGTTTTGTATCATATATTCTAGATATTGACTCACATTTGTCATTAAAGGTAACAGTATGGCACTTCGAGACATCGTGGAGTACAGCTCAAATGTCTGCTAATGTAGCATGTAGCTGTAGCACTCAAAAATGTGGTTTTTAAATGGTTAACTCCTCTAGGATGGCTTATTATGACAGACCACATGTGTCAGGCTCCAGTCCATGTGGGCCACAACACTGCACACTACCTCATTAGACACACTGATTCAGCTCATCAGCTAATTAGCAAAGCCTTCATGAACTGAATTCAGAGTGTTAGATGAGGGTAAACGTAGAACTTTGACTCTGAAGGTCCCCAGTTTGACATGCCTGATATGGACTGATACTTGTTTCCCATGTGTAACTATAGCATTCATGTTTTTCCATTGAAAACGCATGCATCATCTTAGCCTTGCTTTATACCATCTTAGCTTTGCTTTGTGGCATCAAATGAGCTTGAACCTATCAAGGTCCAGTATATGAAAATATGGTAAAGGCAGGATGAGGCAGGTGCTGAGGTGGGCTGCAAAAGGCAGCATAAGGCCAGCACATGCCGGAGCCCCATGTGCCAGCAATGGCCACGGGAAGCGAACTTAAGGTGCAAACGGTGTAAATGTGCCCTCAAAGGTACAATAGTGGTTTTAAGGGCCAACTGTGTTCCTTGAAATTCCTTGAAAGTTCCTTTTGAAGTTTTGTGGTGTGGAGTCGATACAACTTAAAAATCTATAATTACAGTGAAGTATGGCACTATTATGTTCCCTGACTAAAAGGTATTGAATATGTACTTTTGACGGTACCACCCCATTGACAGTTTAGTACCTTTTTTCTGGGAGTGGAGTATAAATTTCAGTAAAAATATGAAGATATGACCAGGCATCCACTTTCAGTTATAGTTAATGCAGTGTTCAATTGCTCTGCAGTACTGCGTGAAATCCACTATATTCCATTCAATCCGGTGATTAGTTTTTGATCTCTGACATAGTTTCTGTGCAGCAGTCAGTTGCACTGCAGTCATCTCCTATGGGTTGAGAGGTTGAGGGCCCATCTGGTGTTTTGCTTTTGGCAGAGAAGCGCTGGAGAAGAACCCCCTGCGATTCCTGCTTCAGGGGGGAAAGGTCACAGCCCTGTGCCAGCAGGAAGCCGAGCAGGTGTGGACGCTCAACATTAAGAGAGCCATACTGAGCATGCTCCAGACGTCCCACTCCGGACGAGCCAGGGAGACGGTGAGAGAGGTAAGAAATGTCTCAACAAATGGCTTTCCTTACGCACATGTATCGCTGTTGTCGCAACAAAACCTCGTATCTCCAGAATGGCAACTTTACAGGAGAAGGAAAAAAACTCCTTTACTTTTAATGTAAGTCAATGGGACCAGACATTTTTCCAAGTAAGTTTGGCCCGTTTCTTTTGCTCCATGCATCTTGAAATTAATTCAAAATGTAAACGGCAACAGGTATTTTCAAATGATATAAAAAACTGAAAAATGACAAAAATGGAGATACAATATGGCATCATGCTGGTGTTGTGGCTTGGTGTTGTCATGTTGAAATAAAAATGAACATCCCTGAAAAAGATGTTGTCTAGAAGGCAACATATGTTGCTCCAAATATGTATACATATCTTTCAGCATTAACAGTGCTGACACAAATATGCAAGTTACCCCCTAATATAACCCCAAACCATGACAGATATTGGCTTTTGAACTTTACACTGGTAACAATCTGAATGGTATTTTCTTTTATATCTGGCATGATTGCATCACCTGTGTGATGTTTTTGAACACTGTCTATACTCTTAAGTACTCTTTAATTTATACTTTCAAAAATTGGGTAAAAGTCTAAATCCCTTTACAAATTCTCTCATATCTCTACAGACTGACATATTTGGGACGTGTATGAGCTCATATGAGCAGAAGGGGCCTTTACTGGTGAAGACTCGGCATCTCCAGCAGTGCCTCAGAGACAGAGTGAATGAGTTTTGGTGGCAGTCCGTCCCACTGATGGAAGACACGGTAAGTTAATCATAATTCACTGTTTTGATGTGTTAACTAGAATAATCCAAGCACTTCTTTAAAAGGTCACAATAATTTAGTTTGAGTTTAGCTTTATATGGATTTATTATATTGTTCTATCAGACAGTGAACGCCAGCCTCAAATGCACCCAACACTACGGCACAACTGTGATGGACAGGGTGAACTGCACGGAGTCTGTGGTGATGATACCATTGTCTGGGTCACTTGATGTAGCACAGACGAGCACTGTCTCCACCCTGACTCTGCTGAGAACTCTGGAGGGGATACAAGTAGATTCAGGTAATGGCTATGGAGCGACTCACTTTTGGTCATTTATTTCTTTACTTCTTTAATTTTGCACTGGACCAAAGTCCTCATAGGAAGCTCCTGAGTGGCCCTATCATTAGGAGATCACAAGTTCGATCCCTGGTGATGCTACAGCCATCTGTGATCAGGAGTCCAAGAGAGCACAGTTGGCCTCGCTCTCTCTGGGTGGGTAGGATGGAACCCTGTCTCCCCCCATCACTCAGCGCAATGCTAGCCTATAACAGAACTGGTGGCTGGCTTGTTGAGCTGTCCATTGATGTTGTGTTAGCAGCAGTTCAAAAAGTGGCGTCACTTTCTATGAATGTCACGTTTGTAAGCCTCTATAGACACATTCATAGCATGTTATAATGCATTCATAAGGGATCATAACCATGGCTATAAATATTTATAAAAATGCATTACACATTATAGCCATGCTTATTGTGCATTATGAATTGTTAACATGAGTACTGTTCATAACACATTATAAGAGTTCATAACTTGTATTTGTCCGACTTAAGTAAAGTACTTACTGAAGGATTTATTGAAACACTAAAACATAAACAATAAAGCTCATTACAGGCTTCAAATGTCAGAGTTTAAACTAGAGCTGCCCTCAGTAATGTTTTTGTACTTGATTTGCTGTGATGTAATGTACCATTTAAAGTGAGACGCTGGTTAAGAAAAGCAAATTGTAGCAATAATTTGTTTGTTCAGGACCGAAGCCCCAAAGAGCCCCAACAACAACAATGGCGAGATATATAATACTGGAAATCTCAGGGTGTAAATAAACGTTGTATTTGTCTTTAGCTTAGGCTCTCCACGCTGGGACTGACCTCTTTGGCACTGCTAGTATAACATGTTATTAACACTACTTATAATGTATTATATTAACAATTCATAATGTATAATAAACACACACACGCACACATTTTCTAAGCCGCTTCTAAGGGTTGCGGGGGGGTGCTGAAGCCTATCCTAGTAGTCATCGGGCGGAAGGCAGTATAATAAATATGGCTATAAAATGTAATGCAGTGTAAATAATTTTTATAAAGTTTTATAACCATGTTTTTTAATGCCTTGTGGATGCATTATAACATGTTATAAATGTGTTTATACATGCTTACAAAGGTGACATTCATAGAAAGCGTTACCAAACAGTCCTTATAGAAAAGTCTGCTCACTCTGTGGCCATCACCATCAGGCAGTTATTTACAGCCATACAAGACCAGACTCCTCTTTTGTTGAACGAAAGAGATGAAAACACTTGAAATGTCCAATCAGCGTTTCAAAAACATATTTCACTCATAAAATCTGACAACAACCTCATAAATCTCATAACGTTTGTAGCTCAATATCTAGCTGCTAGCTTCAGGTTGTTCTTTCTACTCTGCAGACAACTAAGGGGGTTTCCCCACTCATGGCCTGGCCAGCAGGCTGGCTGGCTCTTTTTCTTGAAGGGTGGAAATTTCCCTGTAGACGCGATGTTGAGCATTACAAGCTTTCCCATTCATATTTCAACATTTATAGTCTCTGACTGGAGCTATGAGGCTAATGTAGCCAACAAGTAACAGAAGCTTCTGGATAGCAGTTAGCATTGTGCTAAACTGTAACCCTAAATCATCAACACTTGCCTCAAACTTCATTGAGTTGCTTAGTAATCTCAAATAGGCTTGACTGTGTGGTTTCTGGCCGTATATGACACTATTATCTATAAAAATGGACCAAAGTAAACTTCAACTTGAAGTAGACTTCAAGATGGCTGCTACAGCTACTGCTATAGGACAAGCTTTTGTCCATTTTTAGGTAACGGTATTCCATACAGTGTTTTAATTTGGGATCTTTGCTTATTTTAATGGGTCTGCATTGGGTATATTGAGCCCGATCTACTTCAGGTTCTTAGTGTCCATGAGGTGCTCTTTGTATTGACCACTAAAGTCGTGTTGTTATGCCCATATTAGCAACTCTGGGTCTAAGATGGATTTCTCCATTTCAAAAATGAATTGGATTTTTGAAAACCACAGCTTGCACACCCTGGAGTTAACAAGACGTTGCCAAACTGGATCCAACGTACGTTTTAACTCTTAATGCCACTGGGTCCTCTGAATTCCAAATTTGGAAAGTGTTCATATGAACGTTAATATGTCTAAAAAATGTCTTTTATTTTAAACGTTCATGTTAAATCTAGAAAGGTCAAGAAATGTTCATGTGAATCACCTTTAGCTCAGTGCTAACATACTACTAGAATCCCTTAGGGGCGCAAGCAGAAAATTGTCTTAGACGTGTTTTCATCAGTTTTGGCTTAGAGTCTCTTACAGTCATGGTTTGCTACGGATAAATTGGTGTGTCCAATCTACAGATTTGACTTTATTATCCCAAAACAACTTTCAGCTGAGTATCACCTGATACCCAGTGGTTGGGGACATCCATAGTTACAGTATAGATAGAGTGTTAGTCTCATAACTCTAGTGCAAAACTTAGGGAACATGCTTCAAACACCAAACATGTCTTGGCTCACTAATCACATTAGTGCATTTTTAGTGAATTGTGTTCATTTGATTTTTCACTCAGTTGTGTAAACTGGATTTTTCCACTTTAATATTCTGAAAATCCTGATAAATTAATCATGTCTACCACTTTATATGCCGGAGAATTGAGAAACTTTCATTTTCTATCAGGGTTGCAGGTTGAAGGTTACTTGACTGATCTGAGATTTACGGTGGAAGCTCTAAGCCCAGCGCGAGGAGGAGTTCGCTCAGTTCCAGACGTCTCCAACACTGTGAGGAGGCTGTGTGCTCACTCTGCGGATCAGCAACAGGTCAGGCCCTGCTTTGTCACCTGAATGCCTCTCATTGTCATTCGGCATTGAAGGTATTGATTAGGGAACTTCATAATTGATGAAGATCCTAAAGTATGAGCTCAGTACAAATCTGTGGCTATTTTCAAGCGTTGAAATACAAGAATAGCCTGATGTTTTGCTTTTGTATTCTATATATAGTTAAATTTCCTCTACTGTGGTAACATTTGTGTATTCAGGGTATTCTTAATAATAATGTTGGATCATACCAAAATAATACACTATATTGCCAAAAGTATTTGCTTGTCTGCCTTCACACGCAACTTGAATGACATCCCATGGCTTCTGGTACTGTGGCCAAACAGTTCTATCTGGGATTCATCCATCCATAGCATGCTGTTCCAAAAATCCTGGTCCTAGCCTAGATATCCCCGCAGATCAAAACTATTCTCAAAACTATTCTATATGTCTTTTTCTAATGGTAGATTCATGCACTTTGACAGCAACAGCTCATTTTTCACTAGATACGATGACACTGCAGACTCCAATGACAAAGAGAAAACCAGATCAGATATCTGAGGTTTAAATAAAACAGGATATTCGCTAACAGTGTTGTAATCATTAGCACCTGATTAGGTGCACTTGATTTCAAGTTGACATGTGTAAAGTAGTGATATACACTATATTTTCAAAAGTATTCACTTGTCTGCCTTCACATCCATATGAACTTGAGTGACATCCCATTCTTAATCCATAGGGTTTAATATGATGTCAGCTCACCCTTTGCAGCTATAACAGCTTCAACTTTTCTGGGAAGGCTTTCCACAAGGTTTAGGAGTGTGTTTATGGGAATTTTTGACCGTTCTTCCAGAAGCGCATTTGTGAGGTCAGACACTGATGTTGGATGAGAAGGCCTGGATGGCAGTCTCTGCTCTAATTCATCCCAAAGGTGTTCTATTGGGTTGAGGTCAGGACTCTGTGCAGGCCAGTCAAGTTCTTTCATACCAAACTCGCTCATCCATGTCTTTATGGACCTGCTTTGTGAATGATTCTGCAGAAAGTTGGTGACCTCTGCCCACTATAAGTCTCGGCATCCGCTGACCCCGCACTGTGACCGACCACTTCGTGGCTGAGTTGCTGTCATTCCCACTTCTGAGAGCGATCCATTCTTTCACTAATGTTTGTAGGAGCAGTCTGCAGGCCTAGGGGCTTGGTTTTATACACCTGTGGCCATGGAGGTGATTGGAACTCCTGAATTCACTGATTTGGATCGGTGAATGAATACTTTTGGAAATATAGTGTAGAATCCATCTGAGTTGTGGTAAAATGTGAAATTTCATGCAATTTTCCATACAATCAGAGTCAAACTGATTTTCTGAGGTCAGACATTTCCATGCCTGGTCTTCATGTGTCTTGCTCTCTGCTGTTATCTGCACTCCAGCAATCAGAGCTCTTCCTGAGTCTGGCCCTCCAATTGAGATCTTTGACCCTCCAGCAGCTGAAGGATGTCTGGCAGGAGGTCTCCTTTAAGTGCCGTGATGACTGGTCAGTGTTCAGTTCACAAAGTTCCTAGGTCTCCCAGCTGGACAGAATCATGAACTAAACAGCACAGGACTGACTGAACTGTGCCACAGTCAGACTGTTCAAAAACACATTCAGCACTGGATTCATCAAATAACACTCAATGTACAAGATCACAAAATAAGACAAGAACATCCAGTAAAACAACATGCCAGTATATCACTGCTGGCAGAACAAAACCTTGTATCTCCAAAATGGTAACTTTACAAACTCAAAGAAATATTTCAGCCCAAAAGTTGAAACGTATGTATTTTAATTACGTCACTTTCCCATTCCGTTTAAATACATGAATCCAATGTAAAAAAAAAGGTATAATAATTTGTATCTCCATCATGCTCAATAAACCTGAATGAATTAAATAGATAATTAATTAATTAATTAATTAATTTAATTAGAAGTGCTTGTAGGATTTATGCAATTCCTTTACACAACATTTATGTATTTATAAAGAGTTAATAGGAGCTTCTGTATTCACAGCACAATTACTAATACATTGTAAATGTATTAAAAGAGAAAACATGTTAAATTCACAAACATTTACTGTCGTCCAAACTGTAGTAACAGTATTTGAGACTCTTCTAAAAGTCTAATGTGAAAGAAATAAACAGAACTTTACAGATTTCACCCGTGATCAAATTCCCTGCTTTAGAATTTCTATTCACTCCCAAATTAACTGCTAATTAACGCAGATGTTTATGCGCACAACTTTCCTACTGAGGTGCAGCTCTCATGCTAACCATCACGCCAGTTACCCAGCTAACGCTATCAGTCACTTCATGCTATGCTAACGTGTCGAGGTAAGGTCACCTATAGTTACAAAAACCATGAACTGTTGATTTGCATGTTAATGGAATACAACTTTATATACCGGTTCACAATAAATCCCTCCCATTGTTTGTTTAATCTACCTTTTGTATCCGTTATCATGACAGCAGACCTAGCAAGGATTCTAGTTAGCTAGTTCATTGGTGATTGTCTAGAGTATCTCTCAAAATAAGCCAAATGAAACATTAATATCTGGTCAAAAACATTAAAAACACAAGTTAATGAGTGTCACTATTTCACTGCAGTCGCACTGAATAACAAAGGATGGCGGAGATTGTAAAGATAAAAAGAGCCATTTCATGTGCATCACACCAGCTGAAGCAGTTTCCAGCTTGATGAGGCGTTTCCTGTTACTCTGGCAGATAGACCACTGCAGCCGGTTGGGCCCATGTTGTTATGCCCATATTAGGAACTCCGGGTCTAGGCATCATTTCTCTACGGCCAGAATGAATAGGGTTTTCGAAAAATCGCCTGTGTTAAATACAAATGTTCCGAACTGGAAACGTTTTGTCCCGTGAACATTCTTCTCTCAAATATCACTGCATCCTCCGAATTACGAGGTCGTTAAAGAGTTGAAATATGAATAGCGCTACATATGAGCTAAAGCTATTGTGCACTGAATTCACATCATTAGACTGGCAGGCTCCTTAAGCGGGTATTGGCAGTAAACATTTCAATGTTCAGGTTTAGGGCAGATGAGAAGAAGTCTGAACAAAATCACCAGGTTTCCCTGCAGTTCTCTCTTCTTCATCTGGTGCTCACTGAAACATGATAGATCTCTCATTTTAGCTTGATTTGAAGTGATCTACAGCACTCAGGCTGATTCAATACAGACTCAGCTTAATAATCCCTGCTGACCCCCTGATAAACTGATTTAGGCTCTCAGGATATCCTGATTATTATTTTAGTGCCAGCAACATTTTTCTGTAGACATTTTCTCAGGACATTCGGCAGATTTTTGTTCGACTTTTCCCGTTCCACCTTAAATGGTGCAGCAGTCACGTTCTGAACTGCTGCGCCATTTAAGGTGGAAAGGGAAAATTCGAACAAGCAGCTGGAGAAAAAGAAGCTGACTTCAGCTTCATGGAGGGTTGAAAGGCGTGATATGATGAGGTTTCACTATTAACGCTTACCAGCTGAGTGACATTAACTTATTGTTGCTGTTTAACAGAACCGACAGGTCAGTATTTTGTCTAGTTTGCTAATGTTTGTGACAGCTACTCAGAGCTGCTGCACCATTTAAGGAGGAACGGGAACATTCAAACAAGAAGTTGTGAAAAAAGAAGCTAAATTCAGCCTTGTAGTTTTAAAATAGTTTAGTATAAGGTGTTTTAGCCTATCAAAATATCCTACTAAGAGGTTTTATTTACGAGTATACCCGTAAATATACGCTACAGTAAGACGTTTCGGTAAGATAGCACAGCTCGTCAGAGCACCGGCTCAGCCCGCCTTAGTTTCGTGTAGCATAGTAACATCAAATTAATGTGCAGGAGCTTTAGCTCACATGTAGCAACATTCGTATTAAGGCTCTTTAACAACCTCGTTTTTCAGAGGATCCAGTGGAAAAATGTACACAGAACAAAACATATTGGGTTCTGAACATTTTCATTCACCACAGGGGGCGATAGAGGCGATTGTTTTTGAAAACCTTATTCATTCTGGCCATAGCGAAATGGAGCTGAAACACAGAGTTCGTAATATGAGCATAACGAGGACTACAGAACGACACATGACTACAGTGGTCTATGAGCACTGCCTACTGATTAGATTTAGTGGACAAATCTAGGTCTTATACAATTCAATTAAATCTGTTTTAGATTTATTCAAACTGGGTTGCTTCTAATCAAAAAACTGTTTAAAAACTCCAGCAGTACTGCTGTGTCTGTTCCACTCATACCAGCACAACATACACTAACACACCTGCACCACATTAGTGTTACCGCAGTGCTGAGAATGACCCACCACCCAAATAGTACCTACTCTGTGAGGGTCCATGGGGGTCCTGACCACTGAAGAACAGGGTAACAGAGTATCAGAGAAACAGATTGTCTGTAACTGTAGAACTACAAAGTGCAGCTATACAGTAAGTGGAGCTGATAAAATGGACAGTGAGTGTAGAAACAAGGAGGTGGTCATGATGTTATGCCTGATCAGAGTATTGATTTTCCTCCTTTTTGCTAATGGATCAAACGGTCCTGTTAGAATGTGATGAAAAGTTCTTGTTTGTACAATACATTTACATTTTTGCAGTGTTTTTTGTCCATTTCTGACATTGAAGCCAAATGGACAAAGTCTGAAGTGCAAACTCAAATCTGTCGATACAGAACATAAATCTAAGTCATTATTATCTGTGTAATACATTTAATGGAATTACACAGAATGAATGATGTTGAATGTAAAGCAAAATGCCAATAACTCTGGACCTCTTAGGGTTAAACAAGAACAAAGTGTCTTTAAAAGACCTACAGCAGAAATAGTGGAAACTGACCCTTTGAACAAGCTTGGAAACATTATGTAGCATGTTGTCTACTTCAGGCTCTAACTTTAATTATCACTGCTGTCAGAACAAAACCTTGTATCTCCAATTTTCAGTTTTTGAGGTCATTTGAAAATGTTTATTGTTCTTTACATTGTGTGTAAATTTCATGATGAGTGGACTAAAAGAAATGACCCACAATGGAAAAAAGTCTGGTTCCTTTGACTTACATTAAAAGTAAAGGAAGGTTTTTTCCTTCTCCTGTAAAGTTCTCATTTTGGAGATACAAGGTTTTCTTCCGACAACAGCGATATGTTCACTGTACTGTAATTACAGGCAGCCCCTGATGGAGGCGCTTCCTGCCTGCGGCTCTGAGAGTTGCATCCACTTTGGTACAAACCTCATCCTCAACAATGAGATCGATCAGGATCATGTCGGCTCTCTCCTCAGCACCATCGCGTTCGCTCCCTGTCCCACGCCGTCCATGATCGGCCATATCAGTGTGAGTTCTCCTGCCCCTGAAAAAGAAATGTATTATCCAGATATGACACCCTGCCACCATCGTTTACTAGCATTTTGTCCCTCAGGCTCTGTTGAAGCTGCCTCTGGTTCGTTTGAAGACTATTCTGGCGCTATCCTCGCTGGTTCACCGCCTCTGCCAAAGACAACAGGCTCCATGCAGCCAGATGGCAGAAGTCCAGCAGTTTGTGCTGGTTCTGAAGGAGGGCCTAGCACAGGGCTGTGGAGAGCAGGGTGCTATCCCAGTCACAGAGGTTAATCGTTTTTGTTCAAGATGTTTTATTCAGTAGTACTCTCTACAATAAACATATATTTATCTGTACCATTTGACTGGAAGCCTGTTTTCACCTTTCTCTCTGACGCAGCTACTGCATGTCCTGAAAGCAGTGGAGAACATAGGCCTGGCTGCTACAGCACTCGTCCCTCAACTGAACAGCTGTATTCTCAACCACTCAGCACCGCTGGAGCTTCGACTCGCTGCTGTTCAAGCCTTCAGACGCATCCCATGTGACAGTCAAGTAGGTATTAACATGGGCAATATGTAAGAAGCATATTGGTCAGTCACAAGTGGAATGCTGATAGTTCTCAACAAAATCAGTGTAGAAATTCTGTTGGAACTTTCAATGAATACCGCATTTGTGTTCGTCTTGTGAGTAGAAGAAGAGATGTTTTATCGCTGCAAAAAATGGCATCTTGTCAACTGAAATGATCTCAAATCTAGTTGATATGTCTAATATTTCTCATGATGACCAATGGAGAAATGGGTTTGTGCAATCAGGAGGGACCTAGGAGTAAACTGGCCTATGAAGGGGAAGTAGCAGTACCTTTGTGACCAGCATAATCACAGTTTAAAGTTGATGCTGTTCCCAGTAATGTTCCAGTGGAACAGTTGCCAAGTTGGTCCTTAAAAGCTGTCAGCATTTGAGAGAGCAAGTGCTCAACAAAGTGTAGATTTTGTCCACTATACCAATAAAGCAGCCAGCAGAGGTGGCATGTGTGCCTGGTTAGCTTTTGGCCAAGTAGCTTCTTGCCAATTGCTTCATCGAAGACCTCTGTCTCACTTACTTTAAATTAGCTGACCAGAATGACCATAATTTTTGAATGGGTAAGGTCCAATGTTCGTCTTGTTGTCCACAAGACTGCAGGCCAACAATGCAGTAATGCTATCTCTCTTCAGAGAGGAGTCCTTGCTTGGGCCTACCAGCAGCATCAAGAGGATGTGGAGGTCAGAATCGCTGCGTATCAACAACTCATGAAATGTCCTGACCAGGAGGTGTTCAGGATTGTAAGGGATACCTTACACAGTGAGACATCCACCCAAGGTAAGACATGTTTGATAGCTTGCTTCTTTTGTTTTGCACTGGAGCTTTGAGACTCCTGTAGCTTACATGCTTGCGATTACCATTGTGCAGTTGTGACTATAAGCAACAAGATATCTAAGAGAGCTATGGTTCCTTTAATGCTTTGTCCCAAAAAACCCTTTTCAATCACTGAATCCTCTATGAATTCAGTTGGGTCCTTCGTCTGGAGCCACCTTTTCAACCTTCAGAAGACAGAAGACCCTCTGAAGAAAGATCTAATGGAGTCTCTGCCACATGACATCATCAGTAAAGACTTCGAGGCTGAACCATGGAAGTACTCTTCATTCGTGGACTTTACCACAGATGCTGGTACGTTTTGAGTCACTCTGTCGATCGTTTGAGAGTAAATCACCCGGACTTTGTTTCGTCTATGACATTTTTGTGTTCTCTCATGTGTTTGCAAGGATCAGCCATCGCCAACATTGAAGGAGCCTTGGTTTTCTCACCTAAATCCTTTCTGCCACGTTCTACCATGGCCAACGTGACGGTTCACCTCTTGGGCAGATCATTTAATCTCTTGGAGGTGGGAAAAGGACACTTTCTTCTTTCTTTTGAATGGTTTAGTTCATCCCAAGGGGAGATAGTTGGAATTGCCTCTCACTGGACTGTTGTGCTGCATTCAGGTTGCGCTCAGGATGGAAAACGCAGAGCCTTTTCTCTGGAGAATGTTTGAAGGTCATCATGCCTCTCCTGTTGAGAAGCCTGCCGGTCAAACACAATCTACATCACATGGGATGAAAAGGAATAAGAGAAGTGAGGAGAGGTGGCCAGACCAGCAAGAAAGAGTGATTCCGAATGATGACTGCAAGTCCAACATCTTGAGTCCCCTTAAAGCTAAGGTGAATTGCCAGATTTGGGGGTTTCTGACGCAAATGTGTGGTATACACAATCATTTTTTTCTGGTTTGCCATGATTCAGAGGTTCCAGAGTGGTTTAAGTGGTTTGCCCCTTCATCATGAGTTTCAAACCCAGCTGATGCTACGACTTGTAAAAGGAGATAATGTGTGGCTGCTTTCTTAATCGGTGACCTAACCAAGGTGCAGCACTCAAAATTGAGTGTGTTTACGTGCGCTAAATAATCTGATAACTGCAGAAAATCAAATTTTGTCAGTAATCTGATCGACATGTGTACATGCACTTCAGTAATCAGATAAATGGGAAACTCTGGGTCTACATGAGTCAGACAGTAATCAGATTTCTGCTTTTGCAACCAGCCAGCAAACTCACAAAGGACGATGTGACGCTAACGTAATGTAAAACTCAAACTTCTTGCTGCGGCTTTTGTTTTTTTAACATCGCGCCACTTTACCTGGAAATATGAACAGACATCATCTGTCTAAATCCTTCATTCCGTCAACATGTAGTTGGTTGCTTGCTTATTTCCAGTACTGCGGTCTGTTTTCGCACATGCGCAGACTGAGAAATCCAAAAGAAATCAGAGTAAGAGTTCACATGCGCCGAGGAGTCTGATTACTGAGCTAAAATCCAGGATTTCTTACTCGGATCTCAGAGTGTGATCAGATTATTGAGGGCATGTAAACACACTCACTGTGAGTTAGGAGAATTTGGAAGAACTCCGTGCCCGCGAGTTAAACATGTTTGAAGTAAGTTGGCTTAAAATTTTAAGTTGACCTTACTTTTCATTGCATATACTTGAAATGCTGCTTTTCGATTATCATGTATAAATTTAGTTAATTATGACCGATCTGGGAATTCCAGCGTCCACAGTGTGGGGATTTAATAAGTAAACCATGTTTTTGGCTTAAGTCCACAGGGCAGAGGGAAAGGCACAGCGAGTTCCGATGTTGGTTGAATGTGAAGATGTTTGGCAATGACCTTTCTTTCATTACCTGCAATGACCTCCTTGACCAGCTGAGAGAGCTATCGCTCAGAGTGGCTGGAGTCACTGTGAAGCTGTTACAGGTGAGAGAATCTCTTTCAACTGACCATACAGGCTCTTGTAACAATGCAAAGAGTATTTGAAGAGTTCATAAAAATTATAAATGGCATCCTTTAAAAAAACAACTGACTTCTGGACTCTAAATATGTTTTGTCAAAAAAGCTGTCGTTGTCATTCATCGTTTTACAGCAGAAATGGTCAAACACAAGGGCTGTTCTTGAGGAGAACCCAATAAACCCGTTCAGTGAATCAGCACACAGTATTCGGATCAGGTGACGCAACGCTGTTTCAGGCAGAATCTCAAAAGGTTCCCTTCACCCTACAAAGTGCAGTGGCTACTGCATCTAAACAGAGCAGTCTGCCTAACTAAGAACCACTTTGGATTCAGGCATGTGTGCACAATTCTATACTGGACATGCAATATTTGGGTGTTGAAGCCAAAATTTCATATAGTGCATTATTTAGGGAGCAGTGAGCTGTTTGAGATTCAGCCTTAGGATTTTCTTTCTACTGAAAGTCGACCCATTTTTCCACAAATCTGGGCTATAAACTATAAACCGATGGCGTCTCTTCAGCGATCTGCTCTGTAAACATTACTTTTATAAAATAACACAAAGAGCGTCTGAGATTTTTGGCCTTCAGCAGTAAACTGTAAGCATATAGTGATATGTGTGATCATACAACCTGTTCTGTTCATTTGAGGGAGCTTTTACAAAACTTAATGAACAAATAAAATCAACATTTGCATTTATTTCAGGCAGTTACTGAATAATTTGCCTTATGATTTGTTCATGAGAATTCAAATGGACAAAGCACTATAGACTATAGACACTATAGACATTGTAACGTAGGAGGCAGTGAGGCTGGATGCAAGTGCGAGTTGCTTTTATTTGCGTCCAGAAATGGAGTAGCAGAGGTTTGTAGTCCATGATGGAACAAAACTAAACTAAACTAGAAACAAAACTTACAACAAGATCAGAGAAAATAAGCAACATGGTAACACAGACAATGCCAGACATAAGGACTGAACACAGGGGTTTAAATAAACTGAGGGGACACAAGAAACACCTGGGACTAATGACTTGGCGAAACTACAGAATACAGGCAGGTGGATCAGATGACAAGGAGGTAGGACCAGTGAAGAGACACAGACCAAAGCAACAACAAAAGCACATGGTATAAGAAAACAAAGGCACATGACAGATGTAAACAAAAACACATGGCACTGGGAAACAAGAAAACCAAGGATAAAACGGAGAAAGACAAGGACAGAGTAAGACAGGACATTATATACACAGTGTTGTTTAACTCTGAAGCATGAAATGACCATTGGAGTTATCTAGTTTTGCCAAAAAATTAAAAATAAATGTAAATAAAAAAAAAAAAACTATATCTGTTTTTTGCAACTGACCTCTTCATTTGGTTGTGGACAAAACGCAATCCAGTTCCAAAAAGCAACAATAAACTCTATGCCCAAAAGTATCCAGATGCCCCATTACTGAATTCCGCTGCTTATGGCCATTGCTGACACACAGTTTGTATAGTCTCCATAGAAGAGCACTGCAGATAGAATGGGAAGCTCTGGAGCAGCCACAAACAAGCCTAAGGTCACCATGCCCAGTGCCAGGCTCAGGGGTATAAACTCCCCAGCACTGGGCTATGAAGCAGTGGAGCTTGTAGTGGTGTTTGTGCTCTGACTTGACCTCACTAATGCTCTTGTGGCTGAATATTATCAAATCCTCTCAGCAATGTTCCAACACCTGGTGTAAAGCGCCTAGTGTAAAGCATTGTGGGGGGAGGGGAAGGTAAACTAGCAGGTGTCTACCAACTTTGGGACATATAGTGCATTTGTATTTCGTTTCCCAGGTTGCATCACTGGCCATCTCTAGCTAATCTCTTCTCTTCTCAGGGTCAGGAGGTTAAGGTGAACCACAGAGCGATTGTGCTGGCAGAAGAACTGGTGCTACCATCACTTTCAGGGTTGCCCATCAAACTGAGCATGAACATGTCTTCATTCTACTCTCTCTGGGTGAAGGGCACTGCCAACTTTCAAGACTGGTCTCAGTTCTCTTTGGCCGGTTACATAAAACCAAAGTAAGCACTACTATAACATTCTCACCTGTGTCCTTGGTGGCTGTACAGAAATAAAACACGACTCTTAGAGCTACGCCCTTAATTTGTGCCATGAGTATCGAAACTCCAATACTACCAAAGCTCATTTCTAGTGCCTCTATGATGGTTCTAATAGTATGTTAGCACTAAGCTAATGCACACTAACATTTTAGTAGTTCTAGATTGAACAGACATTTGAAGCTTGTAAAAACATTCCATTCGTTTTATTTGAGGCTCAAAAAAACTCTTAAAAAACATCGTCAAGGGTACTTCAGTAAATTAAATGGTTCTATTTGGAACCATGAGTTGTATATAGAATCATGTCATATTTAAATGGTTCTTTGCATGGTGGCGTTGTTCTTCAGATTGACAGAGAATGTGTTTGATATGGTTCTATGTAGAACCTTTTTGAAAACTGTTCTATATAGCACCACCAAGAGTTCCTTTACTGTTACAAGCTTGACATTGGTGCTGTATAGAACCATTTTTTAAAGATGATTCCAAAGAATCATTTTACCATGCAAAGAACCATTTGAGCACGAACTTGTTCTAAATAGAACTCATGGTAACTTGTTCTAAATAGAACCACTGCCTTTACTGTTGAACCCTTGAAGAACCTTCTTTTTTTAAGAGTATACTCCAGATTGAAACCTTCTTACCCTCGGTTCATGTTCGCAGTTAGTGACATGTCTAGAACGCCAAGAAGGGCCTAGAGTATAGAATATTGTAATCAAAATGTGATTGGTTGATTCCATTGTCACTTTCTAATTATGCTGATAGCGAATCTAATATGTAAGGCCTTCTGCTCAGCTCATGAAGTCCTAACCATTGGGATACCTAGCCTGGCTGCATCTATCTACACACCACAGGGGAAAACAAAAACTGATTGGGCAATTTTCTGTTGGTCATGTCAAGATTTTAACTATTTCCAACCAAAACCAAACCATGAATGAAATAGCTCTAATGAAAGGGTAGAGTTAGGACGATAAGCTTATAAGCTAGAACCAGCTTATGTTGGCATATAGCTATTGTCATATATTCATACGACACTTACTTTTTACACAAGTAAAGTAAAGTATAGTCAAAGTCAAATGCCGTGGTAAATTAATTCATAGGGGAGTCGAGACATTGACTTCCTTTGGGGAAGGCCTTGATTAGAGGCAGGGGGGTCAATGCCTATCCAAACGCCCCTTTAATTTGCATCTTGGTGGTGACCAATGCATTGCTGAATGATCTCTTTCACTCTTTTGTTCTTGTCCTCACATCCAGTGCATTTGTTGGCATCTCAGCCAGAATGGGAGTGGACGGAGTATTCGGTCGAGTGGGGCTAGAGTGGGCGACCCAAGTTCGAACCTCCACCAGCTTAGACGGAGGTGTATATGTGCACAATGGGCAAAGTCTAAAGATGGTCCTCAACACACCTGAAGATGTTATGGATATTGTGTCTTTTAGGTCTGAATTTTTTTTTCTCTCTGTTAGAATAGGCCGCTGGGATAGGCTCCAGCATCCCCCCGCGACCCTGAGGGTGTGTGTGTGTGTGTGTGTGTGCTGTTAGAATAAAACCTCATATCTCCAAAACAGTAACTTTACAGGAGAAGATAAAAACATACTTTACTTTTAATGCAAGTCAATGGAACCAGACATCTTTCCAAGTCATTTTGGGTCGTTTCTTTTGGACCATCCATCATGAAATTTACACACAATGTAAAGGTCAACAGACATTTTCAAATTATGACAAAAATTGGAAAAATGACAAAAATGGAGATACAAGTTTTTGTTCCGACCACAGCGATATGCAGTACTGTGCAAAATCAGAGACCATGCTTTGTTTATTTAAAGTCCAGTCAAAACAGCCATTAAGTAAAAGTTATTCATTTTTCAGTGTCAGAAAACAGACAGTTAACAGAAAATCAGACGGCCTCAATGACTATCTAATATAAAGAAGTTTGAAGAAATCCAAAGTTCAGTCTTAGGTGTTGGTTGCATTTTCTGCTTCTTATAATCCAAGTAATTCCAAATAGAAATTTAGAGTCATCAGTTCAGAAAACCACATCTCAGATCACATCCCAGTTTCAGTGTTCTAGGACAAATTTTTCTACCTTTTTTTTGTTTTGTTTTTATCTATTTCCTTTTCTCAGTGGGGCGTCTTTACAGCTACACATCCTTTCAGACCCATAGCACAGAGTGGTCTTCTCACAGTGAAAGAATGGACAGAAATAAGGGTCACTTAATCTTAATCTTAAAACGCCTGTGGACGTTTTCAGACCTGAAGCAGCTTGATTTTCTTCTCTCTCTCAAAGGTGACAGTTTAAAGTGCTGTTTATCTGATGGGGACAGTTTTGGTGGTCCTTCATATATATGTTTTCTGGTTTTTCCTTACACCGAAAGTGAGTAAATAGTTTGTAATAGCTGTTTTGAGTGGAAATTAAATAAACGAAAGGGGAATATCTTACATGTATGCATAAAAAGTGGTTGGTCAGTGTAGTGGTTAACACCTCTGCCTTCTACACTGTAGACTGGGGTTCAATCCCCCACCTGGGTAAACACCCTACACTATACCAATATGAGTCCTTGGGCAAGACTCCTAACACCGCCTTGGCCTTCCTGTGTAAAATGACCAAATTGTAAGTCGCTCTGGATAAGAGCGTCAGCCAAATGCCGTAAATGTAAATGAAAAACAATAAAACATGGAAGTCATACGCTGTTGGCTTACAGAATCTAAGCTCAGTGCACTTTTTGAAACAGCTCCAGAATGTATCGTGTGAGTGGAGAGAGCAAAGAGGAACTCACAGCCTCGAGGAACCTCAAAGAGAAGACCACCTGCACGCCTAAAACATGTACAATCAAAATATTACAGTATCAGTTACAATAGAATGATTTTTTTAAGAAGACAAATGCAGTGAAACTTTCCTCCTTATGCCTCAGGGTCGAAGCTGTTTGGATGGCAGTTGTGCTCTGATGTCACGTACCCAGTGTCGCTGATGGGAAGAGGTTTTCCGCCCGCTGGCCCGGTGCTCTTTACTCTGAGGTTTCAGAAATTGGACCGAGGCCTTCAGAAGTATCTCCTAGAGGCAGCGTATGCCTTTACTGCTCAGGTAAGCTTTTTCCAGTCACATAAGCTCAGTTTCCGTCCACTTTGTGCTCATTTTGCAAGTAATAAAATGAAAATATGTTAAAAATATAGTTTTAGCTGCCTTTTTTCATCAAACTGACAGATAGCAATAAAAACGTTATATTTAATGAGGTTCTGTGAGCAAAACTACAAGACATCAGATAAAAAATGTCATTACATTGAAATTTCCCAAACTTTCTTAGCTTTGTTTTTTAGCTTTTCCAAACTGGTAACAATGACAAAAACATGGGTAGAATAAAAATAAATGAATAAATAAATAAAACTTCTGTCAGGACTTCGAGCGATCCAGCCTCCGCCCCAAGTCCGGACGTATGTTACATTACAACGAATTAATTCTAAGTTAAGTTTTAGTTCTAAATGAATTCTGCTCTCTTATGCAAAAAGGGTAATAAAATGAAAAGTAAAAGAGAAAGGAAAAGAAACAAACTTCAGTCGATGAGTTCTTTTGGAAGGAAGGAAAAGGTCCTCTCTTCATTTATTAAGCTCCAGGTGGCAAGATGCTTCCCGGACAACCAAATGCAAAGATCATTACAAAGCATCCTTCTTTGTATCCCATTTCAGAGTGAGCTCTCCACCCCTCCCTTTTTTATATGTCCCCGAATCACCATTTGGTTCCCATTACGTCTTGGCTTACCAGGTCTTTTGAAAACCCTTATTTCCCATCAATCTTAAGATAATTTTTTAAATATAATTTTCTCATCCCTTCTGTATCAAGTCATTCTGACCTCTTCAAGGCCTTTAGTTGGCAGAGGTGGACGAAGTACCCAAATCATGTACTTGAGTTAAGATAAAGGTAAAATATCACTCCAGTAAAAGTAGAAGTTCCTCCCTTTAGACCTCCACTTGAGTAAAAGTACTAAAGTATTTACCTTCAAATGTACTTAAGTATAAAGTAAAAGTACTAAGAGAGTAATTCTGGCTCTGATCTGGTCCTGTTATCATTTTTATAACCAGACTGGCTTCATGAACTCATTTCAGGTGAAAGTCCTCCAGCGTCTCTCTTGGTAAACCAGTCTTTTAATAGAACGTCATTAATTAGTGACGCTGACGTCTATTAAAATGATCAGAAGCACAAAACACTGAAGGTAAACAGTTTCCATCAGGGAGAACCGAGTGGCTCTGAAATCACTTTTTACACACAAGCAAAGTTTCAGTTTCAGATTTATTTACAACTTAGTTCCAAGTTTAAGTTGAATAAAAACTGGCTTTAAACTCAGGATCACAGATGAGCTCCTTTACTATGTTGATCTGTAGGCGTCTGTTCATAAACATAAACCAGCCCAAACTCATTTACTATAAAATGAAATAGTGTTTGTAGAAATTCAGAAAAAAGCCGCGTCAGTCTCGACTGCATATGTGGACATATTTCTATATTGAGCTCTATTTACACAAAGTTAGGTTAGTTCATCATTTATGTTGAACAGACTCTCCCAAAGTTTTACGCTGCTGCGCTGACGTTGAACCGCGTGCTGCACTGGGTCGGTATGACCAACAGGTCAAAACCAGCTCTAAACAAAGTGACCGCTGGGCCCTGATTGGTGCTCTGGCTTTGCGCTTCTTTCGTTTTGACATGTTACGTTTTTATACCCACAGAAACCAAAAGGAACGACAGATTTCTCAGAATGTAGGAGGAAAAAGTCGGATATTAGACTCTGAAATGTAGTGGAGTGAAAGGAAAAAGTCGCCCAGAACGGAGAAACTTCAGTACAGATACACCAAAAATACTTAAGTACAGTAATGAGTTACATTTACTTAGTTACTGTCCACCACTGTTAGTTAGTCACCTTCCTCATAAATTTGGCTTATGGGCTACTTTTTGCCAGTTCTTATCTAGTCTTCTAATTAGGAGCTAGCTCGTTTTCGTATTTTTGTTGTGCAGGCAGTGTTTCTCAGGCTGCTCCAGGTGCCTTATCAAAAAAATCCTTTTACATGATGCACTGCCCGTGCCTGGGTCAGAAGGTCATTCTGTCCCATGGATGCAAGCGTTGGGCCTGATTTTCTGCTGAAGAGATCTGTCTGCCTCAGCTATATGCCTATAACTTTGTTTCAATCATTTCTAAGTGAATGATTGTTGTGAACTGTGATTCCAGGACATATTTTATCAGAATGTCTGACAATTCACTTGAAAGAGGCCCTGAATATTCTGTCGTAACTCCAGTTAGGATAAAGTCATTTGAACCAAAAATATGCGCTACATACCTTGACGTGTGTGATGCTGGAAGTGGTCTCCGTTTCTGCCAGACACGTGAAGGGATAAGGTGGTCTTCACCCAGATGCTGCAAATGGCAGTTAAACATTGGTACCTCATTGCCGGGCATCCCGGCTTGTTCGAAGCTCCATATACTGAGGAGCACACTGCACCTTGTTGCACTCAGATGGCTTTGTCCTAACAAGAGTTATTACAGCATATCCGGGGCCTCTTTCGAGTGAATCTCCCTGTATTATAATAATAACAATAATAATAATATAATAGGCCATTTGCTAAAATATGAGTGCCTCAATTAATGACTCTGTTCACCACAGTTAGAGTCCGTATCACAGAAAACTGAAATTTCCTCACTTTTTTCAAATGAAAGACTTAGAAAAGTAAAAAAAGAAAAGTAGTATGTAAATAGTATGTAAGTAGTATGTAAACCCTGATTAAAGGGTTCCTTCCATGGTAAAATGGTTCTTCAGATTGATGAAGAATGTGTTGTATAGTTCTATACAGAACTTTTTTAAAAAGCGTTTTTTATTTCTTCTTCGTATAGTTCTTCGTTTTCATGATGCCAACCTTGTAATAATAGAAGAACCCTTTTGGTGCTATACAGAACCCTTTTAAAAAGGTTCTATGTAGAACCATATACAACGCATTCTCCACCAATCTGAAGGACAGTTTCACCATGCAAAGAACCGTTTAATCCTACAAGGGGTTCTTTAAGTGTTCATGGTTCGATGTAGAACAACTTTCTTTACTAAAGAACCCTCATTTTTAAGAGTGTGGACGAGTGCCAGCTTTGCTGTTTATATTGGAGAACCCAACATGCCCGGCGCTCGCCTGTTTCCTGCAGCAGCTGTTTATGTTTAATAGAAGAGCTCCTGGATGCCGCTGGAGGCCAATCTTCTCCTTTTCCTTGGCACACCTCAGTCCACCATCCCTCGAGATGTATCCCTGGACTTCAGCCTCAGTCCTCGGAGGCTGATGGTGAAAATGACCCACCCTCTGAAAAGCATCCTCATTCAAGGTTGGACCGATGAAGCTGTGAATGCGTCAGAAATATTGTGCATATATCAGATATACAGACGGACACACTGAATGTATCAGAACGAGGCTGATATTTCTCATCTTCTGTGTTTATTTCCACAGGGCAGCTTGATGAGGTGAATGGTCAGTGGTCAGGGAGAGCAGAGTTGCTAGTCGATGATAGCTACCATTATTACCTCAAGGTAATATGATTGTACTCCAATAACATTATGACCTTGTTTCTACACTCCTTGTCCATCTTATCAGCTCCACTTACTGTATAGCTGCACTTTGTAGTTCTACAGTTACAGACTGTAGTCCATCTGTTTCTCTGATACCCTGTTCTTCAGTGGTGAGGTCCCCCATGGACCCTCACAGAGCAGGTACTATTTGGGAGGTGGATCATTCTCAGCACTGCAGTAACACTGCTGTGGTGGTGGTGTGTTAGAGCGTGTTGTGCTGGTCTGAGTGGATCAGACACAGCAGTGCTGCTGGAGTTTTTAAACACCTCAGTCTCACTGCTGGACCGAAAATAGTCCACCAATGAAAAATATCCAGCCAACAGCGTCCTGTGACCACTGATGAAGGACCAGAGGACGACCAACACAAACCGTGCAGCAGCAGATGAGCTGTCGTCTCTGACTTTACATCTACAAGGTGGACTGACTAGGTAGGAGAGTCTAATAGAGTGGACAGTGAGTGGACACAGTGTTTAAAAACTCCAGCAGCACTGCTGTGTCTGATCCACTCATACCAGCACAACACACATTAACACACCACCACCACGTCAGTGTTACTGCAGTGCTGAGAATGATCCACCACCCAAACAGTACCTGCTCTGTGAGGGTCCATGGGGGTCCTGACCACTGAAGAACTTGGCTAATTAAGGGCTTACATGATAATTCTACAATTTATTTCAAACATTTTAGCATAATTAAATAGGTAAGACATGAACAAAGTCATTCAGAGCGGTTTGGTGTGAAATGCTCTGTTGTAGAGAAAATTACAGAGTCAGAACTGCTCAGGAACGACAGATTTCTCAAAATGTAGGAGGAAAAAGTCGGATATTAGACTCTGAAATGTAGTGGAGTGAAAGTAAAAAGACGCCCAGAAATGGAGAAACTTCATTCCAGTCCAGTGAAAATTACATTTACTTTGTTACGTCCACGACTGTTATGTCTGCGTTCGTCTGCCATAAGTCATAAAGGTGACCCTAGATGCAGTAGACAGCAAAACTCCCTGTATATGAAGGTTATTATAATTATATTATATTCTTCTTCGACTGCCTTGCCCTGATTATATAACTCCTCATATATTCTGTTACCTGTTTTTCCTCTGTGTTTTAGGGATTGATGGAGACGCTGAGTCTTCCATCAGAGATGAGAACGCACTACCAACTGGAGGCCAAAGTGGCAGCGGATGGTCGTCCAGTCACACTCTCTGTTAATGTAACACAGGGCCTAAGCAGGAAGATCGGTGTATCTGCTAAGCTGAGAAATGTCTTCAGTAAAGACGCTTCCTTCTCAGGCAAGAGCACCTGTCTAAGCTAGGGGTCACTAAAGGTTAAAGGGCTGGTGTGGCTCCAAGTTTTCATTCCATTCAAGATCCCACTCTTTCAATCAGTTGGTCTCAGTGACATAGCATTTAAAAATAATGACTTAGTAACTCAAAATAATGACCTACTATCTCAAAATAATGACTTAGTAACTCAAAATAATGACTTAGTATCTCAAAATAATGACTTCAAATCTCAAAATAATGACCTGGCATTTTAAAATAATGACCCAGCATCTCAAAATAATGACTTAGTATCTCAAAATAATCACTTAGCATTTTAAATGAATGACTTAGTATCTCAGAAGAACGACTCACCATCTCAAAATGACTCAGGTTCTCAAAATAATGACTTTGAATCTCAACATAACGGCTCAGCATCTCAAAACAACGACTTAGACTGTCAAAATAATGACTTACTATCTCAAAATAATTAGCACAAGTTCATATAGTTGAAGCAGCGCATCAGGACCCACCACAGCCTCAGCCTCATCATTTGAAGTGCTACAGTTGAGGAAGAACGTTTTTTGATGTTGTTATTCTCAGATAACACGTCCTAAGTAAGTAAGGTTTTAGAAACCATCAGCTCATTGTTCAGGTTGTCATGACCTAAGGTTAGTAACACTGAGCCAGTCTTGATGCTGAGTCAGATTGGCCAGCTGCACTAGCTAATATTCAAAGGTAACATTGACGGAATGGATGTTATCTCGGTTTCATATGTTTTCTTTATTTAATAACGGTTTTGTTTTTTATTTATAACGATGTTGTTTGTGACTTCATCCACAGTGCAGCTGGAGCGGAGGCAGGACGATGGCCGGCGGCAGTACTCTGTGGACGCGGGGCTTCTGTTGCCTAGCTTACTAAGCACCAGGATCCTAGGGCTTGTTGAACACAGTGGGCCTGAGTGGAGCTCCGGTCTGAGGATCAGATACGGTGTGCCAGGTGAGAGATCTCATCAAGCAGCAGTACTACTTAAAACGAGTGGAGAGAAATGCATCAACTGCAGTCTTGTTCTCTCCAGATCACTCACGCAATATGCACGAGTGTCACATGTCTCAGAACCTGAGGGACGAGGTCGAGCCGGACGAGAGCCACTACAGCATGAGAGCAGAGCATGAGCTCCAGTGCTCCCACATCACCTTCATAAACCACAAGGTAAAAGCAGTACATAATGGACGTCTGGAGAGGCCACGAGCTGTCATGATCATTTTCTGGATTGTTTTCTTGCGATAACGAGTTAATTATCTTGTGACTTCAAAGCAAAACTTTATTACCTCAAAATAACAAGATAATTGACTCGATATTTCAAGAAAACAACTTTGTTATCTCAAAATGACAAGACAATGAACTCATTGTCTCAAGAAAACAACTTTATTATCCTGAGTTCAAAAATGATTAACTTGTTATCTCAAGAAAACAACTGTTATTTAGAAATAAGGTAATTAACATGTTATCTCAAGAAAACAACTTTATTATCCTGAGTTCAAAAATGTTGAACTTGTTATCTCAAAAAAAACAACTGTTATCTCGAAATAAGATAATTAACATGTTATCTCAAGAAAACAACTTTGTTACCTCAAAATGACAAGACAATGAACTCATTGTCTCAAGAAAACAACTTTATTATTCTGAGTTCAAAAATGTTGAACTTGTTATCTCAAGAAAACAACTGTTATCTTGAAATAACAAGATAATTAACATGTTATCTCAAGAAAACAACCTATCTCAAAATGATAAGACTATTAACTCTATTACAATTAACTCTATTAAAAAAACAACTTTATTATCTTGAGATCACAAAATAATGAACCTCTTATCTCAAGAAAACAACTGTTATGATCTTGAGATAACAAGATGATGGTATCTTGCGATAATGAGCTAATTAACTTGTTAGCTCAAGATAACAATCCAGAAAATTATAACTACCTCATGGCTTCTCAGGACTTCCATAGTATATTGTATACTGACAATAAAAACCTTTTTATGTTCAAGTTTTGCATTTTGAATTTTATTTTGGCAAATTAAGTGAATCTTATTTCCAAAATCACTGACTTTCACCTTCAGATTGATTCATACAGATCTATGCATATTCACACCCATAGTGTAAACTGTATTCCTCAATTACAGATACAGCTCAGGCATGAAAGGAGTCCAGTTCACGTCCAGTCCTCACTTGACCTGAGCTATGGCAAGCAATGGAACCAGGGCAGCAACAAACAGAGAGTCCTCCTGAGTCAGTCTATCAGGAACCAGTCTGGAGAGAGTCTCACCAGCTATGCTCTTGAGGTGCACCATTGATTTATAATCAAACATCAGCTTAGTTGCCTCATATGGAACTAATTTCTCCATCTAAAGATTAAAACGAAGCTTATTTGGTTCAGTTCTAGCATAAATGGTTGACTGAGGCTGTGCTCACCTTACCAGGTTAAAAGGAGATCATCTTTTTGCCTTAATGTGCTGCAAATCCAGTCTTTTCAGAAGATGCAAAATCTGAGAAAGCATGCATAGGATAAGTTTTACCTACAGCACAGCAAATGTGACTCCTCAAGGCATGTGAACTGTAACTGAGCAAAGCCTCGTAGTGTGAACGTAACCTGAGATGACGGAGTCTGAAAGGAATGATGCTTACCGCTCTGCCTTCCTTCTCTAGTTCAGCCTGCGAGTCCCAGAGAAAGGACTGAACTACAGGACTCAGCTCCTACACTCCCACCTGAGAAGAAGGAAATCCGAGAGCAGCACCCACCTGAAGGTCAATTATAATGACCAGATTCCCTTGGTGGCTGGCCTTCACTGGAAAGACATGTCTGCCAAATCATTCTTAAGGAAATGGGAAGGTACGGATTTACCTCTTCAGAGGCATCACACTGTAAACCTGGGATAAAGGTTTTAGAGAAAGCCCCAAACCTTTCACTGAGGCCTCTTCTTTCACCATACCTACAGGCTCCTTCAACATGGACACACCTTGGGTTTATGTCTACATGGCTCACAAGCTGACTCAGCCTCAGCACGGCACCACGCAGTTCACCTCCGAGATTACCACCCGCAAGTGGGTTACCATTCGCAACTTGATGCTGGAGGGGCTCTACAAGGAGAGGAACAGAGACAGAGAGGGACACTTACACATTTTCACAGCTACGGACACCTATCTGAAGGTGTGTGGTGCCATCTAGCCTAAGCCTGCCCAAGCTTGTTCCTCCCAATGCAATCACCTATAGGTTATAACAGCTGCACAGCACTATTCAGTTTGGAAATACTGTTTAAACACATGAAGTCGGTATTTTCAAAAATATAAAACCAGTTTGGAGATACAGTACAAATCTAAAATGATTAAAAAAGGTAAATACTCTGCAACTTCATCCTCAGGCTCCAGAAATTTTGGTCTAACTTTCCAAATACAATCTGACAACTGTCCAAGCCTGAGCCCACACTTAGCACCAGGTTTTGAGCCTGAAACTGACCAGAGCTTGGGAAAATGATCCAAACCAGCCCATAATCACCTCACCTCATGCCCATAATCTGATATTTCTATTTCTGATGCTAGACGTGTTTAAGGTATTCCATAGTGACTAAAATAGCTGTCATTATATAATATAAAAATAATTCTGAAACAATATTGTGTTATTGTAACGCTGTGGAGCGATGAGGAGGTGGACGCATGTGCTGAGATAAGCGCGATTTATTACGAGGGTCAGGGTAAAGACAGTCCAAGTTCAATGAGCCAACACGGAGAGAACGATGGGCAGACATAACGTAACTGAACACAGAATAAACAAGCAATCCAAGACAAAGACTAAACACTTCAAACAATACTAACACCTCAAACATGAACCAAACCACGAGAATACAAGGCATACAATACAATACAAAGACCAGCGACCACACAGGGGAAAACACAGGGCTTAAATACAACACAGTAAACACGACACGGGTGGAAAACAGGTGGAACCAATCAGGGGTGGAGTCAAGAAAACAAGGGGCAGGACCGGGAAGGAATCACAACAAATGCACCCTGGACAGGACTGGAGAGTAAACAAGAGCACATGGAAGACCAAAACACAAGCATAAGGATAACTGGGAGGAGCCAATCATGACAATTATAATATAAATTAAGCTTAAATTCTGCTTTAATTAATTTGTCAAGCTCTGCTTTAAACTGGATACGCTTTCCCTACTGCACTATACTTGTGTGTTGCTGCTATAGACAAAACATTATAGCCTTCACTGTTTAATTAAAATTGTGTATTTCTTTATGTAGAATATATCAAATAAATATCCAAAGCACCTCCTGGTGTTTAGTTTATAATACATTTCGAATTTGTGAGTTATTGTTGAATAATTCAAACCTTTTCAACTGGATGGAATTCAGAGTAGATGATTCAAACTAGCTGATTACCGAGTGACATGCTTATGTGATGGCTTCTCTCCAGGTTGGCGGCTGGGGAATGCTGGGGAAGCGTAGAGTTAATGCCTCCTGCTCCATCAGCACAGCCTGGACACCAGGCTTGAGGTGGGAGATCTCATTGGGCAACGGAAAGCAACTGAAGACTCTGGACATGAGCACCAGCTATGGAAAGCAGCATCTTAAAATCTCTGCAAGCCTCAACACCCTGGAAAAGGTAGAGTTAAGAAAACTAAGAATCTCTCATTCCCTTATAAACCACAAGACCACAACCCCTACCACAGCTCAGTGTAGCCTAATGAGATACTCTGTACAGTACCCGTTCAAATTTAGTCACACTTCAAATATTTTTCAGAGTCTTCCACAATTGGGGTGTAAAGGCTTATGCTTACATGCTTGAGATGACTTCCTAAGAGAATATATGAGCACAGAATTTGACCCTTATGTGTGAACTTACAAATCCCCTTTCCGGAAAAGTTGGGAAATAAATAAAAGTTGTAAAATTGGAAAAAAAATAAATCTATGCTTTGTTCATTCTCTTGATCCTTTTTATGTTTTGGCTGACCAACCTGAGAGTATTCTGTATTGTGTTTATGTCATATTATATTTATAAGCAATTTATTTCTTTTATGCCTGGAACACACTCAAAAAAGTTGAGACAGGGACAAAATAAGAGTAAAACGTTGATAAAATATTCAAGTTGAACTATTTTGAAAAATTCCAAAATAAGCAGTTGAATTAGTAACAGGTGAAGGTGTCATGTTTGGGTATGAAAGAATAATCTACCAGGCAAAGATGGGTCATGGCTCACTTCTTTGTGCCAGTTCAGAAAGAACATTTCTGAAGACAAGACTGCAAAGAATTAATATTTTTTACCATATACCATACATAACGTTATGAAAGGATTTGGGAAATCCAGAGAAATCTATGTCCTATGACAAGACTAGAAACCACTCTTGACCTTCGAGCAGAGAAAGTGTCATGCTACTGTGTTAAATATAGCTGCATGGGCTCAGGAGTACTTTGGAAAACTGCTGTCACTCAAAACCGTTCACTGCTGCATCATTAAATGCAACATGAAACACTATTATGCAAGGAGAAAGCCGTACATCAATTCTACACAGAAACGCCGCCGACTTCTCTGGGCCCAGCTCATCTCAGATGGTGGAAATGTGTGGTGTGGTTAGATGGGTCTCCATTTCGGCTTGTTATTGGGAAAAACGGATGGCAGGTTCTCCATACCAAAGTCATAATATGGGGGGGGGGGGGGGGGCGGTGCATCAGTGCCTATGCCATGGGTAACCTGCATATCGCTGCTGTTGGAACAATACCTCCTATCTCCATTTTTGTCGATTTTCATTTTTTGACATAATTTGACAATTCCTGTGGCCTTTATATTGTGTGTAAATTTCATGAAGGATGGACCAAAATAAATGGCCAAAATTGACTTGGAAAAAACTCCGGTTCCATTGACTTACATTGAAAGTACTGTGTGTTTTGTCCTTCTCCTGTAAAGTTACCATTTTGGAGATACGAGGTTTTGTTCCGACAGCAGTTATATGTTTGAAGGTACCATAGACGTGGAGGTGGGGATTTTTAAGAGACATTTGCTGCCATCAAGACAGTATCTTTTTCTGGAAAGTCCATGGTTACTTTACCAAGACAGTGCCAGGCTTCATTCTGCACGTGCTACAACAGCATGGCTTCATAGACAAAGCGTGTGTGCTTGACTGGCCTGACTGCCGTCCAGATCTGTCTCCTATTGAAAATGTATGCCGCATCATGAAGAGGAGAATCAGACAATGATGACTGTTGAGCAGCTGAAGTCTTGTATCAAGCAAGAATGTGCAAAAAAACCCACTTGCAGAACCGCAGCTATTAGTTTCATTAGTTCCCCAATAGTTAAAATGTGTAATTAAAAGGAACGATGATGTAATGTAGTGGTAAACATGCCACTGTCCCAACTCTTCCAAGTATCTTGCAGGCATCAAATTCTAAACTTGTTTATATTTACAAAGCACAATAAAGTTGGTCAGTGAAAACATTGGAAATCCTTTCATTGTTCTCACCAATTATTGTTTTTATAGAATTTTACAAAATGTCCCATTTTTTTCTGGATTTGGGTTTTATGTTCTCAAAACAAAAAATGACGTTCTCAGAAAGTTTTTGAAACGGAATTTAGAAAAAAAAGGTTGTAGCAGTTTTAAGCGGCTAACCAGCAAGTTCTCTGCTTGTGTGGAGTTTTTCAAACCTGTTGGCAAAGCGTCCAAGGCTGCTCTTCATGAAGCTGCTTGGACAAAACTAGACCACAGCAATAGAGACACTACTTATATAGACATTTTCATTGAACACTTTTTATAACCTTCATAATTCCAGGTGTTATAGGTGTTATTTCATAATTCTGATGTGGAAAATATTTTTATGTCCTTTTTTTGTTTCAGAAGCTGAAAAAGAACGAGGTGATGATGAATATGACCTTGTCAGAACTAAACAGTCCTTATCTAGAACTGGAGATAGGGGGAAGAGTGGAGGAAATGAGGAAGGACAGGAATTTGTATCAAAAAAGATGGGTGCTCCACTTCAGGTCAGTCTGGAAAACTTTATTGTGCTTCTTATGTTTATTGATGCTGACTTTTACCATGATGACAATAAAATTAAAGATTCAACTGATCATGGAAATGACAACATTACCAGGAAAAATGATGACGGTTCTTCTGATGGAGTTTAGATGTATACTGGTTAGAGCTGTTTGGGTTCCGTTCAACAGGCAGCCGTTTAAGTTCCTTCCTGAAGGTCTACTCTTACAGGAGACTTTCACTATTGACCTACATAAGGGAGTCTACATTCTGGAGTCCAAGTCACTGCTTCAAGACAGCAGAAAAGCCACTCATGTACTGACCCTGGGCTATCAACCACAGCACCCATATGTGAGTTCAGAAAGGCTAAGCGTTATTTTTTGCATTATTTCCCGTTTTTGCTTTGTAGGCTCCTGCCGGAAAGTACATTTTTGTTGTAAACTGATCAAACAGCAAATTACCTTGTTAGCCTCAAATATTCACACACAGGTTTTGAACATTGGTGTCAAATACCATACCTTCCTACAATATCTTAATTATTGGACCGGCATGTGGTTGGAAATTGAACATTCTTCTTTCAAATTTTTGAGAATTGTTATGTGTTTTTTCTTAGGTGTGTTCCTCTTTGATTCATTCTTTTCACTTGGAAAATATTCCCCAAGACAATGAGATTTGCATCAGTCTCCATAGTAATCAGGTAGGTTGAAAAAGTTATAGTAGCTTTTGGACATCTTCTATTGTAAAAAAAAAAGAAAGAAACATTTTCCAACAATGTTGGACAGATTGGTTAGGAAAATCCTTAATCAAATAGATTAACATCACTTCATATTTGGAGATACAGATAAGTTTTCATTTTACCCCTTAAGTAGCCAGGGCCTGCCAGTTACTGAATAAGAACTTTTAGTATTTACTAAGCCTGGGATTTTAGGGGGTTAAACAGTGTTGATTGATAAATGAGTCATAATTTAACAAGTGACACTTGGAATTGACATTTTTGTCATCTTTTATGAAATTGAAATAAACCATTTTTTCTCATGTGGAAAAAGTGAGTTTAACCCTACATTCACTATATTGCCAAATGTTTTCACTCACCCATCCAAATCATTGAATTCAGGTGTTCCAATCACTTCCATGGCCACAGGTGTATAAAGCCGAGCCCCTAGGCCTGCAGACTGCTTCTACAGACATTAGTGAAAGAATGGGTCGCTCTCAGGAGCTCAGTGAATTCCAGCGTGGTACCGTGATCGGACGCCACCTGTGCAGCAAGTCCAGTCGTGAAATTTCCTCACTACTAAATATTCCACAGTCAACTGTCAGTGGGATTATAACAAAGTGGAAGCGATTGGGAACGACAGCAACTCAGCCACGAAGTGGTCGGCCACGTAAAGTGACAGCGTGGAGTCAGCGGATGCTGAGGGGCATAGCGCGCAGAGGTCACCGACTTTCTGGAGAGTCAATCACTACAGACCTCCAAACTTCATGTGGCCTTCAGATCAGCTCAAGAACAGCGTAGAGAGCTTCATGGAATGGGTTTCCATGGCCGAGCAGCTGCATCCAAGCCTTACATCACCAAGCGCAATGCAAAGCGTGGAATGCAGTGGTGTAAAGCGCCGCCACTGGACTCTAGAGCAGTGGAGACGAGTTCTCTGGAGTGACCAATCACGCTTCTCCGTCTGGCAATCCAGTGGACAAGCCTGGGTTTGGCAGTTGCCAGGAGAACGATACTTATCTGACTGCATTGTGACAAGTGTAAAGTTTGGTGGAGGGGGGATTATGGTGTGGGGTTGTTTTTCAGGAGTTGGGCTCGGCCCCTTAGTTTGAGTGAAAGGAACTCTTAAAGCTTTAACACCAAGAGATTTTGGACAATTTCATGCTCCCAATTTTGTGGGAACAGTTTGGGGACGGCCCCTTCTTGTTCCAACATAACTGTGCACTGGTGCACAAAGCAGGTCCATAAAGACATGGATGAGTGAGTTTGGATAGAACTTGACTGACCAGCTCAGAGTCCTGACCTCAACCCGATAGAACACCTTTGGAATGAATTAGAGCGGAGACTGTGAACCAGGCCTTCTCATCCAACATCAGTGTCTGACCTCACAAATGTGCTTCTAGAAGAACGGTCAGAAATTCCCATAAACACACTCCTAAACCTTGTGGAAAGCCTTCCCAGAAGAGTTGAAACTGTTATAGCTGCAAAGGGTGGGCCGACATCATATTAAACCCTATGGATTACGAATGGGATGTCTCTCAAGTTCATATGGATGTGAAGGCAGACAAGTGAATACTTTTGAAAATATAGTGTATATCACTACTTTACACATGTCAACTTGAAATCAAGTGCACCTAATCAGGTGCTAATGATTACAACACTGTTAGCGAATATCCTGTTTTATTTAAACCTCAGATATCTGATCTGGTTTTCTCTTTGTCATTGGAGTCTGCAGTGTCATCGTATCTAGTGAAAAATGAGCTGTTGCTGTCAAAGTGCATGAATCTACCATTAGAAAAAGAAATATAGAATAGTTTTGAGAATAGTTTTGATCTACGGGGATATCTAGGCAAGGACCAGGATTTTTGGAACAGCATGCTATGGATGGATGAATCACAGATAGAACTGTTTGGCCAAAGTACCAGAAGCCATTTCTGGCAACAAAAAAAAAACCAAAGCATTTGATCAGAAGTGACTCAAACAGACTGTAAACTATGGTGGTGGTAGTGTTGTGGTTTGGGGCTGCTTTGCTGCCTCAAGGCCTGGCCAACTTGCAGTCAATAGTTCTTGAGGAGAATGTGAGACCATCTATAAAAAGCTGAAGCTGAGGAAGTGGACCTTCCAACAGGATAATGATCCCAAACATACAAGTAAATCCACTAAGGAATAATCCAAAGGAAGTTATGGAATGGCCTAGTCTAAGCCAAGATCTGAATTCCATTGAAATGCTGTTGGGGGATTCGAAATGGGCTATACATGCAAGAAGCCCGCCCCAAACAAAAAAAGTCAAATTTCCACTGTTTTTTTTTCTAATACATAACATTTGTTGCTGTTTATCTGAAGATCAAATACTGTTATGCCCATATGTCTAAAAAGAAAAATATTTCATGGGGTGTACTTACTTATTCACACGACTGTATACTGGTGGGACTAGCTGGAATTTTCTGAAGGAAACATTCCATTTCAACACCACGTGATCTCTTCTTGCAGACTGTGCAGGAGCTGCAGTGGAGGATGTTGACTGCTAAGACAGAGAAGTTTGGAGTTCTTGGACAGGTCCAACTTCATGGTCAACAAGGTATCACAATCAAAGTCAGCCTCACTCAGTTGCTTCAGGTAAACCGAAGGACATACTTCTTCTTTCCCTTCCAGCAGCTGTTCCAAATGGTTTAGAAGTCTAATTTAGAATTTTGAGTTTCATACAACTTTATAAGGAGCATCAAGAGTCTCAATGTATCTATACCTTCATTCTAGTTAAAATCAGAAAGTCTCAACTAAACTTTTTTCACCTGCAAGGCTTTATTTTACCATATGTCCAATACAGAGGGGGTGAATAATGTGGGATATGAGCCAGATATTATTGCACACTATCAATTTTGCACCAATCAGGCATAACTTACTACATAGGTGCACTTTGTAGTTCTACAGTTACAGACTGTAGTCCATCTGTTTCTCTGATACTTTGTTAGCCCCCTTTTACCCCGTTCTTCAGTGGTCAGGACCCCCATGAACCCTCACAGAGCAGGGACTGACGTGGTGGTGGTGTGTTAGTGTGTTATGCTGGTACTGGTGGATCAGACACAGCAGTGCTGCTGGAGTGTTTAACCACGGTGTCCACTCACTGTCCACTCTATTAAACACTCCTACCTTGTCAGTCCACCTTGTAGATGTAAAGTCAGAGATGACAGCTCATCTGCTGCACAGTTTGTCACAGGACGCTGCCCGCAGGACGCTGTTGGCTGGATATTTTTGGTTGGTGGACTATTCTCAGTCCAGCAGTGACACTGAGGTGTACTAGTGCAACACACACTAACACAAAGTGCACAAACTACAAAGTGCACCTATATAGTAAGTGGAGCGGATAAAATGTAGAAACAAGGAGGTGCTCATACTGTTATGCCTGATCGATGTAAATCCAAGGATAAGACGTATAATCTGTCAAATATCAGTCAGTCATTGGTCATGTTGCCTGTTTACGTTCTATCGCTGATTGATTTCAACTCTGGTCTAAATCCATACCAGCTCCTACGTATTATGTAGTTTTTGTCTGTCTTCTCTTAACTGCCTGAATGCCATTGACTGATTACTGCCAATTCCATTCCAGTTGAGGTTTCCAGCAACAGTAAGCCTAGATGTGGACTTGTTGAGAAGCCACAGGAGAAGCCAGGAGTTTGAATACATCGCAAAGGGAAAAGTGACCATTGATGATAAAGACTATAATGTAAAAATCTACACATCATTATGTCAGCATTAAATAAAATGTTTTTCTGCAGGTCACTAGGCCAAACATGCCATGATAACGTATGTTTATTTGTATATATCTGTTTCAGGCATATTTAACAATAGAGCGATCTAATGGAAATATTAGCAGTTCAATACATTTGGAGTCCCATGGAAAGAAGACTGCTAGGCTAGATGTCTCTTTAGCTAATGCTGCGCAAGTGGGTGTTCATTTTCTCAACTTCGACATAAGCTTTCAGCAGACTGTTTTTCCAGCGGTCACTGCCGATGGCCACCTTCATCTCAGTACGAATTCATCCTCAGAAAGGTATTTTTTCCCTTGTGATTTTCAGAATTTCTCTCTTTTTCATTGGTTTTGTTATCCTTGGTACTGCAAAAATCTAATTTACTCAATCAATCAAGACTAGTGGTGCGTTGATACCGATACTAGTATCAGGTATCGGCCTAACAATATACTCATACTCATAAAATTGCATTGATATTAACATCTGATATCACATAACCTTGTATATGACATAAACCTTGTACATGCTGCCTTGAGGACTGTCTGTCTTGTCTGCTCGCACTGCTGACGATGCAACAATTGGACGCAAAGTTGTCGGTCACTTTAAACGTCCTGCCACTTAAACTACACATCGCGATTTTAGCCCGTTTCGAACACATACAAACACAATCTTAACCACTTCCCCTCACGATGAACACATGCATGCTAGCAAAATGAAGGAAAACGGCTTTAGAGGACATTCAACTACAGTTCAACCAGCCAAAATGACTCCAACTGGATGTAAAACTATACAGATGGGCTTTTCAGATGTGATTCTTGCTGTTCTCTGCTACAGAGACAGTTAGAGAGAGATGAGGATCAAAACTATGAAACTTACTTTACTGACAGCTGCACAGAAGCTTTTCTGATATAGAAAAGGTAACCAGTGTAGCACAGACAGCTAACGCACATCACTTAAACTCAACAAGATTTTAATGATTTATTCATTAAGGTGCATATTTGATATATTTTTGTCCATTAAAGTGCTAATCGTTAGGGTATAGGTTTTAACTTGTTAGCCACATTAGCATTGTAGTAGTTCAGAAATAAAAGCAATCTTTAGACACCAACATCTCTTGATTGATCACCTGCTTTTTGGGAAGACGGGAAGTTTGTTTAAATGATATATTTTGTCAAACTAACTCTTTCATTTGTGTGGATTTATATGTCAACATTTTCCTTTGTCTCTTACATCTCTTGCCCCCTCTCTCTGTCTCAGTTTCTTTGTCCTGTGTGCGCTGGGGAGGAGAGAGGAGATGTTTCGGGCCCAGCTGAGCGGAGCTGTAGCGCAAGACCCTGAGTTGTTGTTGTGTTTGTCAGGGAACTTAAGTAACTCGCTGACCGGCTACTCCCTCCTGCCCCACACTTCCAGCCTAGCAGGGCTTTTGAATCAATCAGGCAGTCTCACTGAAGGTAGGCAATGATGTAAAGCATATGAAATAAGTATTAAGACAAATGAGAAAAGCTGTTTTTCTGGGACATTAAATTTATATCTGCTTAGAAAGGTATTAGAATCCTTTTATGAATGTCTGTCCATTCGACAGCCATCTTGGCCACGCCGCCGGGCAGTTATTTCCATATGTACAGGAGCAAACTCTCATTCTCTCTACTATTTGAATGGGGAAAGGCCTATAGGACCGAAACCAAAAGCCCTATTAATGTTTAAAATGCACATTTGAAATCACTGATAAAATCGGAGAAAAACAGTGTAAATAGTTTGTTGTGTTTGGCTCAAAAAACACACAAAAATGTGATTTTTCAGATTGTTTTGGCTCCTGTGCTTGTGTATATCTCTATGACACGGTGAATTTTTCCTACTTCTAGCTTAAACAGCAAGCTGAGTGGCTAATTTTATTGATGTTCCTTGTAAACAGACACCATTTTAACCAGTGACCGTCTCCTCCTTTATAATGTCTCTGATACCTCCAAGCAAATGCAATGGCAGCTGCGTTAACCCAAGAAATAATACAAACTTTTCAAAAGTATAAAATAGTGCACAAAACCACGAGTCAGTATTTAATATCAGGCCTGGTAAATCGGAACAGGTTGTTCATTATAATAAACTCCTCCCAGTATTTTGCTTTTGAGAGGGAACCTGTAAATATGTTTTAGACACCAAACATGGCAGAACTTAGCATGCGCTAATGTCCTAGTATAGGCTAAAAGTGATTTAAGCTTCAGCTCAGCTGTAGCCACTTTTCTCGCATCTCTGGAAGGAAACTTTCCGACAAAAGTAGAATAGTTTCTTGTAAAACTTTCAACGTTTGATTTTTTTAGTAGGCTGATTTCAGCTTCTCGCTCGCCAGCATTCTGTTCGAATTTTCCCGTCCCACCTTAAATGGCGCCTGAGATGCCAGAATGCAATGGCTGGACTGTTTAAGGTGGAACGGGACAGTTGAAAAGCCGTGAATGAAAAGCTTTAGTACTTTTTAGCATTCGACAGTTTCTTGTTGCGGATTAAACGTATCAGGAAACCAGCTGGAGTGATTATAAATTGAAATAAGTCAGTTCGTCTCCAAATAATCAATGTTTATCTTAAACCTTTCTCTTAGCTGTGTTGTTAGTTACTAGCTCGGCGAGACTGTTGCCTGCATTGCTATGGTGACAATCTGCACCCTGGTTTTCAGGGTTAAAGGGTGAATTAGCAGTTCTACATTAACTCCAGCGTTTAAGGCGGTTTATAGTAAAAACCATGTTGAACAATCAGCCGAGCTTTATTTTACTGCAAAGGAGGATCATTTTATTATTTCCTAAAAATAAAAATAATTCTGTTTTGTTCTGCAACAGGACAGTAATAGAGCCGCATGCCGAGCCCTGTTTCTCCATAATATACTCTGCTTCTTGGGTCTTCAGGCTTCTTAATGGCTGGTTCATGATTCCACTGAGTGACTGAACCCATCCATCTTGTCGTGGGCTGTTGTCTTCCTCTTTTACCCTCAGCTGTTTCAAGCATAATTGTCTTTTTGAGCAAACTGGTTCTTCTACTAATGTCTCCTAATATGGTTCTTCTCCTAATATGTAAATCAGTTTGATTATCCCAGCTTTGAGTTAGAGGTGAGGCTTAATTGTTTGTAATGAGTGCTGAAAGTGCTGTTGCTCCTCTTCGGTAATCACCACTTCGTAACACTAAAATAGGGTCTCAGGAGTTTGAAACATCAGCCCACCTTCATGATGATGATATAATATTGAGGGCTTTTGATCGCTGCTTTATCTTCCTTCTGGTGCTCTACAGGCCAGCTGACCGTAACAGTGGATCATGCTGTATATGGCGTGAAGCTGAGGCTGGACAGCTGTGAAGGTGCCTGGCTTTGTGTGCTGGCTCAGGAGCGGTCACTCTGCATCAACATCAGCAGCAGCTTCGTAAAGAACGGCCAAACTGGTCTCCATGCCCAGCTCTACCACTCCTTCCCCTCGTTACTATCTGCAGGTAAACCCTTCAAGGGTTCTATATAGCACTATAGGGCACTTAAGAACCATTTGCATGCTTACAGGGTTCTTTGCATGGTGAAATGGTTCTTCAGATTGATGCAGAATGTGTTGTTTATGTTTTTATGTAGTAGCACTGTCTTTACTAAAGAACCATTTAAGAACCATCTTTTTTAAGTGTGTAGAACCATATGCAACACATTCTCCATCAGTCTGAACAACCATTTCACCAAGCAAAGAACATCGTAAGCATGCAAAGGGTTCTTTAAGTGCTCATGGTTCTTAAAAAGGATGGTTCTTAAATGGTTCTTTAGTAAAGACAGTGATTCTAAATCTAAATTCTAAATAAAATGTTCTAAAGGGTTCTTTGCATGGTGAAATGGTTCCTCAGACTAATGGAGGGTGTGCTGTAGATGAAAGGGGTAGCTGAAACCCCTTTTTGAAAGGGGTTCTAGATAGTACCAAAATGCTTTCCTCTATTGTTACAAGCTTGACGTTGTAACAACGGTAGTGCTCTTTTTGGTACAATGTAGAACCCCTTTCAAAAAGGTTCTAGAACTATATATAGCGCATTCTTCATTAGTCTGGACAATCATGCAAAGAACCATTTAATCATGCCAAGTATGTGAGTGTTCATGGTTCTATATAGAACCAGTTTCTTTACTAAAGAAGACTTGAAGAACCATCTTTTTTAAGACGGTATGTAAAACCTTTTTGAAAAGGGTTCTATAAAGCACCAAAAGGGTTCTTCTATTGTTTTAAGCTTGACATCATAACATTAAAAGAACTCTTTTTAGAACTCTTTTCAACAAGGTTCTATGTAGAACTATATATATATATATATTTCACATTCTTTATCAATCTGAAGAATCATGCAAAGAACTGTTTAATCATGTAAATGGTTCTTTGTGTGTTCATGGCTCCATATAAAGCCTGTCTTTACTGTAGAACCCTTGAAGAACCATCTCTATGCATCTGAATCAAATCTGGAGACTTTGGCTCGATTTCCTTGCCACTTTCCACTGAAATGCATCCCCAGTCAGATCAGATCCAGTTATATCATAGCCACTTTAAAAGCTCAGTAACACATACTGCATTCGCGCCCTGACAGGACGGCTCTGGTTTGGGGGGGAGGGGTGACTCCAGACCAATAGACCCTCCATCTTTTGTTTCCCTGTTTGCCCTTTCACCTGCTGGTCAACACTCAGCATATTTGTGTGCATATTTACCATGTAGACACGACCTCCAGTGTTTTTTTTTTGTCCACTGTACCCATATTTCCTCTCGGAGAGCGCTAACATACATTCCTCTGTGTATTTCCATTGGAGCAGGGCTTCCTTTTAACAACACTGCAGTGGTTCATGTCAACTGGAGTGAGAATGGGCTGTTGACTGAGGTGGGACTCCATGCTGGGTTCAAAGAGCTACAGATCACTCTGCAGAGAGGAGTGCATAACTCTACAGAAACCACTGGACACTTACTGGTCAGTACACCATCGATTCTTCACCTTTCTTACTGAATTTTATTCAAATCTCACGATAATATTCATCTCACATGGTGTTCCACCAGTCAAAAGCCTGAACACGCTTATCAGAACTGACTTTTCTTCAGAACAGGTCCCAGAACTGGCCCCCATTCCAAACATTCCAAATGTGGAAAATGATAAAACCCTATTCATAAAATTCATAAAAAAGCAATTATATATATATACATTTTCAAATGATGTGGAAAACTGAAAATCGAAAAAAACTGAACCATTTTTCTTTTGCTTGATATTTTGATATTTAAACTTCTAAATTTCTCAATTATACAACAGTTATTAACAATTAAGCATTTATACAGTTTCCCTTTCTCACTGCTTTAATAGGATATGTATTATTTGTGTGGTAATACATCATTAGCTAGGCATAGCAGTGGTAATCGGATAAACAAATTCCACTTATAAAGATCATTTTACCCCACTTAACCTTTAAAACCCTGGGTTGATTATATACTAAGGCTTATTATTTAGTAACTACGAGACTTCGATGCAAACTGGTCGAGCTATTCTTAGTTAATCGAAGTGTGTAATGAAACTTCAGGCCCAGGCTGTTTAAGGACTTAAGCTACACTATGTAATATTTGTAGAGACCTCTCTGGTGGAAATTGCTTCCGACCCCTTGCCCAAGTGGACGAATCTGATGAGTGCGCTAATGAGAGCTCAGTTAAAACTCTTTTCTGAGGATGTGAGTGAATCATCTACTGTCGTCATCACATCTTCACCAGTATAATGTTAATTTTGCATTTCAACATCAAGCCCAGTGTGGCCTTCTCCCAGTTAAGCCTTTTGAGACCCCACCCTGTTTGGCTCAAACACATTATTAAGGGCACATTACTCCATACTCCCTAATTGTGTTTGTCTTCGAAGTGTGTCCAGACTTTTGACTGGTAACGTATGTGTTACAAGTTCAAATCACTCACAACAATCACTTCTTGAAGCTTAAGCACGCATCACTTTAGTGGTTTTGCATGGTCAGCCTAGAGACCCTGGTGCTCTCGGGGTCTGTCGGCGTGTTATTGGAGGGAAATGCCTCTGATTCCACGCTCCTCTCCTACGAGGAAGACAAACTAATGGGAAAGACGGCTTGTTTTAACAGGTGAACTTCACAGGGGAGTTAAGCCCGGACCACCTGCTGGGCCTCTGCTACACACAGGCTCTGGACCAGTCGCTGCGGGTATGGGGGGTTCCTCTGATCACCGTTCTGTTGATTCGGAGGATTGATGCTGTTCAGTGCTCACTTCCTTCTTTTCATAATAATAACCTAAACACCAATAATAACCTAAAGACCAAAAGGTAAATACTCCAATATTTCATAGGGCTGCTGGGAATGATTACTGAATAAGCAATAAATAATAAAATATTTCAATTTAAATTATTAGTATATTTAATATAAATATTACTATAAATTATTTTATTGGAATATTGGTTGATTTTTTGCTCATAACAAAAACATGTAGCATGTCTGTTTTACTGAGGGGAGCTAAACCTGGACTGTATGTCATATATATTAAAAAAAAAAGTCAATGTGAATTAAAAATCATAACACGTTTTCCCTCCATATGGTATCAGGGAGGGTCTCTAAACTAGCCGAGCGCTTCATCCCCTTGGAATGATGAGGTTCTTGCTGACATTTTTGTCAAAGTTGATTATTCATATTTTCTAGCTTTCTAGCTTCTTTTTAAACTTTTTTTTATGTTATATACATTTATGCCTCCTTATCTAGAAAACCAAAAGTTTGTGTCTCCAAAGTCAAACCCTAACTTAGTCCTATATGGTTCTATCTTTGAGCCAATCAGCACTTTGAATTCACACAAGAGGACCAATCAGGTTCTGCTTCATTGTCAGGCCAGCGCTCTGCTCAGTGACGGCGGGAAAAGTTTATAAAACTTTATGAAACATGAAAGCATGTTGCTTCTTACAGCTCTTTAAAAAGTCGTATTGTCCTAAATGTTGTAAATATTAAGCTTTAAAGGTTATTAAATAGTGAACATTTGAATTAGTGGGCTCTTAATTACAACATAAACATTCATTTCATTCATTTATCCATCTTTTCTTTTTATTTTTCTCCCAAAATGAGAGAATTTGGCTCATTAGAGTCACATTTACTGATATAAAACTAAACCTCACACTGCCTTTAGACTGACCTGCTACACTTACTTGCTGGGACAGTTTATTACACTAGCTGGTTGCGGTGAAACCTAAAGGACACATAATCTAATGGTTCCTACCTAAAATTGACCTCTGCACTGGACAAAATATTTAGCCCTGACTTTGATATTTAATCTACCAGTTGATGCTCTTTTAAGAAAAGGATGAAACAAGAAATAAATGTGATTAAAAAAATAAACAATAAAAAGTAAGTGCCATAAAAATGTCATTGAAAGCAGTGAATTTAACTTTCTGACACATGTAAGCACTAATTTCTTTGTTTTAAAAACAGATTACGAGTACAAACTGTTTGTGTTCCTTGCTTCGTCAGATAGAACCTCATAATTCCAAGCAGAACGTGAGTTCTTAGGATTGGAATATTGATATGATATGATATGAATATGATATTATTAGTAGTAAAACGATTTGTCCTGCCCTCTGGTGCACAGTGACAGTCAAAACCTGTTTTAGAGGCAGTTAAAACCACATCCACGCTGAAAAGGGTTACACTACAGCAAAGAAAGTTGAGGTAGATAAGCACTGAGAGGCTCCTCAGCCTGAAGCTTAGGGTCCAGGTGCAGCCTCCTCCAGTTTTTGTGGTTTCTTTCTCCTGTTTGTGCTGTAAATGCGCTCAGACAGTGAGCTGACCATCATGGGAAAACCGGCTGGAGAGTCACAGTCATTTGCCAACCACCTTGTCTAATAAATAAACTTGGGCAGTAGCTGATCAGTGGCTGTGCCCCACATCATGCAGGTGTAGATGGATGGGCAAAACAATGAATGGCAATAACAACCAGAACTTATTAACCCCTTCAAATCCCAGACTTATTACATCCTAAGGCTTATTATTTAGTACCTACAGGGACTCCAATGCAAACTGGCTGAGCTATTCTTAGGTATAGAAGTGTGTAATAAAGCTTTGGGCCTGTCGGTGGGCTGTGGTTATTTAAAGAGTCAAATAATACATTGTATAGTGTAATTATGCACTTTTGAAATATGAGGCCTTCTGGATATCCATAATTATAATCCATATATATCCATTATTATGACTTCGCTTTTACATGTGGATACACAGAGCCAAACTAAGCCTTTCTCTATGTGCATTTGTAGGTGAAAATATGGGTCAATCTCACAGATTCCACTCGTGTTGAGCCAGAGAAACCAGAGACTTCATCGCTGGCATTCGAAATCCAGGGTCACCGCATTTCTTCCAGGTTCAGTACAAACACATCTGCTTTAATGAATATCACAGGAATCATTTACACAATTGTTCACTTATTCCAAATATAGTCAGACACGTTTTCACTGGAGCTACAAGTGTAATGTAGTAGTCTAGATTTCTTTTTGAGTTTACTTAACAACTGAACACAGTTTAAGACAAGTGTGATGTTGTCCTGCTCCCACCTTCTCCCACAAGGTCTCATCCTGCTCCCACCTGCCCCCGCAAGGTCTGATCCTGCTCCCACCTTCTCCTGTTAGGTCTGATCCTGCTTCCACCTTCTCCTGCTAGGTCTAATCCTGCTCCCACCTTCTCCTGCTAGGTCTGATCCTGCTCCCACCTTCTCCCGCTAGGTCTGATCCTGCTCCCACCTTCTCCCGCTAGGTCTGATCCTGCACCCACCTTCTCCCGCTAGGTCTGATCCTGCTCCCACCTTCTCCTGCTAGGTCTGATCCTGCTCCCACCTTCTCCCGCTAGGTCTGAACCTGCTCCCACCTTCTCCTGCTAGGTCTGATCCTGCTCCCACCTTCTCCTGCTAGGTCTGATCCTGCTCCCACCTTCTCCTGCTAGGTCTGATCCTGCTCCCACCTTCTCCCGCTAGGTCTGATCCTGCTCCCACCTTCTCTTTTTACAGCTACAGCTAACTCATTTCTCTTAACCTGCATCTTATAGCACAGTCAGCTTACTTAAAAACAGTGGTGGGCGAAGTACACAAATCATGTACCTGAGTTAAAGTAGAGATGCCCAAGGTGAAATATCACTCCATTAAAAGTAGAAGTTCCTCCCTTTAGACCTCCACTTGAGTAAAAGTAATAAAGTATTTGCCTTCAAATGTACTTAAGTATAAAGTAAAAGTACTAAAAGAGTAATTCCGGCTCTGATCTGGTCCTGTTATCATTTTTATAACCAGACTGGCTTCATGAACTCATTTCAGGTGAAAGTCCTCCAGCGTCTCTCTTGGTAAACCAGTCTTTTAATAGAACGTCATTAATTAGTGACGCTGGCGTCTATTAAAATGATCAGAAGCACAAAACACTGAAGGTAAACAGTTTCCATCAGGGAGAACCGAGTGGCTCTGAAATCACTTTTTACACACAAGCAAAGTTTCAGTTTCAGATTTATTTACAACTTAGTTCCAAGTTTAAGTTGAATAAAAACTGGCTTTAAACTCAGGATCACAGATGAGCTCCTTTACTATGTTGATCTGTAGGCGTCTGTTCATAAACATAAACCAGCCCAAACTCATTTACTATAAAATGAAATGGTGTTTGTAGAAATTCAGAAAAAAGCCGCGTCAGTCTCGACTGCATATGTGGACATATTTCTATATTGTGCTCTATTTACACAAAGTTAGGTTAGTTCATCATTTATGTTGAACAGACTCTCCCAAAGTTTTACGCTGCGCTGACGTTGAACCGCGTGCTGCACTGGGTCGGTCTGACCAACAGGTCAAAACCAGCTCTAAACAAAGTGACCGCTGGGCCCTGATTGGTGCTCTGGCTTTGCGCTTCTTTCGTTTTGACATGTTGCGTTTTTATAAACACAGAAACCAAAAGGAACCACAGATTTCTCAAAATGTAGGAGGGAAAAGTCGGATATTTGACTCTGAAATGTAGTGGAGTGAAAGGAAAAAGTCGCCCAGAAATGGAAAAACTTCAATAAGTTCAGATACACGAAAAAACTACTTAAGTACAGAAACTAATTACATTTACTTCATTACTGTCCACCACTGCTTAAAAATAGTAAATGTGGTTGTCTCTTCATGAGCTGAAGTAATTTCACACTGTAAAAGAATCTGCAGCTTTAAACTTTAAAAAGTTTCCAGGTTAACTTGACAACTTATTGAACTTTAAGTTGTAATACTGTATCAAGTTCACTGAACTCAACCTTTCCACTTACTTTTTTAAAAGCTGCGGAATGTTTTACAGGGCAGGGGTCTCGAACGTCCTCTCATCATGTGATCATGAGTTTGCATCCTGTAGACAACACAGCCCTGCATGGTAAAAAGAGGAATTAATACTCCGACCCATCCCCCCAGCCCCCTCCCCAGCCTGGGGCATCATGCGATAGGATAGAAATTAACAGGGACATTAATTAGGGGGGCAGTGTAACTAGTCAGCTCAACGTAATCTATTGTCTACTTGACTAAGATGCAGCGCTTAAAAAGTTAAAACTATCCCGCATGCAGGCGTGTAGCCAAGGGGTGGCTGGGGTGGCCAGTGCCACCCTAGTATGACGTTTGGCCTTTCTGACCATCCCAGGTATGTGCAGTGAGATATGCACTTTGCTGAGCAAGCAGATGAGTGAACAGTAGAACAGTAAAACCTTAACATTAGCTTTGTTCATTTAGCTTGAAGAAGCTGTTAATACTGGACTACTGTATAATACTGGAATACTGGCTCTACAATAGGGAATAGGAGTTATAGGCACCTGGACTGTTGGAAATGAAGGTTCTGTGCAGGTACATTTTTCGTTCATCAAGCTACAAACAATGTAAATGTTCCCTCGAAGGTACAGCAGTGGTTTTAAGGTCTGATTGTGAACCTTAAATCATTTTTTTCCAGGTGAAAAGTTGGTATTTGTACCTTTTCATAACCGAATGTTTTAAAACAGAACAGTAGAATATAAGCCGGGTGTGTGGAGTCAGTACAGCTTAGGAAATATCATTTCAGTGGATTATGGTTCAGTTATGATCCCTGAGTGACAACAGGCTTCCTGCCCCAGTGACGGCTTACTACCTTTTATACTGAGAGTGTACGTACATCTCGACATCAATATAGTGCAGTTTGTTATATGCTATGCTGTGGATCACATGATGTTAACCAATGACACAGCATTCAGCAGTAAAAGTGATGCACGGCCAGTGTATTTACACTGAGCCTTAATAAAAACAGGAATAAAATTGGTTTCTGTAAAAATGTGGTTAACCAGTTCATTTAAAAAGCAGGTATTTTAGTAATGTAGGCCTCAAATAAGCACATAAGAATGTTACTAGCTGCCTTCCAAGTTACAAGCTCCATACACACTTGCATAAAGCTGTCTTCACAAAATGTAACTCATATAGCTGTTGGTTTCATTTTAGCACCGGACTGAAGGTGGACGTTACCCACAACATCTCTTCTTTCCAACCGTATGTGCCATTGGTGTTTCATGCCAAGGCGCAGGTATGAAAAACCCAGATATTCCAGCTCTTTATTCGTGCTGACCTTATCTACAACAGGTCACTAATCTCATGCATTTGACTCCATACAGCTGAAATATCTGTCTTCTGCAGTCCAGGCAGCAACAGAGTCACTGATAGACAGTAACATGGTGTCTTTTGAAGGCCAGTTGGTCCGCACAAAGCTTGGATTCAAGCAGATATTAGACTTCTATCAGTCCTTACCACAGGTAAGCGACTGGCGTGTGGAAGCAGCTGTGACATACAGACATCCACAGATCATAATGACCATCTGATTGTTTCTATGCTCATTGTCCATTTTATCAGCACCACTTAGTTACCGTGTTCTTCAGTGGTCAGGCCCCCATGGACCCTCACAGAGCTACTATTTGGGTGGTGGATCATTCTCAGCACTGCAGTAACACTGACGTGGTGGTGGTGGTGGTGGTGGTGTGTTAGTGTGTGTTGCGCTGGTGTGAGTGAATCAGACACAGCAGTGTCCACTCACTGTCACCTTGTCAGTCCACCATGTAGATGGAAAGTCAGAGACGACAGCTCACCTGCTGCTGCACAGCTTGCATTGGTCATCCTCTAGTCCTTCATCAGTGGTCACGGGACGCTGCCCACAGGACGCTGTTGGCTAGATATTTTTGGTTGGTGGTCTGTTCTCAGTCAACTTCAGCAGCACTGCTGTGTCCGATCCACTCAGACCAGCGCAACACCCACTTACACACCATTGTAAGGTTTAATGCTGTTTAGCATTGCCTGCTTAAAGCATCACAAACCTGCCTCATCAAGGTGTTAAGTAATCTCAGATAGACTCACTTGTATGGTTTCTGGCACGTAATAACATTAAATATACAATATAGAAAATGGTTCATCATGACTACTGTCTGACGCATACTTGGAGCTGTATGACACACATCTCGGCTGAACGACCACGTTGTCTGTATGTTATTTATTCATATGTAGTGCCTGTACTCCCCTGCAGTCTTATGAATGTGTCTTGTAATTGTTGTGTATACAGCTGGCCTTACTTCCCAGCACTGTTTTAATAAGGACAGTGTATGCTGGGCACAATGGCTCACATCTTCTGACACACCACACAAAGTGGATGCATCAAGACTCAGCTGGACCTGCAGGATCTCAACAACAAGGTACTGTACACATAGACCTTATGTAAGCTGGGGTACTTTTACCTGGGAAGGTCATGTAATATACACTCACTGAGCACTTTATTAGGTATACCTCCTTGTTTCTACACTCACTGTCCACTTTATCAGCTCCACTTACTGTATAGCTGCACTCTGTAGATCTACAGTTACAGACTGTAATCCATCTGTTTCTCTCATACTTTGTTAAACTTGCCAATGGTCAGGATCCCCCACCCTAGCTATGCTGGACCTAGCTGTAAGCCTGAAGCCTGGCTTGTTGTAAGGAGTGGCTCTGGCCTACACAGTAAAATATTTCGGTCAGCACAATGCAGGCCAGTCTTTATGTCACATTGCTGATGCACCAATGTATTTTTAACTCAGAACAATACACGTGTAGCAACATAATCACTATACTTGTGTCCTGTCCATATATTGCGTGACCTGTGGCAATACAGTCACTATTTCTTAGTAAAAAAAAATGATGTGAACGTGCTTCCTCAGATGAAAGTGGTTCTCAGGCCAAAGGATGGAGGTTAGAGGTGAGACTGGAGAAGGAAGCTCACCGCAGACTGGCCAATGTGCTAGCTAGCTGGACTGGGAGTGGACACCAAGCACAGAACAAGAGCAGGAATGGACAATGGCCAGAGGTTAAGTTCTTCCTTACTCCTGTAAATATTGCAAACATTGCTTCATCTGTACTTCTATGCTTGAGTTTATGCTCTGTTTTTAGAGTTTTCATACGCTGCGTTTTGGATGTGCTAATGGACGTGAAATTGTTTGGCTGTGTATGTGTGTGTACGCATGTGTGTGTGTGTGTGTGTTTGTTTATGCAGATCAGAGCTACAGGATCATGGAGCTGTGTGGGCAGACAGACTGAAGCTGCGCTGGAGCTCCAACAGTCCTTCACATCAACTCTGTCCCACCTACAACTGCACACACTGTCACACAGCCTGGATCATGGACACGGCAACAACAATCAGGTATACACACACACACACACACACACGCACACACACACACACCCAACATGAACATAATGTTCTCAGAACTACAACTCATTAGTGTGTATATATATATATATATATATATATATATATACATGACAGTATTTGACTGAGGTAACCTTGAGCAAGGCACCTAACCCCAAACTGCTCCCTGTGCACTGTGGATAGGGCTGCCTACCGCTCCGGGCAAGTGTGCTCACTGCCCCCTAGTGTGTGTCTTCACTAGTGTGTGTATGTGGTATTTCACTGCACGGATGGGTTAAATGCAGATGTGAAATTTCTCCACTGTGGGACTAATAAGGCTCACTTAAATGGTCATAGTATAACCTTTATTTACCAAAACATCAAAAAAACTATACAGTGGCATACAAACGTTTGGACACCCCCTATCAGATATTTTGTTGATTGTGTAAAGAAATAAGCCGTGTAAAATAATAAAATAGTAATTGTGGCATGTGCAAGCATTTGGACACCGAGCTAAGTTTGTTCTTAGTAAAAGCCCTTTAGGCACACGTTACAGCGTGCAGCTGCTTTTTGTAGCCAGTTATAGGTCCTTCTGTTCTTGTTTTTCGGACGTTTCACTCACTCTTCCTTGCCCTCTTGCATGCAAATGTATGTTTAAGATCCGCCCATCAATTTTCAGTGATGCTCAAGTCAGGGTTCAGTGAGGGCCAGTCCAAAAGCTTGCATTGTTCTTGCATTGTATTTGGAGGCACTTTTAGGACTGCTGTCTAGTTGTAGGAGCCAGCTTCTTTTCCTCTTGTCAGACTTTTTTCTTCACTATGCCACATTTGCTTCCAAAACTTGCTGATATTTAGTGGAATCCATTCTTTCATCTACCCATGCAGTGTTTTTTTTCTGCCACTGGCTGCCACACAACCTAAAAACCACAATGGATCACTGCCCCTGCTTAACAGTTGACAAGGTGTTCCTTTCATCAAATGCTGCTCCAATACCTAATGATTGTTAATGACTGTGACCGAGTTAAATATTTATTTAATCAGTCTACGGTCAGCATACTTGCATTAGCAATTTGGAACATAATTAAAGTCAGAGGTCCAGTCTCTTTTGAAGGTTAAAATGCATATTTTGGTTGCTTTAAACTTTACATCCCTAATTTTGTCACTAGGTCCATCTCTCCTGGGATCATGGGACCCCTGCGAATCTGTCTGTGACTGTGAGTAAGCACAGGAGCTCTGAGTCCAGCAGGGGCCAGGCCTGTGTCTATTTCTCACCTGGACAGGTAAAGCATTTTTGCCCCAAAACATAGAAACAGTATTTTTGGTTATAGGTCTTATTGCGCAATACCTTTGTTATGCTTAGAATACTGTAAACGTACACAGTTCTGAGGTCAGTTTTGCCATCATTTTCACATTACAGCTTAGATTATAATACATGGTTGCTTTAGTGGATCGTGGATCAGTTCCGTTTGTCACTGATGAAATACTTTACTGATGACTGCCTGATGCTGTTAAAGTGCAATATAAACAAAAGAAGGTCAAATGTTTTTCGGCATGCATAACAGGTGTTTATGACAGTTAAACGAGCTTCTGAGGTCTAGACTCACTCTCAATGGAAATGAATGGAAGTTCTTTAACCCCATCAAACTGCAATGTGACCACACATCATCTGAATCAAATGAATTTCACTGAATCGTGTAGAATAGTTGCTAAGTAATTGATCTTGGGAAGGACAATCGAATAGTAAGCCTAATTGAGGGGTTTAGAACTGCATATTTGTGACTCTGCATCACAGATGCGGTCAGTGCTCCCTCTGGTGGACGCTCGAGGCTGCGTCTCAGTGGCCCAAGAAGGAAAATCCTCCTACTCACAAAACGCTGATCTCAAGTGGAATGACAAGAAAATCACACAGAGCCTGAAATACCAGGTAATTCAGACTGTTAGGTCATGGTACCTCATGAGAGTTATTCATTCTCTCACTGAGCACCTGGACTACTTCCGATCACTCACAACATTCCCTTTATTGTTTCATTTTTCATCTAAAGGAGGCCAAAAAGGGAAGAACAGGGCCCAACACACTTCAGATCCTAAGCTGATAGATTCTTTAGGTATGATGAAGTTTGCTGTGATGTGAAGACTCAAGCACTTTTGTGCGTTCTCGCTGCTTTGAACAGAGAGGATCCAGCGGAATGCACACTGTCCAGGTGGAGGTGGGAGTCCAGAATGTCTCTCCCAGTCCCTGCCCATCTCACACCTTCCTGTCTCAGATGCACACAAACCTCAAAGACTTTCTAGAGCACCATGTCGTCCTGGGGCTGTGTCCTCCACAACCAGTGAGTAGGCACAACTTTGTCCCTGTTAAATTACATTCCCCATTCACTTCATCAGAACCCCCTACCTTGTCCTGCTATGTTCTTCCCCACTAATGTAAACTAAGCTGACCACTGAAGTTGCTCCTCCCTAAGCCATTGACAATTCCTCAAAACAGTTCCCATCCCTAAACAATTCCAAACTTGAGACAGATTTAAGGTGGCAATACATTTAAGGCAGCTCTGAATTTAAGGTGGAAGTGAATTTAAGGTGGCACTGAATTTAACGTGGAACTGCATTTAGGTTCGCACTAAATCTAAGGTGGCAGTGAATTTAAGGTGGAACTGCATTTAATGTAGAACTAAATTTACGGTGGCACAGAATTTAAGGTGGCACAAAATTTAAGGTGGAACTCCATTTATGGTAGCACTAAATTAAAGTGGTACTGAATTTAAGGTAGAACTGCATTTACGGTGGCACAGAATTTAAGGTGGCACTAAATTTAAGGTGGAACTCCATTTATGGTACCACTAAATTAAAGTGGTACTGAATTTAAGGTAGAACTGCATTTAAGTTGGCGCAGAATTTAAGGTGGAACTCCCATTTTAGGGTGCACTGAATTTAAGGTGGAACTGCATTAAAGGTAGCACTAAATTTAAGGTGGAACTCCATTAAAGGTAGCACTAAATTTAAGGTGGAACTCCTTTTAAGTTGGCACTAAATTTAAGGTGGCACTGAATTTAAGATGTAACTACACTTAAGGTGGCACTGAATTTACAGAGTAAATGCCTGTTGGGATGGGATTAGTTTTACATGAGTAAGTGGGGTAATGTAATTATTATCAGCATTTCTTTGTGATTTTGGTCCTGTCCATGCGCCATGTCAGTCATTTTTATAGACTGTGCTCCTGATTCAGTAGAGATTCTAGTGGCTTTGCCTTTTGTAAAACAAGCCATAAAAAATTCATATCATATCCAGTGGAAAAGGGGTTTCATAAGTGTGGAGACACTTTAATAAACGTTTACTTGCAGCTAAAGTTGGTTCATGTTTGCCAGGTTCTTGTTCTGTTTTTTCCACCTTAAATAATGCAGCAATTATTACTTTAACAACAATGTAACTGCAGCACCAGTTGAGGTGGAATGGGAAAATCTAAATAAGAAGCTGGCGAATAGGAAGCCGCCTTTAGCTTTGTTGTTCTTTGTGGCTAAAATCAAGCTGATAGATAGATTTCAGAAGAAAATACTGCTCTTTTCAGCTTTGTAGTAATTACTGTGCTTCTCACAGGCTCTGTCTTGGTCTGGCTCTCACCGTGTAAACTCAGGAAAGGACCTGCTGTACAGCCGGACCGGTCTTTCAGTGTCTGGTCAGGCACTGCAGCACAGCACCTTCGTTCTGGCCCTCAGGAACGCCAGCAGCAGCCAACGCAGCAACTACTCCCTGCTCACTGAGGTCCACAGTTAGCCAGACAATTAATGCACGATCAGTGTTCAGTCTGGTCATACTAGTCTGAAAAATATGTGCTCAAACTTCTGCAGTTACATTTCATTTAGATGGTTTTTTATAGCTCATCTACAAGTTGGTTGATATCAAGGTTATGATCAAAGGGAATATAAAGAAATAGTTGATGAGTAATTACAATGGCAGAACTTTGGACACCAGACATATCTTGTCTGAAAAGGCAAAGTCCTTCTAAAATTCTTGATTGCATGTAGAAATGGACAGAAGTGCAGGTTAGTACACCAAATGTGTCTTGGCTAATCAACTACATTTGAGGTTTGGAAAAGAAAAATGTGTAAATCTGATTTTTCATAGAAAAATAGCTTTAAGTGTAGAAGAAGGGTTATGTTGAAATAAACTGATACTAAAAGCTGGACTAGGTGATTTTGTAGAAACCAGAACTGAAAAAAATACCACCCCACCCATTTCATAGGGAAGATTTCTACCACTACCCCTTGTAAGTCAGTTCCAAGGGGCAAGGTGACACTTGAAAACAAGGGGAAGGGTAAAAATGCATATGTTGGACTAATACATACTGTAGCTGAATAAGTAGCTATGCTTCATTGGCTACATAATTCAGGAAAATAACAAATTCCTCTATAAACATAAGAAACCAGATAATTACCAGTCCAACAGAAAATGAGCAGTTGTTGTATCTCAAGAAATATAACACAAAATGTTTCTAATATAAATCACCTACTCCACCTTTAATTGAATATTTAAGGCAACAAGAGCCTCAACAGCGGAGCATCCAAATAAAGTGTCACCACAAATTCTTGTTTGAAAGAAACAGAAACTGGTGGGTTGGAGTTTTACATCCAGAGGAATGTGACTTTGATGACCATGATATAATCAGGAGTTAAACTGGGCCAGAGCTCACCATTGGTTTATGAGTGGTCCAGTGATGTGATGGAAATAATATTATTAATATTTATTTAATTAATTAACTTATGAATAATTATCAATATAATCTTAGTTCAGATATTTGAACTATGTGATGTGATAAATGACAGACATACATTTAAGTGCACGCCTGTATCCAGTTTTAATCTCCAGTGTCAATGCTCAACACTGCCTATAGGGCTCACTCAGCCCATATCCCAGTTTACGCACTACAGAGTGCATGATGACAAAGTATATCTGTGCTGTGTGTATTGCAGTGGAAGTTTGGTAACTGGAGCGTTGAGCTTGGGGGCAGTGGACATTCCTCAGGCAGGAGCACAGGAATACAGGTTCAGGCCAATTTGGACCGCTCTGAGCTCTTCTGGCTGCAGGCTGCGCTGGGCAAACGCTGCTTACAGGCTGCTGCTGGACACGATAGCGGTCAGTTTACACTGGAATTCTTTTTTTTGCCTGCCAGGAATAATGTATTCATATACAAAGGAGTCTGATTAAATGTATGTTGTATGATGTTCATAATCAGCATACTGTATGTAAATGCTAAGTGCTATAAATATGTAAAAAGAATAGTAATACATAAATAGTTGAGTTGATGCCTACATATGAATTTATTCCTTAAAAAAAAGATCAATCATTAAATGATGTGCTTTGTTGAAAGTGGAATTACGGGAATGTGGTTTGATGTTAATGCGACTGAGCAAAATAGTTATGTTGCTGTTTGGGTGGATCTGAAGAGCCAGTAAGACTATTGAGCCCATAAAATGAGCCTTCGTTACACGTCCTCTCTCAGACTCGTCTGACGACCTCAGGACCAGCCTCTGCTTGGAAGGACGGCACTGGCTGACCCTCAAGGCCCAAAGGGGAGGAAGTGGCATTGAGAATGAGACTCTAGCACTCATCTCCATGGGCATAGCCAATCACAGCCTTATCTTCCAGGCCGAAGGGTGTGAGGAGTGCTTACAGGCGACAGAGGTGAGCCGAATAAAGGTAGAAAGATTGCTCGTCAAACGTTTGGAGACCTAGATTTCCCTTTTTTTAAAATTACAAATGATTGATTTCTTTATCTAACACTAATTCACAGTTTAAACAGAAGGCAGTTGAAATCGTGCCTGAGAAAGATCCACCACCCTGCTCTGTGAGGGTCCATGGGGGTCCTGAACACTGAAGAGCAGGGTAAAAGGGGGCTAAGAAAGTATCAGAGGAACAGATGGACTACGGTCTGTAACTGTAGAACTACAAAGTGCTCCTATGGAGTAAGCCGATAAAATGGACAATGAGTGTAGAAACAAGAAGGTGCTCGTGAGTGTTCATTTCTTCTTTTTGCAAATTTTATGTGTATCAACATTACATGATTATTAACTAATTACACCAACAGTAGGGTCTACCATGGCCACCACATTGAAAAGGTTCTGGCTACATCCCTGCGCTGGGTATGATATTAATAACTAGCAATGCAGCATATATTCATATTATCTGTCTGCGTATTAACAGACATGTGCCAAAACATAGCCGATATATTTAGCAAACAGCTGCTTTTTATTGCAGAACTTAGCAGGTACAGTTTCTCCCATAACTGAGAATTAACAGTGCATACCGATCATTACGCAGTCATGGGGGCGTCATGGGGCAGTCGTGGGCTGGAGGTTAGGGAGCTGGCCTTGTGACCGGAAGGTTGCCGGTTCGATCCCCAGCACCGACAGTCCATGACTGAGGTGTCCTTGAGCAAGACACCTAACCCCCAATTGCTCTCCGGGCGCCATGGATAGGGCTGCCCACCGCTCCGGGCAAGTGTGTATGTGGTGTTTCACTTCACGGATGGGTTACATGCGGAGGTGGAATTTCTCCGGTTGTGGGATTAAAAAAGTATCAATTAACTTACTCAGAAAATGGGAAGGCCTGGTGTTCCCAAACTTTTGATGAACAGCGTACCATCCATATATCTGCCATATCCCCCCATAAATGCCACATTTTCTCATTTCTGACCCAAAGCACTTTCTCCGCAGGCACGGCTCCAGCAGCTGGGCTCACACGTGAAGAGGAAGCTGCTGGACAGAGTTCAAAGACTGCATAATCTTCTGCTGGACTTCAGGAGACAGGTTAGTGGGAAACACTCACAAGAAGCATGAAAACTATGTTCACTAGTCTTCAAGATTCACTGGCTATTTGGAAAGCTTTTCTGGGTTATACAATGACTGTAACCCACTTTTTTCATATAAAAATAAATACGTGTGAGATGCGGCTGTGCAGTGAAACACCCACACACACACACACACACACACACACACACACTAGGGGGCAGTGGGCAGCCCTGTCCACGGCACCCGGGAAGCAGTTGGGGGTTAGGTGCCTTGCTCAAGGGCATTTCAGTCATGGACTATCAGCTTAGGGGATCGAACTGGCAACCTTCCGGTCACAGGGCTGGTTCCCTAACCTCCAGCCCATGACTGCCCCTAAAATATGGATTGAATCGTCACCTTTTGACCGATTTCTACGCTTGTTTCTGTGAGCTATGAAGTGAAATTGCAGTGTTTATTGTCGCTGATAACTGTAACTGTTCTATGGCTAAGAGAGTTGTGGAGGAAGCATGTGACATGGATCTGATATGTGTGCAGGCGGGAGGCAGTGTGGCCTTACACGAATTGAGTGACTGGCCGCTGCGACTGACCCAGAGGGTCGAGAAGCTGCTGCTGCAGAGAGCAGCCGTCCCATGGAGCGTCTGGACCAACGGCTCTCTCCGTCACACACTGACCCACAGCCTGCCGCAAACACTCCACTTCTTACACCATATGTCTCAGCTGGTCCAGCAGGAGCTCAGGAGTGAGTAGAGCCCGTGGAACTCACTCGTTCCCAAGCCTGGTTCTGCACAATTTGACAATTTGCCTGCAATTTTCTTTCAATAAAATGTTAAAACACAATTTGAGTTGAATAAATCATCATTAAAATCATTAAAGTCACAACGATTGTTAATTAAAACATCATTTTGAGAGTTTATGGGTCAGTTTCCTTGACCTAGAATAAGCTTAACCCCTTAAACTTCAGGTTGTCCACATAGAAGATTGGCATTTTGATGTATGTCAAGGGTGGGTCACTACTGAAAGACTGACAGTCTTGGATTAGCCCCATTACTGTTCATTCCTCATGGCTATAGACCAATAATATGGTTTATTATTACTGACCTTTGTCTACCTATTAAAGTGATCAAACTGGGTTGCTTTGGATTTAAGTATCTGCCAAGCTCCATAGATGAGATTAGATTAGACCCTTAATTTCACCTCCGCATTTAATCCATCTGTGCAGTGAGAAGAACCCCTTTCATACACATCCACATCATAAGGCTTATTAATCAGTAATAATAAACCTTATTATTAATTTATAGCCATGAGGAATGGAAGGTAATGGGACTAATCCAAGACTAAAAAGGCTTTTCAATGGTGACTCACCCTTGACATACATCAAGAAGTATCAAGACACCTGCTTGTCAAGCACTTTTTACAAAATTATTAGCAAATTTGCCCCTGAATCTGGTGAGTTGGAGTGGGGGGAAGCAGCTTAACTGCCCAGCGCTGTGGCCCTATGGGCCTTTGACACACCCGAGGTCTTAAGTCTGACGTCTTATCCAAGCTGCTTAGTCACCATGACAACTTCAGTTAAGACTGAATTAAGGACAGAAGCTAGTTTCTCAGTTAATAAACAAAATAGAACTTCTATTTTTACTGTTTTCCCTCTAGCTGGAACTCTTTCCATCAGGCATTTTTTCCTCTTGGGCCTCCAGAGGTGGACAGCTGTGGAATTGCTGGGACTCAAACACATAAACTGAACACTTGATGATGACACTATATTTTTCTGCAAATGAACGAGCGCATATTTGTGAGTTTATGCTTGTGTGGTGAAGTTATGAGGACTCTTTTACCCGCAGAACCGCTGGCCACACTGGCTGGAGCTTACCACGATGTGACAGGAGAGCGCCTGGACACTGCATGGCAGCAGGGCCTGGAGCTGTGGCGCAGAGAGTTGGAAGAGCTGCTGCCTGCCATCCTGCACAACCACCAGCTGAGGGGGCCATCCCTGACCGCTGTCCATACCACGATCGCCGCACTGGACATGGTGAGACAGAGGCCATTCATATCATTCATAACTCCAGTTAGACTTCTCACTGAGCGGTACGAGTAACAGAGGATGTGTGAAAGAGTTATGTGGTGCCCTCTTCTCCAGGTCAGCCAGCAGACAGTCCACTGGGCCGAGGCCAGGTTGGCTGCAGCGTTAGTGGGGATTCGGAGGCAGCTAGCCTACATGTACAAGTTCTCCAAAAGGTGGGTTTGCAAATCAGGGCTAAAATGGCTCGTTTCAACACCTTTTGTTGCAAGATAATTAGGTTGTGATCTCACGATGACATCATGAGTTATCTTGAGATTACAAGAGAGTTGACATCATCAGTGAATTGCAATGACATTCTAAATCAGGGGTGTTGGACTGCGTTTCTTCTGGGACACAGCTCTGCAGAGTTTAGCAAGGTCATTATGAGCTGAAGTCAGAACGCTAATCTCTGCCAGGCTTTGGCCTTGAAGGAGCCCAGTTTGGCACCACTGGTCTAAATAATAATAAAATTTATTACTAATAAATATCAATAAATACGGGTAGTTGTTAGAGCTATCCACGCTTAGATCCAAGTACAGCCTCCGCATGGCGGGATTATACAGCGCTACAACTCAGCGTCCCAAAGTAAACAGTGAGAAGTGCGTTCCTCATATAGATTCAAAACAGTTCATACAAGTTGTCATGTCCTAATTGGCTGTGTGTCTCTGCAGTAGCGAGGAAGTGAGACTGAGGCTACGTCTGCCACAGACTCCCTGGCCAAAGGGCTCAGTATCCGGGGTGGTGGAGGTTCTACTGGAGGAATTCCTGCTGAAGCCCCTCCTAGCACTGAACTCAGCCAGCCTCACTGCGGAACTCTACAGGATTAAGAGGAGGTTAATGGATAGTCCATTCAACCGTGAGTCTCTGGATTTGAGGGATTTGAGGGATCCTCTGAGGGATTTTAACAGTCAGCCTATGATGGGGTGGAATTTTTAACCAGGCATGTCTTTAGGATGTGAACGGTCCTATCAGTATCCTAACTGCACTGACCATTGCAGACCATAGGAGGAAAAGTCTTAAACAGTGGAGTTTATGTAGAACTGCTAATTCACAGTAATTGGTGGTCACTATAGCAACACAGACAACATGCCAAGCTAGCAGCTAACGAAACGGCAAAGAGAGAGATTTAAGACAAACATTGATAATTTGGAGAAAAATGGACTTATTTGCGTTTATAATCACTCCAGCTGGTTTCCTGATACGTTTAATCTGCAATGAGAAACTTCAAATACTAAAACATCACAAAGCTCAAGTCAGCTTCCTGTTCGAATTTTCCCGCTCCACCTTAAATGGTGCCGCAGATACATTCTGGTGCCTCTGGCACCAATTAAGGTGGAACAGGAATATATTGAAAAGAAGCTGGCAACTGAGAAGCGACTTCCGCCTCGTAAAAAATCAAACGTTGAGAGACATTTTACAAGAAACTTCTACTTTTGAGGAAAAGTTTCCTGCCAGAGATGTGAGAAACTTTGTCATACACAAAGTAGCTAAACAGAGACGTAGAAGGCCTAGTAAGCACGTGTAGCAATACTTCACAAAGTGTAATGGAAAGACTGAGCTTTGAAACAGGTGGTTAATGAGAAACAGCTGTCCGTAATCAGAACGCTGGTGATCTGGAGCGGAGATGATTGGTGGAGCGGTGTGGTGTGATTGTCACATGACTCTCAGAGGGATCCTGGGAGTTTGAGTTCTCAGTGGACTCTGTACTCGGTTCAGGGTCTTGTAGTGTGTCGGAGGGATGTGTGACAGAAACCCTGCACTGTTGCCTTCAACTTGCTTATTAGGAGCTGAATTCATGTTTCAGGAAAGCAGTTTTGGGACAATGTTTATTGTAAAAATAAAAAAGCCATTCGTAAACAGATTCATTGGAAACTGAACTGAACTGATGCCACTTGAACTCTGCGTGGTTAATCTGGTCACTCACTGTTTTCCATTCTTTTGTACTCATTTGAGTTTGTGAATTCATTATTTTAGACCACTTTCCCTGATAAATCTCACCCCCTGTCTAGATCAAGCTATTCTGGTAGCAGATAAATTTGCAGTATCGTTTGATGGACACCTGTTGGAGCTCCCAGCTTCCTGCGATCTTATCTTGGCAGCTGATGTCCAAAGTAACACCTTCACCATCGCTCTCAAAGCTAGCAGGCCAAAACAGCGCTCTCTAGTGGTGCAGCTGAAAAACACCACTGTTATAATCCATCCCAATGAACAGGTATGTGTGCAAAATAAAGCTTTATTCTGTGTAATAAATGTCCACTCATCTGTCACTTTATTAGGAACCTCTTCCCTTGTAGCTTCATTTTGCGGGTGTTCAGTTAGGGACTGTATCTGTTGATATACTGTATTAGCCATACTCATTGGCCCGTCAACAATGGTCAATTTCTGACCACAGAGTCAGTGTCACTGCTGAGAATGGTCAACCACATGAATAATACCTGGTCATCAGATTTGGGCTACAGTATGTAATTGTACACCTATATAGTGGACCTGTAAAGTACGTGGAGCTCAAGTGGACAGTGAGTTGAAGTACAAAGTAGCTGTTTTGAATAAACCGGACTCTAATCTTCTGTTATCAGGTGGAAGTTGACTGCCGCAATATACATCCACCCTTCACTAACCCCGATGTGGCCATAATGAGGGAGCTGAATCTACTAACAGTGTCTAATAGAAGAGGATTGTCGGTGTCATGTGACCCCTATCTGAACGTGTGCAGTGTAACGCTGGATGGCTGGCTCCATGGTAAGATGGCTACCTGTTGTTATGTTCCTCTGGACAGTTAGCGACTTAGTTCATGCTTACCTTGCACCATATCAAATCTCAATCAAAACTACAACTGCATGGAATAATATACGGAATATTAGACGAGTGTGGAATATTAAATAAACATTATTATGATGGTCACCATCTGCTTTATTAGCCCTCTGGGGCCTAAGGGCATCTCAGTGTTTGCGTATCCTCCCAAAATCGCCTTTAAAGGCACTTACATGTCAAAACACACCAATATCTGGGAATGAAAGAGCGACTCTACAGATTCAGGAAATGTTTGAACTATATTTCTTGCATTATCACAAAGATAGACTAACATATATAGAAACACTGAGAATATTTGATGCACAGGCACCTAGAAGGTTATACTATATACGTGTACAGTTGCAGACAGTTACCCTAACCCTAACCCTAGACTGTAGCCTAGTGCATGTGTGTCAGGCTCCAGTCCTCGTGGGCCAAAACACTGCAGACTTCAGACCTCATTAAACACACCTGATTCAGATCATCAGCTCATTAGCAAGGCCTTCATGAACTGAAGCGTTAGATGAGGGTAAACGCTAATATCCGTGGTACTTTGGTATGGATGGTCCCCAGTTTGACCTGCCTGGCCTAGTGGATGCCTGACCTTTTTAGAGCCTTATGTGCAGTTTTACTTGCTGCCCCATCCCATCCACAATGCAACTTTCTTATTGATTGTCCATACTATGGGTATTCCGGAGTGCAACATAAAGAATAAGGAAAATTTGAAGCAATCAAAGCAATGTAGAAGATTGGGAATGTGGCATCAGACCGCAGCCAGTAAACGTGATTTAATGCTGGAGGGTAGTGGGTGCACACATAACTTGCATAATCTGAGGAGCTTCTGTAAGTTGCCACCCTAGGTAATATGCCTGGAACCTCCTTCTGGTGTTGTGCACAGTTTGTCAACCACCTTCCACCTCCTTGCAAGGCAGTCGTGGGCTAGAGGTTAGGGAACTGGCCCTGTGACCAGAAGGTTGCTGGCAGCGCTGACAGTACATGACTGAGGTGTCCTTGAGCAAGACTCCTAACCCCCAATGCTGTGGATAGGGCTGCCCACTGCTCTGGGCTCTGTGTGTGTGTGTGTGTGTGTGCTTGCTCACTGGTGTGTATGTGGTGTTTCACTTCACTCAATGTGGAGGTGAAATTTCCCTGTTGTGGGACTAATAAGGGTCTCTTTAACTTCAGAACCCCTGTTGACCAGATGTTACTCAGACTGTACGTTAGCAAGGTGCAGCTACAAATTAGGACTTCATCATAAAGTGACTGGTGAGTGTTTTATTTACAGTGCAAAACAACTAAACCATAATGGTTGGTTTGGGGAGAAAAAGACAACAAAACGTGGTTCCCTATGGAAAAAAGCTCACAGCTGGGGTCACTGGCTTCCATGTTTTATTCAACATGTTATACGATGATGTACCAGGCACGTCAAACTGGGGAACTTCCATCCAAAGTTCAGTTCATGAAGGCCTTGCTAATGAGCTGATGAGCTGAATCCGGTGTGTTTAATGAGATGCTGAAGTCTGCAGTGTTTTGGCCCGCGAGGACTGGAGCCTGACATGGGTGCTATACCATCACATGCACTGTGATCTAGGTCAGCCAGTCTTTCCGGCTGTCATAAACAATCGGGTGCCTTTATCTTTCTACACGTCTTGACAAGCCTCTTAAGTTCAGTTGCACATCATCGTCTAGCTCATTCTATTGTCTTGGTGCCATTAGGGATGGCCAGCGGACTTCTTGGCACCAATGACAACGAGGCCGGGAATGAATATCCTTTGCCGGACGGCTCCCAGGCCCAGAGCTTGGCTGGATTCACTGACGACTGGCAGGTAGGAGTCTGTTTAATGAACACCACAGATGTTTAGCACATGAGACTGAGGGGCAGCCAGAAAGAGTGGCCATATGGCATTCCACTTCCACTCTGTGGTGTTTCCAAGAGGCGATTACAAGCCGTGAGTCATGTTTCTACTGCTGAAGCAATCAGTCTCGGTCCACTGTTCCATTATAGCCATGTTTTCTGATGTCTAATTTTGTGCATTGTTTAATCTAATGCAACTAAACCGTTTAAAGCGGTATCACGCAGAGATCCATTTCCATGTCGTTTTGCTATTTTTTGTGTTTAAAAACTGAATACCAGAGAGTATTTCACAAAGCAGCTTTTCTCGATCAGATGGGTAATTTAAGCCAAAAGTGAGATTTACTGTTTTCCCCTCACCCTAGATTCGCATGATCGGCCAAGGCACGCTTAGTGTCCAAAGTCTTCTTGGTTAGTTTTCCCTGGGGGCTACCAAGCTTATGTAGAGCTCATGTGGTAGAAAAAGAAGGGTATAGCCACCATTTAGCCCTGTGCAAATGGCATTAGCCTCACATCTAAAGAAGTGAAAGAATAAAGAAGGAAACTTTTATTGATTAACCACCAAACTTGGAGGCTTGGCTTGCCTCCTCATTCATCCTAATGGGAATCTATTTGATTTTTGGTCGAGCCATAGCTTGAGCTCTTTATACGCAAGTATATGGACAGGAGGCTTTAGTGTGGGAGTCATTTGCCCAGTGGTAGCCTACATGTAAGGTATGTATAACAACACAAGCTTAAGTCATGGCTGTGTGTTTTGCTCTAGGCCAGTTCCAGCTGCAACAGTACCAGATCTGGGACCTGCCAGAAATGGACCACAGTGGTTCCATCCTGCACACTCCTCTTCTCCTCCTTCACTTCTCCCCTCAGCCCCTGTTTCAGAGTGGTAACTATCAGCCTCTCCTAGTAGCTGTTAAATGGCATTTGATCCAAGTGCAACACCTCCTTGTTTCTATACTCATTGTCCATTTTATCAGCTCCACTGACCATGTAGTTCTACAGTTACAGACTGTAGTCCATCTGTTTCTCTGCATACTTTATTACCCTGTTCTTCAGTGGTCAGGACCACCACAGGACTGAATAAGACAGCTGTGCTGCTGGAGCACTGGAACATTCTGCCCACTGACTGTCCACTCTGTTAGACAGTCCTACCTTGTTGATCCACCTTGTAAAATTCAGAGACGACAGCTCATCTGTTGATGCAGTTTGTGTTGGTCATCCTCTAGTCCTTCATCAGTGGTCACAGGACGCTGTTGGCTGGATATTTTTGGTTGGTGGACTATTCTCAGTCCAGCAGCGACACTGAGGTGTTTAAAACTCCAGCAGCCCTGCTGTGTCTGATCCACTCGTACCAGCGTGACACACACCACCACCATGTCAGTACCACCGCAGCGCTGAGAGTGGACAGTTTTAGAATATACAACATACACTTAACATCTGACCTACTTCATCAGAAACAGTTATGTTGTGCTTCTATTAACTGGCCACTTTATTCACTTACAGGTCACTATATAATTGTACAGTTACAGACTGTAGCCCATCTATTGCTGCACAGTTTAACACCCCCTGTACACCTTTCATCACTGGTCAGGTTCAGACCAAAGGACCGCTTGTTGAGCAGATGTTATCTGGGTGGTTGATCGTTATCAGTGCAGCAGTGACTGACCTTATAATGCATGGGCTGGTATCACAGCGGTGCCAAGAGCAGCTCTGTGGTCAGAAACTGACCCCTGATGAAGGCTAGAGCAGTGATTCTCAAACCAGGCCTGAGGGCCCTTCAGGTGCTCTTGAAAGCATAGGGATGGAGTGAATATTGCACAGCAAGGTGGAGCTACAAGGCAGAGGTATCTAATCAACTGAATATCAGTATAGGATTAGTAATACAGTCATTTATGGGTCAGTAACAAAGTTTTAAAAATCGTAGTAATAATATGCATTTTTATACATCCATATACATTTTAGATCTTAAGAATATTTAGTGTTATTAAAGCTTGTAAGTAACTATTTCAGTTATTAGAACTGCTGTTCAGGTTGCCCCATTTAACATTTACTAGTTGTGCCTGACTTTTCATACTAATTTCAAATGAAACGTTTATCTACTTAGACATTCTTAGAAACCTTAGTCCTCGAACTTGAATTTATACATTTTTTTTTCCAAATAAATAAATATTATTAATGACAATTCCACATTTTCATGTTTTGTTCTGAGGTCTGACCACCTGACATGATAAACTGAGCCATTCTAACCATGACTCAAACATTTTTCCCCAAAATTTGACCTTGGCATTGCATCATAAGGCATGTCGAAACATGTAAAAGCATGTCAAAATAAAAGTCCTTTGTTTTTGGCTGACATTTGAGAAAATTTTCCGAGGAGGTACTTCTAAAGTTTTACATCACGGTTTTTATTTTAAAGTTTTCGTACATAAAATCATGTCAAACTAGAATTTTATATGACTACATTAACTTTTTTCAGTTTACTCAATCAGCATATATGGCTGGACGGTGCACCAATTGACTTTTGGAGGCAAAAAAAATTATATAAATAAATAAATAAAATGATTGGTATATAGATTCACTGAAAATTGTTTCATATTAAAGAGGTGTTGTTGAATAATTCAATATATTTACGTATTTATTAAATTATTTTTGGGGAAGTTTAGGAAGTTGGACACAAAAAATGCAGGTGAGTAACCCTCAGGTCACCGTCTGTGGTGTATTCTGTTATTTAGTGATGTTAACTCATCATGTCCTTTCTCTCATTCTCAGATAGACCCCGAGCAGTTCCTTGCAGTGTGTGAACAAAGACGCTGTGACTCTGTAGATGCGTCCGGAACTTCTCCCTGCAGGCTGGCTTTAGCCTACGTTCACTTGTGCCATAGAAACTACGTTTCTCTGGAGTTGCCCATACAGTGTGGTTAGTATCCTACTTACCCTCCAGGGCCATTTATAGCCGTTTGTGTGTGTGTATATGTGTGAATGCAGTACACTCACTTTCCACTTGATCAGAAACCCTGACCTTGTATTTCCACTCATCGGTCCCTTTATGAGCTCCACCAACCCTACTGCACCACTACTTGGACAATTACCTGTAGCCCTTCTGTTACTATGAGCAATATGTCCGTCAGCCTCTACCTTGTTCCTCATTAGCCAGTTTCTGACCACAGGACAGCTTGTAGAGTGATGGATCATTCTAACACTGCGGTGACACGGACATTGTAGTGGGACACCTTACTATTCACCTACTGGGAGTGGTCTACCACCCAGAAATATCCGGCTAAGAATGGGTTCCAAGAGGGCTGGCACTAACGTTTTCATCATACGTAGCCTGAGCGACACTCAGCCCCAACAAAACATTTCTTTAACCCTCTATTGCATGATGTTGCCTCAGGGCAACAACCATTGTTCACACTTTACAATAGCATTATACATATTTAACAACAATATAGGGTTAACCATAAAGAGCACAGTAGGCAAAGTAAGTCAATAAAAATCATGTATCTGATCATACTATCTCTTAGTGGGCACTTCTAAACCTCTTTTCTAAAATTTTTAGTGCAGAAAACTGTTTGTTGCCTAGAAGCAACGTTGTGCAACAGCGAAATGGATTTAGTACGTCACAAGTCAGATCCACTTCAGGCAACGAGGATCTATATCATTTCGTCCCATTGTTGAACAAGGTTGCCATAAGGCAACATACACCAAATGGACCACTACACAGATTATTATTTACAGAAACTGTGGCCAGGCTGAACACCCTGTTGTGTTCTGTAAGCAGCTAAGGGTGTCTTCTAACATCTTCAATTGTTGCATACACCAAGCTGCATCAGCTGCATGTGTAAAGGACTGTATTTGTCCTTCAGCCCAGAAACCGCAGCAAAACATTGTGCAACATTTTGAGATTGAACATGCTAGAAGTCCAGTGCCATCAAGTGGGTACCTATGTGATGTGCATTGTAACTACAGTAAGCACTATTCGGCTGTGTCTACATTCACTTAGCTGTTTAATCAGAACACGACTAGCTAGATTTCTGGACTCGCTGTGTCAAAGCTGTGTCTGTTGATGACCACAGGTGATTGTTCAGTCATTGTAGCGCCAAAATAATGTTATTTTAGAAAACATTTACAGTGAATTTCCGGATATAACTGCCCACAAATACTGTAGTTTGTAGCTCCTAAGAGATTTGCCATAAGCCATGACTGCAGTAGGCTACATTAGCAGATACAGATACCTGTTAAACCTCTGTAAAGCCCCCAGGAGGTGGGTCGTTTAACCCTAACCGTGTGCTTGATCTAGACACCTGCCATCTAGACGTTCATTCATTTTTGGGATCAGTTTCTGAGCTGCTGTGCTTGTATTAGTAGAGCTACAGCTGAAACACAGCTAGTGTGTTTAGTGACATGAATGGTGGCCCTTAGGTTGTTGCTGGGGGAGTGGGAGCGCACATTACGTTGCAGTGCATGCTGGGGACTGTAGTGCAGTGGATTGTGAAACAGGTTCATCAGTCAGACAGGAATGTGCTGAGGGCCTGATCTGGCCCACAGACCTTGTGTTTGACATACGGGGTCTGGAGGATGCCTAACGCAAAGTGTTTATCACCAAATGAGCTACCGTCTATAACTGAACCCCAGCAAGGTGGAGCTTCTTATTAAGTGGCCAGTGAGTGTAGAACAGGATAAGAAATGTTACCAATATGCAATTTTCTTTTTTTTTTATTGTTAGCAACATAAGGCCGCTGTGAAGCACTGGCCTCAGCTGAACATGACGTACCCACTGACCAGAGCTATTTCAGGTGGCAGGAGCCACATTCACATTTTGCTACTTTGCAATTGATCTGTTTCATGGAATTTTGTATTTGGTTTTTTGTTTGTTGTTGTTGTTTTTTTTTACATTTTATTGTAAACTTGTATCCACAAGTTTACTTGTAGACCACAGTAATGACTTTTAAAGTACACTGCCTTCTAACCTTCTAAATCTACTACATATTTAAGACAAATTTCAAGAGCTAAAGTCAGTAACACTTTCTATGAATGTCACGATTGTAAGCGTCTATAAACACATTCATAACGTGTTATAATGTATTCATAAAGCGTCGTAGCCATGGCAATATTTATAAAAATGCATTACACGTTATAGCCATGCTTATTGTGCATTATGAATTGTTAACATAACGCATTATAAGTACTGTTCATAAATTATAAGAGCTCATAACTTGTATTTGTCCACTCTAAGTAAAGTGAAGCGTACTGGACTAAAGTTAGTCCAGGGTTAAGACTGAGGCTTCAAGTTGAAGTATTTACTGAAGGATTTACTGAAACACTAAAACATCCACAGTAAAACTCATTACAGGCTTCAGATGTCAGAGTTTAAACTAGAGCTGCCGTCAGTGTTTTACCCAATGAGGGAAAGTCAATGTACACCACTGTTAATGTGCACCACCGTTAGCCTGGCACTAACTTAACACTGCATATCCAATAGAATGCTAGCAGAAATGAGCCTTACTGTGCTGTGGTTGTGTTACAGAGTGAAGGGTTCTAACACTCAACACTAGAAGGGAGCAAGTTACAATGACAACACTATAGTGTGGTTGGGATAGTGTAGTGGTTAACATCTCTGCCTTCCACCCTGTAGACTAGGGTTCAATCCCCACCTGGGCAAACACCCTACACTATACCAATAAGAGTCCTTGGGCAAGACTCCTAACACCGCCTTGGCCTACCTGTGTAAAAATGACCAAATTGTAAGTCGCTCTGCATAAGAGCGTCAGCCAAATGCCGTAAATGTAAACTATAGTATAACGTCATTATCACTACTTATATTACATTATGTTAACAACTCATAATGTATAATAAACAAAGTGTAAAGTGTAATTCAGTGTAATTCATTCTTATAAATATTTATAACCATATTTACAATGCCTTAAGAATGCATTATAACATGTTCTGAATGTGTGTAGATGCTTACAAATGTGGCATTCATAGAAAAATGTTACCTTAAAGTCTACTTGCTTGAGGAAATACCTTCAGGATTAACAGGGTTTTCTAAATTAGATGTCCGAAACAACTTTGACCTCTCTACACACAAATAAATGTGAGCACGGTTTTAACCTTGACTTAAAAGACATTTAATGCCCTCAGTAAAAACAGGCAAGTACATTTTGTTCCTGTGCTGGATCTGGCCTGAGGCCAATAAAAACTTAAGGGCAGTAAAAGTGAAACATAGTGAAGAAGATTTATGACTCAGATTGATGTCCAGTGGCCCTGAATACAGAGAAGAAGACATCAGGAACTCTTATCTGTCAGATCTGAACTCAGGCTGTGTGGAAAGAGAAATGCTTTTAGTGATATTTCCAGTGTTGGGCAAAGTTAACTGATAACAGTTTATTTCCTAGCAAGGAAAAATGTCTTTGAGGCAGTGAATCTAAAGTGAAACTATGAAGGGACTAAATTGAATATTTCTTCTAATCTCGTTCTCTTACACTTATGTAACACTTTGCATGTAGAAACGTTGGTTTAGTTTCTAGGCATTTATTTTAAGACTTTTTTGGTTCATGCGAAGTAACAAGGTAATAAATTGAGCACGATAGTGGGACAAGTGGGGAGGCAAAATAATTAAAAGAGGATAAAATGATTGATTTCTTCATTTTTTTCTTATGGCGGCTTTTGTGTTGTACAGTGCAATAAAGTGATTTGTGTACCGACGCTTTTTTGTTGCAGTTCCTTATTTTGAGGAAGGCAATTCGTGAGTCTAGAGGTGGGTAATCCAGGTCCATAAAGTAAAAACCCTCCCCAGGATTTTGTTCCAACTGCTTGACTTCTTTAATTTGCTCAGACCAGCAGCAAAGGTGTTCAGGCAGTTGGAACAAAATCCTGGGGAGGGTTTTTACTTTATGGACCTGGATTACCTAACTTAAAGTCAGGTCCATAAATATTTGGACAGTGGCATCATTTTTGTAATTTTGCCTTTTTTTGCACCACCATAATGGAGCTGATATGAAGCCGTCAAGATGTAACTGATGTGTAGACATTCAGCTTTAATTCAAGGGGTTTAACAAACATATTGCACTGTATTTGGACAGCTGGCAGTTTTATGGCCAAGTGTGACCAGTTGCCTTGGTATTCCTTGACAAATTAAGCAGATAAAAGATCTGGAGCTGATTTTAGGTATTGAAGATGAATGTGGTCGCTCTTCATGGGCACTCCAAGAGGAGCTGATGCAAGTGAACTGGGGCATCAAACCTATCAGAGAGATAGCAGAAAGTTTAGGAGGGGCCACATCAATAATTTGGTGCAGTGTTGGTGCAGAAAGAATGGACTGGTGAGCTCAGCAACACCAAAAGGCCTGGAAGACCGCAGAAGACAACTAAAGTGGATGTTGGCAGAATTCTTCCCATGGTGAAGAAAAACCCCTTCACAACATCTAGTCAAGTCAAGGACATTCTAGAGGGTCTACAATCAAGAGATGCCTTCATGAATGTTTGTTTGAAAATATACGAAAAAGCCTGCCCAGTTCTGGAACAAGATTCTTTGGACAGATGAATTGACGATTAACTTGTACCAGAATGATGGGAAGAGAAGAGGAATGGAGAAGGAAAGGAAGTGCTCATGATCCGAAGCATACCACGTCATCTGTGAAACATGGTGAAGGTAGTGTCATGGCATGGGCAGCTATGGCTGCTAATGGAACTGGGTTACTGGTGTTTACTGATGATGTGACTGTTGACAGAAGTAGCAGGATGAATTCTGAAGTTTAGAGAGCCGTGTGTTCTGCTCAGATTCAGTCAAATGCTGCAAAACTGACAGGACAGCACAGATGGATAATGACCCAAAATATACAGCGAAAACAATGCAAGCAGGCTGAAAGCAGAAAGACCCACAAACAAGCAGCAAGGCGGCTGCAGTAAAGGCCTAGCAAAGCATCGCAAGTGAGAGCACTCACCATTTGGTGATTTCCATGGGTTCCAGTCTTGCATTTGCATCCAAGTATTAAAAGAAATCCTTGTATTTTTAATTATGTTGCTTTCTCCAATTACTTTTGAGCCTGTGGAAGTGGAGAGACACCCTAAATTAAATTAAAATCAAATCTTGCCTGCTTCGTTTCAAATCTATTGTGGTGGTACAGAGACAAAACTACAAAAAGTTTTACCGTCCAAATACTTAAAAACTGACTGCATGTTGTTTCTAGGATGCAAAAGACATCTGTGCTCTACTGGAGCGCGTAGGGCCTGCTGGAAGCCAGACCCCTTGTTCTGTGGACAGCAAAACCTGGGCAAAATAATTAGCACGGTTAAGCCCTGATTACACCATGAACTCATTTAAAAGGGCCGCCGACTGATGTTCGAACGTGTTGTCCACTGTGAACCTGGGAAGGCCGCTGGGCGTTTCCTGTTGTTCTCAGTGAGCAATGTTTCACAGGGAATGATTGAATCACCATTAAAGATTGATTTTCTGCTTTTTCATGTCAGTGCCAGACGTCCACTGTTTTCTGAAGTTATGCAAAAGTCTTACATAAGATGTAGCGTGAAAGATGGTGGGAGACAGTTGCTGTTTAGGAATCCTCAAAGCGCAGGGATGACCTCTTCATAAGGTGAACCCACGGCAGGAGTGCCTAATCCTGGTCCTGGACATCTACCACCCTGGAGAGTTCAGGCCCATCACACAGGAGGCCTTCGTCACCAATATCAGGTGTGAGAGATTAGGGTTGGGGTAATAAGGTGGTAGATCTCCAGGGCTCTGTGGATTAAACTGACCATACCCATACCTTCCTTGTGGATATACAAGGCCACTAAGTCATCACAGTTTTCAGATATTACTGACAAAACACTCAGAAAGTAATTAGCATAGTTCAGTCATGCTACTGAACCATCATTCATTTTTACTTTGTACCATGTTGAGTGTCCAGTGTTTCCTTCTGGAGCTTTTAGGCTAATAAACACTACCAATCACTGTTTTTTAAAACACATCAACAATTGTGTTGCAAATACGTGTAGAAAGCAATTCTAACGTGATGTAAACATTAAGTTTCAAACAATTTGTAAGAAGATGTTAAAAGTTTGAACATATTCAAAAAGCAGTTAGCAAATCTCACTGCCCAAAGCTTTTCATTAAGAAATGACAATAAATATATCATTAGTTTATTATGTGGCCTCTTAAACTCCTTGGAATCACCGGAGGTTCCAAAGCGCGCTTCGTCATATTTTTCATAACTTTTATAGCTGGGCGTCGTGTGAGGCTGTAGCTCTTCTCTCCAGTCTAATAGACGGTGATGTCATTTTAAACCCTTATAATAAAAGAAGCTGAACTTTGTTTTTCTACTGAAAGTCTGTTTTCCCCCAAATCTGGGCTCTAAACTATAAACAGACGGCGTCTCTTCAGTGATCTGCTCTGGAAACATCACTTTTAGAAAATAACACAAAGAGCGTCTTGAGATTTTTGGCTTTCAGCAGTAAACTGTAAGCATATAGCGATATGTGGAGATCATAAAACACACGTTCTGTTCATTTGAGGGGCTTAAAATAAAATAAATAAAATAAAACATTCATGCAGTTACTGAATAAGGACAAGTTTCTCTAGGTCAGAAAATCTTTGATCTTGTTTATGTTTTTAGGGCGATGAAAAAGGTGATTTGAGTGATTTGAGTGCTTTGACACGACGGCTAAAACTAAGATCAGAGTCCATTAGTACACCAAGGTAACACACGAGTTCTTTGGAGGGCTCGCAAAACCAGATAGGCAGCTAGTCTGTGCCTCTCATTGCTATTCATGGATAAAATAAACAGCAGAAAGTTTTGTTCCCATCCAGTTAGTGACAAAGTGAATTGAGGGGACCGTAGTTGTCTGGGGAAAAGGGGCCAAGTAGATCTGAGTATCATCTGCATAGCGGCGGTAAGACAATCCATTCTTTGTCCACATCAGCACCAACCTAATTCAGCGGAGGAATGTCTATAATGGCTGGGAGGGGGATCGGCCTGAAAAACAACCTGGAAAAACGGCTTTCTTTTAAGTATTTATTAAAAAAGAAATTACAAGAGAATTAGACAGTAATCATTCCGCTTTACTCAATATGACCTGACAGTGGGTGCGATCATAACAATGGCTGGCACTCGATGGCTGTAAGGCGTTTCTCAGCCTCCTGTCTTTCGTGATTTTAATATTGCTAAAGGAATGAAAAGCCTCGAGTCAGTACAAGCACTATGAACTGAATTCTTTAAGTCCGCAATGAAGTTGGTGCTCGGTCCTGCGTTCTCTCCGTTTGTTTGAACCAACCAAAAAACGTTAAGCACAACAAACTAAGGTTAGGACAGTAACTGTTGAAACGCTGCACGATTAAACAGAGAACTGGCGCCACCGATTCATTGGTACCGTCTAAAGAGAAACATCAGGATGCCTACTGGACTGTCAGTCTCAGCGGGAATACTAATCCACTTGGAATACAGCTGTGTGGTGAAGTTCATAGATACTATGCATGCACACTACAAAAAACTACTATAAACACTCTTTACAGGTTCTCAAATGTTTTCAATCTGTGTGCCGTAGAGCTCGTGCAGGAATTTCAGTGCATGTGGAGGTGCAGGTCTGCTCACATATGTTAGCAATCTGCACAGAAACCATGTGTGAGTTTGTGAGGTGTTGAAAGGCGTGTAAAAATGCACCAGTGGATCACTAAAGCTGAATTTGAAATGTCAAAATCATTTATAACATGATGAATAACACACAATAAAGTATTTGAATCAAAATCACATTCTTAGGCTATTTTAATACCCAAAAACTAAAAACACCTGGTGTTGTTTTTGTCTGCGTTCCACCGGTGCCTGTGTCTGGTGATGGTTACCACAGTAACAGCCCCCTTTGAGAGTAAAAACTAATTTAACGCTAGTAAAAAAACATTTAACCATTGAGTATGTTTACATGCACTTAATAATACTGCAGAAAATCTGATTTTGTCAGTAATCTGATCAACGTGTTTACATGCACTTGAGTAATCAGATACTGGGGAAACTCCAGGTCTACATGAGTCAGACAGTTATCAGATTTCTGCTTTACAACCAGCTAATAAAAACTCACAGAATACGACGTGACAAACGTAATGTAAAACTCAAACTTCATGTTTTACCTGAAAATATTAGCATACATCATCTAGAAGATGAATATTTAAGTCCTTCATTTCGTCAAGCATGTAGTTGGTTTCAGTGTCACTCCAAAAGTGACACTGTCTGTTTTCACACATGTGCAGACTGAGAAAACGAAAGAAATCAGAGTAAGAGGTCACATGCACTGAGAAATCTGATTACTCAGCTAAAATCCAGCCTCTTCATCAGATGTTTGGATTGGATTTCTAGACCTTACTCCAGTATAAGGAATCAGACTGAGCTGTTTACACGACCATTTGAATAATCGGATAACTAGAGACATAAAAGGAGATGATTGGATTATTGAGTGCATGTAAACACACTCATTGTTAGTTACTTTTAGACAGTGTTTTAATACCCCCTGCCCCTGAAGTCCTGGTTTACCTCTTTACTGCGGATATTTTCCTGAGACGATTCTGTTGCTGGCCCAGGCCTAATTTCACTACTGCGTAAATAGTTTTAAATGATTCAGAGTCGTATCAAAATAACTGAAAATAATGGTAACTGTGAGGTCAGAGATCACACCCTTCTGTATGTTAGGTCTTTTTGGGGCAGCTTCCCAGCCTCCAGCAGTGGCAGATGGTGTTGAATAGTCGACAGTGGCAGGAGGCGCAGGGCTCGCAGCAGGGGGTTCGTCCAGAGCAGCTCTCCATAAGACCAGCACAGCGCCGCACCGGGACAGGGGCTGCACCCACCGGCTCCATCTTGGGTCTCTGCAACACATATGGGATCACAGATTAGACAGGACACTACACACCAGATATAAGAAATGTGTCATCAAGCTCAACGGTCGCCATTCTGTGGCCAGTGCTGATATCAAAGATTTTGCATTTTTTACAGTTTGATCTATATTAGCAAGAAAAGTACAGCACGCTTAAGCAACTCAAAGGAAATTTTTCAAAATTCAGCACAACATGTAAATACAGCACTGCAATATAATCAACTGAAGGCAAATTAGGCATTAGGAGTCTAGCCCAAGGACTCTTAATGGGATAGTGTGGTGCCCAGGGCATCGAACACCAGTCTGTCGGTGAAGGGTAATGGTATTAACCAACTACACAGCGCCAACTGCTACAAAACCATGCAATTATGAACTGTTATCAACTATCCAGAAAATCTGAAAAATTGGTGTAATTCCCTTTTAAACTCTAATTGTTATGACGTGACAGAAACCCAGACGCTAGCGGATAAGAGGTTAGACGGTTTATTCGTCTACCTAGCAGCCAAGGCAGCAAAAAGGGGCAAAACACAAAGGAGTAGTCCCAGTCCAAATGTCCAATAGCCAATCCAAACAACCAGCTAAAGGGAACGAATCCAAAAGGTCAAAATCACAGTTCAACAAGAGAGAACAGGGAGAATAGACTCGGAGAAAACAACACCTCGCACTGACTGACTGCCAAACCCAGGCGTTCGTACTCTGTGCTCTAATGAGACCCAGGTGACATCAGTTAAGCCTGGGGACTGTGAGGGCTGATAGGTGAGTCCGGAGTCACCGGCTCTCCCAGGGTATTCTGGGAGTTGGAGTTCAACTGATGAGTCCAATGCGTGACACTAATGCTCCTAGTTGCAAATGCCAGCTGTCTCATGTCCAGATTGCTGGTTTTTATGAGTGACTGGGTAAGAAGAATTAAAAGGAGAATTCAATTCCACTAATTTTTCCAAATTTCAGCATAATGCAGTCGCTGACTGTCATTCAGAGTGGTTTGGCGTGAAATGGTTCATTGCAGAGAAACTTACCAACTCAAAGTTCGTTACAGTGATGGTGACAGGAACCAGACGCTACAATGACTACAACACAAATACGGCTATTTTATTTACTCTCCAAAACCACCAGTGAACCTACACAAGTCTTCTGAGTTTTATATTTAATGTTGATAAAAGTAAATTAGTAGTAAATCAATAAAACGGTACACTTTCTTTGGGGACTATTTTAACACTCTTCATGTGCCCCTCTGCCATGAATATATTTAATAAATACACTTTAGAGCAAAATTTTATCTCAAAACTATCGCAAGCCTCAGGCATCAGACAATGTATTTGTTACTATTTTAGTTACTAACTTTTTTGAGGCATTACACTCTTCAGACGTCTCTTCGCCCCAAACCACTCTGAATGGCTTTGATGGCAGCTAAAGGATTTAATTAAGCAGAAATACAAAAACTGTGGAACTCCCCTTTAAGAGTCCAGTGAATTTATCATTATCTTTGGCCCGAAAACGTTTTTTAAGCTGAAATTCTTCCGTCCTCTGCCGAAACTGAAGAACTTCCACACCGGGTGTGTTTACAGGCACTAAACAATCTGATAACCACAGAAAATCAGATTTTGTCTAGAAGATGATGAATATTTATCCATCCATCCATCCATTTTCTAAGCCGCTTCTCCGTCAGGGTCGTGGGGGGGGTGCTGGAGCCCATCCCAGCACTCTTCGGGCAGAAGGCAGGATACACCCTGGACAGGTCGCCAGTCCATCGCAGGGCAGACAGACAGACACAGACAGTCACTCACACCCAGGGGTAATTTAGCATGTCCAATTGGCCTGACTGCATGTCTTTGGACTGTGGTAGGAAACCAGAGAACCCGGAGGAACCCCACACAGACACGGGGAGAACATGCAAACTCCACACAGAGAGGACCCTGGTCGCCTGGCTGGGGAATCGAACCCAGGCCCTCCTCGCTGTGAGGCGACAGCGCTACCCACCACGCCAATTGGACCAATAATAATTCAATTAAAACCTCCATCAGCTACAACATACGGGCTGTCAGTATACTGTACACCCCTATTACAAGCTAGAACTCAACAGTTTAGTGCTTTCCCTGCTCTAACACATGAGGATGAGGTGTATTAAAGCTGGGAGAACAGATTCTACAGGGTAGGGAACTCCAGGACTGAGAAACACCGAGATACTGGGTGTCCTTCACAGGTGCTACAGTGTGGAATAAGGTACCGGAACATGGAGTCTCTGTGTAGATAGGTAACGTGTCCTGGCGAAGAGTCGCTTTGGTTTCTCCTCCGCTGGATTCCAGGCCCCTGGAAGAGAGACAACAAGTTCTTAGTTCTTTCGAATTAGGGCTTTTTAAAATATCTCTACAGAAGTTTGGGCACTCCTGGTCAAATGACATGTGTTGTTGATTTTCTAAGTGGAAATAAGTGAACCCCCTTTACAGAGAGCACACCTCCGCACACGTTAATGCACAAGTGCTCTTTATTTGCTGAACTCTTTATTTAGCGTACTGAGAATAATAATAATCATTTATGTGGAATATAAAAATTTATTTGCCATCATTTATTCCAAACTATTTTAAAGCAAAGTCTTGGGCAGCCATTCCGTGTAATAATTTCCTCCGAGGGAGCTTTTAGAAGGTATTCGACTCTTCAGACATCTGGTTCCTATCACTACCACTGTGACCAATTCTGACTTGGTCAGTTTCTCTAGAACAGAGTACTTCCCACCAAACCACCCTGAATGACCGCTTAAATCTTAAGCTTTTATTTATTTATTTATTTTATTTTTACCCGATTTTTCTCCCCAATTTAGTCGTCTCCAATTCCACCTGCTAGTTACGACTCCCCCAGTCACACAATACTACCAACGCTAGGAGGGTGAAGGCAGCACAGGCTTCCTCCTTCTTTACGAACTGCCGCTCACGCAACATCACGGACAGCCGAACGCGCTCGGAGGAAAGCGCCGACCGCCAGATCTCTTACGTCACCTAACAGACGCCTGCGCTGACTAGTATCGTGCTGAGTGATGGGGGGAGATGGGGACCATCCTACCCACCCAGAGAGAGCGAGGCCAGCTGTGCTCTCTTGGACTCCCGGCTACGGACGCCTGCAGCATCACAAGGGATCGAACTCGCGATCTCCTGATGCCAACGCTTAGACGGTTGCGCCACTCGGGAGCCCCAAACGGTTAAATCTTAAGCTTTTAACGATGCGGAATTCTGAAAAATTGGCGGAATTCCCCTTTAGGTTTGGTCACTTAAAAGGGTGTGTTAACTTATTCTCACTGCGCTTTACAAAGAAGCAATTTTAAGAAAGTAAGGAGAGCCAAGCTAAAGCTCACGAACAAACGGAGACGTCTGAACCCCCCCTGGTGAGGCTTAACCGAGTTTCAGAGACTTTGCTTCCGGTATTCTGGGAACTTACCATGAATGGAAACCACAAAACAATACACCAGGAGAAAGACCCCTCACAATTATTACATAATCGCAATTATTTAGACCGGCTGCAGTCACGTTCCACAGTCAGCAGCTGGGCTGAGCCACTATCTAATTGCGATTTGCTCGAAATGTTCACAGCAGTTCTAATGGGAACCAGACGTCTGAAGAGTTCATCACCTGCAAAAGCTCCTCCCTCACTGATGGGTATTAGAAGATATGGTTATGAATACACTGCTGATGTGCGTTGAGTGCGTTTACATGCGCTTGAGTAATCAGACAATGAGGAAACTCAATGGGGATTTCTGCTTTACAACCAGCCAATAAATTCACAGAAGACGACGTGACGCAAACATAATGTAAAACTTTTTAACATCGCGCCACTTTATCTGAAAATATGAACATCCATTATCTAGAAGATGAAGAATATTTAAACCCTTTATTTCGTGTTTGGTTTCAGCGTCGCTCTGAAACCCAAAGAAGTCAGAGTAAGAGTTCATATGCACTGAGAAATCTGATTACTGAGCTAAAATGCAGCCTCTTTATCAGATTTATCAAACCATTTATTTAATAAACTCTTGGCGGAGAGACACATGCAGGGTGTTGTGAGGCCAAATAGTTCCCAATAAAACTCCACATTTACCTCTATATTACCACCATCGCTGTTACATTAGAATACATTCTGGATATTAAATAAAATGGTTGCATTTGCATTGTAAACATGGCAACTTGTGAGTCCCATCGCCATCACTGTGAAGAAATCCAAGTCAAATCCAAGGCCAAGTAGCTTGAATTGGTACAGTAACCTGGAAATAGTGCATAATCTTCAATATTTCTTTTTCATTTAACTTAACATAATATTTCTTTGTTTAAAATGTTCTCAATTTTAAAACTTTCTGTTTTTCAGCTTGAAATGAAAAAAATATCCCAGATTTTCAATGTGGTCAAGACCAGTGGTGGACGAAGTACACAAACCATGTGTTTGAGTTCAAGTAGAGATACTCAAGGTAAAATATTCCTCCAGTAAAAGTAGAAGTTCCTCCCTTTAGACCTCCACTTGAGTAAAAGTACTAAAGTATTTGCCTTCAAATGTAAAGTATCAAAAGTAAAAGTACTAAAAGAGTAATTAACTTAAGGCAACATAGTTCCAAGTTTAAGTTGAATAGAAACTGGCTTTAAACTCAGGATCACAGATGAGCTCCTTTACTATGTTGATCTGTAGGCGTCTGTTCATAAACATAAACCAGCCCAGACTCATTTACTATAAAATGAAATGGTGTTTGTAGAAATTCAGAAAAAAGCCGCGTCAGTCTCGACTGCATATGTGGACATATTTCTATATTGAGCTCTATTTACACAAAGTTAGGTTAGTTCATCATTTATGTTGAACAGACTCTCCCAAAGTTTTATGCTGCTGCGCTGACGTTGAACCGTGTGCTGCACTGGGTCGGTCTGACCAACAGGTCAAAACCAGCTCTAAACAAAGTGACCGCTGGGCCCTGATTGGTGCTCTGGCTTTGCGCTTCTTTCGTTTTGACATGTTACGTTTTTATACACACAGAAATGAAAAGGAACGACAGATTTCTCAAAATGTAGGAGGAAAAAGTCGGATATTAGACTCTGAAATGTAGTGGAGTGAAAGGAAAAAGTCGCCCAGAAATGGAGAAACTTCAGTACAGATACACCAAAAACTACTTAAGTACAGTAATGAGTTACTTTTACTTAGTTACTGTCCACCACTGAATAATACACTGGAATTTATTTCTTTTTGTCAGCAAAAAATGCTACGTTCAACACAACTTTAGAGTCAGATGCAAAGTCAATCTGTTTATCATTACATCACTTATTTCTAGTTATTACTTATTACTTACTGTAGTTTAAAATTAGGAGGCGTAATCAAAGTTTTAAGCTTTGGGTGAACAAATGCATCAGTGTGTCAGAACACTCACACATTTGACAGTTAGAGCTCTACAAAATAAGGGCATTTAGGGTTGAGCAATATGGCAATATATATCAATGTCATGAAAAATCTATGATAAAATGATTTCAACATGCTGTTCTGAACATATTGTGTATATCGTCAGTACTTGAAAGCCAAAACACTGACTGGCCGCATGTTCCTCTATTAAGAGAGAGCGAAATTAGTCCCAATTAACACGATTTAGTGCCAAATATTGAAGAAATGGTTTGAAGCACTCAGCACTTTAACTTTAGACTCATACTTTGCACAATGTAAGGTTTACAGGTAGGACTGTGTGTGTTTGTGTGAGTGAGTGAGGTAGGAATGCAGGTTTTATTTTATTTTTGTTATATTATTCCCTATATGTGAATGTCTGTCTGATACTCTGCACTCAGCATACCAGGTCAATAAAGCTTGATTCTGATTCTGAATCAAATAAAATGGTGACAACCTAAACGGAAGGTGATCAAACAGCTCTGCATGGCAAAACATCTCATATAATGTCCCATTTCACCCCTCACCCCTACCACGGAGCCCTTAGCCCTCCGTGTTGCACGTTCATGCCTTGATTTGTGTAGAGATAGAGGGGTAGGGCAAAGTGTTAGGGCAACATGGCCCTCCAGATGGAAGTTCAGCTTCATATCACTGAAGAATTAGCGGTGGGTGATAATGAATAATTGTTGTATCCCCCCTCTTTGAAGGCAGATGAGTCCCTAAATGTAACTACAGCCCAGCAGTGAGGAGCTGACCTTCACCCTCCTCTGCTGTCACCGCAGACGGGCCGGGTCGCCTTCAGAGCGGCGCTGGTAGCTGTTAATGAAGTGATGCTCTTTATTTGAGGGTCCCATTTCATAGAGAAAGATTTCAACCACTTGAAACACTTGAAAACAAGGGGTGGGGGTAAAAATAAGAAATGGGAATTACATTTAATACCATTTGCGTTTGAAGCCGATGGAAACACAACAAGTGCGTTCCAGCAGGAACGTCAGTGCCTGACTCTTTCGCTTTAAAGCTTTATGACATGCCTCCTGCAGACCACAAGTAACATGCAGTTCCATGTTTTTTTTTCCTGCTCCAACACATCTCAGCTACTTATCAGCCCTTCCTGAAGAGCTAATCAGATGCGAGAGAGCAGGAAAAACCCAAAACTGCAGAACAGAGCCTCTCCGGACCTGTACCGGGCCGGCCCTGTCCCAGCTGAACACAGAGCCTCTGGAGTGGATCATCTCTGAATGGAAACAAACACAAATCCCATTACTCGCTGATGTTTACACGACAAATCAGAGATGAGATGAATCAAAGTTTGACCGTTTGTCCTACCTAATCCACTGAACACACAGTCCAAGTAGTCTGGCTCTAATCTTCTTTTGATGAAGACCCAGACGCCTGAGGCCCTTGGAAGGGGTTTCTGAAGGATAGTCTACTCGCTCCTTTTGATTTTCTCGAAAAAGCCTCACTAAAATGAAAATAACAACTTTTTTCCTCCCACCGCTGCTTTAGTCCTGCCTTAAATGGGACTAGAAGAAAGGTTCACTTGTGTTTTACTGGGGGAACATGACAAGAAAGGCTCACCAGTCAGGCTGACAGTACCTCAAATCTGTAGAGCCCTTTGTGGTGTTGAAACTAATTAGAGGAAAGTAATTAGAGGTCCATACAGGCCAACTTGGAGCTTTCAGAAAGAGTGCCACTTAAGTGGGATTCTGAAGGCTCCCCTGAGTGGGAATCTGAAGGCTAGAACCCAAGAGTTTCCGAGAATTTGAAAAAAAAAAAAGTTGAAAAAGCTTTTTACCAAGCCAAAGTTTTATTACACACTTTTATAATCTCAGAAAAAGCTCCATTAGTTTGCATTGAAGTGCCTGTAGTTACTGAATAATAAGCCTAGATATGTAATAAGCCTGTAACAGTCATGTCATATAGCTTGGTGTGAAATGCTTCATTCCAGAGTCGGAACAGTTCACAGTGGCGGTGATAGGAACCAGACGTCTGACGAGTTTAATGCCTCTACAAGCTCCCTGAACAGAACGTCATTCCATGAAATGGCTAGGAATGGCTAATATATGCCTGTGACTTTGTTTTATGATAGAAGACACATGGAGGTGGTTTTGGATAGTAAATAAAATGGCTATATTTGTGTTGTATTCATGGTAGAGCTGGGCGATATGGCCAAAAATGTTATCACAATAAACAAAATTCATATCATTTGATATCGATACATATCGCAATAAATGTCAAATCATTATTTCTTTCCCGTTTGGAGGCTGATTTTTGCTCCTGGGTGGTTAATCGCCGTTCTAAACGATCCTTTATGGACAGAACACGACAAACACTCACCAAACAGTGGAACATCTCACAGATCTGTCATGGGACAGTGGGAGAAAGTGTCTGGTGAGCTGTTTTACCAGCTGGAAAAAAGCTCAGCTGCAGTTTTTGTAATAGTCATAACTTAAGAAAGAAAAGATTATTTTTAGCTGATTATGATGAACGCTCCTACCACACCCATGAACGCTCCTACCACACCCATGAACGCTCCTACCACATCCATGAACGCTCCTACCACATCCATGAACGCTCCTACCACACCCATGAACGCTCCTACCACATCCATGAACGCTCCTACCACACCCATGAACGCTCCTACCACATCCATGAATGCTCCTACCACACCCATGAACGCTCCTACCACATCCATGAATGCTCCTACCACACCCATGAACGCTCCTACCACATCCATGAACGCTCCTACCACATCCATGAACGCTCCTACCACATCCATGAACGCTCCTACCACACCCATGAACGCTCCTACCACATCCATGAACGCTCCTACCACACCCATGAACGCTCCTACCACACCCATGAACGCTCCTACCACACCCATGAACGCTCCTACCACACCCATGAACGCTCCTACCACATCCATGAACGCTCCTACCACACCCATGAACGCTCCTACCACATCCATGAACGCTCCTACCACACCCATGAACGCTCCTACCACACCCATGAACGCTCCTACCACATCCATGAACGCTCCTACCACACCCATGAACGCTCCTACCACATCCATGAACGCTCCTACCACATCCATGAACGCTCCTACCACACCCATGAACGCTCCTACCACACCCATGAACGCTCCTACCACATCCATGAAAGCTCCTACCACACCCATGAACGCTCCTACCACATCCATGAACGCTCCTACCACATCCATGAACGCTCCTACCACACCCATGAACGCTCCTACCACATCCATGAACGCTCCTACCACACCCATGAACGCTCCTACCACATCCATATCACAGTATTCAAACACCAGCTAGCAACGACTGGATTTGTCTATTGTATCGTGGTAGTTTGAGGGGTGAACCGCAATATATCAACACCAGACAGACAGTCCTCCTTTTAGGTATGTCATACTGAAAGTGGTGTTTTTGTGTCTTGTTTGATCTTCAGTATCATCAATTTGCCATGTTGTGTGAGTGATGGAGCGCTGCTCCAAGTTAGCCAGCAGCTAAAAACAGCTACCCTGGAAAGACAGCGCTCTCCCGCTCTCCAATGCCCTGGTGCCCTTTTCTACTGCAAGGATGCGACGCTACTCTGCTGTCGCCAGGATTTTCGACATGATTAGATTAGGGGTGACGCGTAAAAAAGGATCACCAAATACACTTTAGCAACGTCTGAAACGTGTGACCAAGTGTCTCCTGTGACCAAGTGTGAGTGACGATGTAAGTGCCGTAACTGTACCGTAGTGCAGTGAGCTCACCTCTGTCTGTACATCCTAACAAGCTTTAGCAGCATTAAATCACATCTGATACTCACAGCTACAGCGCTGTTACAGCGCTCAGTCAAATTTTAGCATTAGTGCATTCCCAAGCAACAAAAGTGAAAGAAAGAAGTGCGTTCATATGAGTTACAGCCCTGATTTGTTAACTGAGGAAGCTGTGAGGCATTGGAGAGCGGGAGAGCGGATCTTTCCAGACCGGTGTATTATATCGAAAAATAAACATGTCTTATTGCTCTATCGAGGAAAAGTTACATCGCGATAATTATGGTTATCGTTTTGTCGCCATAATTCATGGTGAACCCTGGTTCCTATCACCACCACTGTAAAGAAATTTGAGTCTCTAAAATGAAGCACTTCACACCAAAACGCTAAGAATGGCATCTTAACCCCTGAATAATACAGAAATGTTTAACTTGCTGTTTTTGTTGTTTTTTTGCTAAGGGGTGTGGTCAGCAACTGCCCTCACTTCAACACATAAACAGAGCACCATCTGGCACAATGTCTATGGCATTAACATAAAAGTGGATTTAGGGGTGGGCATGTTTCATTACAAAGTGGGCATAATCGAATAAAAAAAAAACACTACTTATAAGTAGAGCTGGACAATAAAGCAAAGTTATAATATCATGATACTGTAAGAACTTTTCATGATGGACGATATGCCAAATTGGAACAGACCCCAGTATTGCCACATTAAAAAAAAAAATGACCAAAGCAATGAATACAATAATATCTAAACATTTTACACCTTGCACTGCGATATTTCCCATTCAACAGATGAATGATGCTCTTTTGTAATAAAATAAAAAATAAAATATGGAGCTGATTGTTTTTCTAATACTGACCATATCCACGATACACCCAGAGAAGCACTTTGTGATGTAATGTATGACGGTAATTATAAATCTCTAGTGTATTATTACTATTATTCTTGTTATAATATTTTAATATGTGTTCTATTTTGTCTGTTCCAACTTGTTACATCACAGAAAAATGAAGCCGTGTGATGCAGGTCGTGTATCGTGAAACGGTCTTGAGGCATCGTGATATAATTATTGTGATATTTCTCCATATCGCCCGCCTCCAAGTGTGTTCACTCTAATGAGAATATTTGCATTCCCTTGCAATAATTTAGTGTTTCCTTGCAATAATTTTGATTATTTTTACCTGTGTACATCGATAAGAGCGTCTGCCAAATGCCATACATGTAAATGTAATTTTATATTCTATTGCAAATGTTTTGCATCCCCTCACAATAATTCTGTTCCCTTGTAATAATTTAGTGTTTCCTTGCAATAATTTTACAGTCCTTTGCAAATGTTTTGCATTCCCTCACAATAATTCTGTTCCCTTGCAATAATTTAGTGTTTCCTTGCAATAATTTTGCATTGCCTTGCAAATGTGACCATATCCACGATACATGAAGCATTTTGTGACGTAATGTATGGTGATGTATAAATGTATATATACATTATAAATGTAATATATAAATTATTTATTCTCATTACAGTACTTTAATATGTTCTATTTTGTCTATTTCAACTTGTTAAATCTCAGAAAAATGAAATAGCCTGATGCATATCGTGTATCGTGAAAAGGTCTTGAGGTACCGTGAAAACACTATCGCGATATTTCGCCATATCGCCCGCCTCTACGTGTGTTTAATGAGAAAGCTGGTTAGCGCCGAGCAGCAAGTTAGACTGAAAATAAGACAAGCAATGCCATTTTACCCAAAAGGGGGGATTCGAGGAGAGAAAAGACGGAGATAAACAGGTGTTTTCCCCAGAGAAGAGCTGGAAACTACAGAAAACCCGTAAAATGAGATTTATTCTCCTGAGGTAAACCGCATTTAGTCTAATTCAAGCCACAACATAAAAGCCTTCACGCGGTAAAACAACCCCCCCCCCCCCCCCGGAACGAACGACAGGAATGGAGCAAACCCGGAGCAGAATGTGAGGGCCGACTCCTCAAACTCCTCAGTCCTACCTGGTCTAGCGGAGGAGGAGGCGATCTGATGGTGAGCTGCGTCGTTTTCGTGCTTTTTATGCGAGTCCACGGCGCCGACTGAGCGCTGGACGAGCGAGAGGAACAAGCAGATGCAGAAGCAGAGCCGCAGACCCCCAGCCATGCCGCCCGGGAGGAGCCCGACTGATCAGCCGTGAAACGGGTTGCCGGTTCAGGCAGAGCTTCAGCCCGGCGGAGTGATGAGAGCCGAGTCTCCCCCTCCCCTTATAGCTGCACTGAGCAACAAGCCACGCCCCTTTTACCTCTGCCTCATTTTCATTTGCAAGAGACCCTGGTTTAACAAAGTAATGCAATTACCTCCCCTCGCAATAATGTGACATTCCCTCGCAAATGTTCTGCATTCTCTCGCAATAATTCTGTGCCCTCGCAATAATTTTGCAATCCCTCGCAAATGTTCTGCGTTCTCTTGCAATAATTCTGTGCCCTCGCAATAATTTTGCATTCCCTTGCAAATGTTCTGCATTCTCTTGCAATAATTCTGTGCCCTCGCAATAATTTTGCAATCCCTCGCAAATGTTCTGCGTTCTCTTGCAATAATTCTGTGCCCTCGCAATAATTTTGCATTCCCTTGCAAATGTTCTGCATTCTCTTGCAATAATTCTGTGCCCTCGCAATAATTTTGCATTCCCTTGCAAATGTTCTGCGTTCTCTCGCAGTAACTATGTGCCCTCGCAATAATTTTGCATTGCCTTGCAAATTTCCTTGCGATAATTCTGTTTCCTCTCAATGATTCTGTGTTCCCTAGAAATAATTTTGCATTCCCCCGGAATAATTTCATGTTCTCTTGCAATAATTTACATTCCCTTGCAAATGTTTTGTGCTCCCTTACAGTAATTCCGTGTTCCCTCCCAATGATTATGTATTCCCTCCTGATAATTTTGCATTATCTTGCAAATGTTTTGCATTTCCTCACAATAATTCTGTTCCCTCACAATAATTTGGTGTTCCTTCACAATAATTTTGTTTCCTTGCAAAAATTAGCAGCCTTGCAAATGTTTTGCGATCCATCTCAATAACTTTGTGTTCCCTTGCAAATGTTTTATGGTCCCTCTCAATTATTCAGTTCCCTTGCGTCAAGTTTGCAGTCCCGCGCAAAAGTTTTGTGTTCCCTCGCAATAATTTTGTATTCCCTTGCAAATGTTTTGCGTTCCCTCGCAATCGTTCTGTTCCCTAGCAATAATTTTACATTCTCTTGCAAATGTTCTCCCAACAAAAGTGGAAAACATTAACACAAAACACAGTATATACTGTGTCCACTGTGTGCTGAGTTGCCTTCTCACAGTGGAAGTGCTGTTTATCTGATGGGGACAGTTTTGTTAGTTTTGTCTATCAGGTCTTCCAGGTGGTTGTTAGGAGTCCCATTTTCTTGGTATCTTTTACTAATTTTTAAAACAGTTTTGAAAAAAAAAGTTTGCAGTTGTTTTATTCTGACCTTCTCCTTCCTTATTCACCGAGTTTATCTTCTACCTAATCTCCCCAGAAACACCGGATGAAGAAAAAAGATCTTTTGCACAGTTTTAATGAGCCGTGGTAGAGGCGTCCAGCTGTTTTTCTTTGTACTTGCACATGTGTAAGCATGTAAACCGGTGTTTGTATAGGACCGCCGCACGTGTATTAAACCCTTAAGCTCAGACCAGCCCATTTGAGGGTCCACACTTCTCTAGTGATTATAACTACGTAAACATAGCAATTAATTAGTTACCAAATAATGTGAGCTACTCATTGTGAATGAATCCTAGTAGTTCATGAATAGTAGCTGAAGTCATAGAGTTATCAAATGGCTTTCCATTGTTACAGATTATTACACTAATAACAAAATAATAAGCCTGCCTAGGTTATCCAGGGCAATCTAAATCCCTCCGGGTTTATCTGAAATATTTCAATAGGCCTCGACCCAGCCTATAGTGCCATAAAGCCTAGAGATATGTTCTCATGTAAAGCTATAAATAGTCATCTGTTTTGCATTGCTGGGAAATCATAATATCCTGTCTCAAGTGATCATATGTTCATTATTAAATTTAATAATGCTGTCTGACAGAAATGCTATAATTAAAGTTCTTGGAAATATAGAATTCTTGGAAATACAAAACTAAACACTAAATTCAAGCAGCGCTGAACATACAGCATAGCATCTTATAGGATATTTCTCTTTCGGGAAGGGAAAATATTATTCTATTGTAGCGTTCCTTTTGATTGTGCAAAAGTCAAAATATGATGTTTGATAGTGGTCATGAAATGCATTTTTGCTCATACTCTTCATGAAGCTAACATACAGGAACCTATTACATCAAGTCAACTGGTCCTTTTGTCATTCCTCAATATAACTCGTAGACAATGGAACAACATGTTGTTCTTCAGGCGCTATAATGCAGCGCACAACAGCAGTAAACTACACATGACAACATAGAGCGCAGAACACTGCCTGATTAATAACTGATCACATTGATTTATCAGTCTACTCAGGCTTTAGCAGAGCTCAGTAACACTGAGATTAATAACTGATCATAACATTGATTTATCAGTCCACTCAGGCTTTAGCAGAGCTCAGTAACACTGAGATTAATAACTGATCATAACATTGATTTATCAGTCTACTCAGGCTTTAGCAGAGCTCAGTAACACTGAGATTAATAACTGATCATCACATTGATTTATCAGTCCACTCAGGCTTTAGCAGAGCTCAGTAACACTGAGATTAATAACTGATCATCACATTGATTTATCAGTCTACTCAGGCTTTAGCAGAGCTCAGTAACACTGAGATTAATAACTGATCATAACATTGATTTATCAGTCTTCTCAGACTTTAGCAGAGCTCAGTAACACTGAGATTAATAACTGATCACATTGATTTATCAGTCTACTCAGGCTTTAGCAGAGCTCAGAAACACTGAGATTAATAACCGATCACATTGATTTATCAGTCTACTCAGGCTTTAGCAGAGCTCAGTAACACTGAGATTAATAACTGATCATAACATTGATTTATCAGTCTACTCAGGCTTTAGCAGAGCTCAGTAACACTGAGATTAATAACTGATCATCACATTGATTTATCAGTCCACTCAGGCTTTAGCAGAGCTCAGTAACACTGAGATTAATAACTGATCATCACATTGATTTATCAGTCTACTCAGGCTTTAGCAGAGCTCAGTAACACTGAGATTAATAACTGATCATCACATTGATTTATCAGTCCACTCAGGCTTTAGCAGAGCTCAGTAACACTGAGATTAATAACTGATCATAACATTGATTTATCAGTCTACTCAGGCTTTAGCAGAGCTCAGTAACACTGAGATTAATAACTGATCATCACATTGATTTATCAGTCTTCTCAGACTTTAGCAGAGCTCAGTAACACTGAGATTAATAACTGATCACATTGATTTATCAGTCTACTCAGGCTTTAGCAGAGCTCAGTAACGCTGAGATTAATAAATGATCATCACATTGATTCATCAGTCTACTCAGACTTTAGCAGAGCTCAGTAACACTGAGATTAATAACTGATCACATTGATTTATCAGTTTACTCAGGCTTTAGCAGAGCTCAGTAACACTGAGATTAATAACTGATCACATTGATTTATCAGTCTACTCAGGCTTTAGCAGAGCTCAGTAACACTGAGATTAATAACTGATCACATTGATTTATCAGTCTACTCAGGCTTTAGCAGAGCTCAGTAACACTGAGATTAATAACTGATCACATTGATTTATCAGTTTACTCAGGCTTTAGCAGAGCTCAGTAACACTGAGATTAATAACTGATCACATTGATTTATCAGTCTACTCAGGCTTTAGCAGAGCTCAGTAACACTGAGATTAATAACTGATCACATTGATTTATTAGTCTACTCAGGCTTTAGCAGAGCTCAGTAACACTGAGATTAATAACTGATCACATTGATTTATCAGTCTACTCAGGCTTTAGCAGAGCTCAGTAACACTGAGATTAATAACTGATCACATTGATTTATCAGTCTACTCAGGCTTTAGCAGAGCTCAGTAACGCTGAGATTAATAACTGATCATCACATTGATTTATCAGTCTACTCACGCTTTAGCAGAGCTCAGTAACACTGAGATTAATAACTGATCACATTGATTTATCAGTCTACTCAGACTTTAGCAGAGCTTAGTAACGCTGAGATTAATAACCGATCACATTGATTTATCAGTCTACTCAGGCTTTAGCAGAGCTCAGTAACGCTGAGATTAATAACCGATCACATTGATTTATCAGTCTACTCAGGCTTTAGCAGAGCTCAGTAACACTGAGATTAATAACCGATCACATTGATTTATCAGTCTACTCAGGCTTTAGCAGAGCTCAGTAACACTGAGATTAATAACTGATCACATTGATTTATCAGTTTACTCAGGCTTTAGCAGAGCTCAGTAACACTGAGATTAATAACCGATCACATTGATTTATCAGTCTACTCAGGCTTTAGCAGAGCTCAGTAACACTGAGATTAATAACTGATCATCACATTGATTCATCAGTCTACTCAGGCTTTAGCAGAGCTCAGTAACACTGAGATTAATAACTGATCACATTGATTTATCAGTCTACTCAGGCTTTAGCAGAGCTCAGTAACACTGAGATTAATAACTGATCACATTGATTTATCAGTCTACTCAGGCTTTAGCAGAGCTCAGTAACGCTGAGATTAATAACTGATCATCACATTGATTCATCAGTCTACTCAGGCTTTAGCAGAGCTCAGTAACACTGAGATTAATAACTGATCACATTGATTTATCAGTCTACTCAGACTTTAGCAGAGCTCAGTAACACTGAGATTAATAACTGATCACATTGATTCATCAGTCTACTCAGGCTTTAGCAGAGCTCAGTAACACTGAGATTAATAACCGATCACATTGATTTATCAATCTACTCAGGCTTTAGCAGAGCTCAGTAACACTGAGATTAATAACCGATCACATTGATTTATCAGTCTACTCAGGCTTTAGCAGAGCTCAGTAACACTGAGATTAATAACCGATCACATTGATTTATCAGTCTACTCAGACTTTAGCAGAGCTCAGTAACACTGAGATTAATAACTGATCACATTGATTCATCAGTCTACTCAGGCTTTAGCAGAGCTCAGTAACACTGAGATTAATAACCGATCACATTGATTTATCAATCTACTCAGGCTTTAGCAGAGCTCAGTAACACTGAGATTAATAACTGATCACATTGATTTATCAGTCTACTCAGGCTTTAGCAGAGCTCAGTAACACTGAGATTAATAACCGATCACATTGATTTATCAGTCTACTCAGGCTTTAGCAGAGCTCAGTAACACTGAGATTAATAACCGATCACATTGATTTATCAGTCTACTCAGGCTTTAGCAGAGCTCAGTAACACTGAGATTAATAACCGATCACATTGATTTATCAGTCTACTCAGGCTTTAGCAGAGCTCAGTAACGCTGAGATTAATAACCGATCACATTGATTTATCAGTCTACTCAGGCTTTAGCAGAGCTCAGTAACGCTGAGATTAATAACTGATCACATTGATTTATCAGTCTACTCAGACTTTAGCAGAGCTCAGTAACACTGAGATTAATAACTGATCACATTGATTTATCAGTCTACTCAGGCTTTAGCAGAGCTCAGTAACACTGAGATTAATAACTGATCATCACATTGATTTATCAGTCTACTCAGGCTTTAGCAGAGCTCAGTAACACTGAGATTAATAACTGATCACATTGATTTATCAGTCTACTCAGGCTTTAGCAGAGCTCAGTAACACTGAGATTAATAACTGATCACATTGATTCATCAGTCTACTCAGGCTTTAGCAGAGCTCAGTAACGCTGAGATTAATAACTGATCATCACATTGATTCATCAGTCTACTCAGGCTTTAGCAGAGCTCAGTAACGCTGAGATTAATAACTGATCATCACATTGATTTATCAGTCTACTCAGGCTTTAGCAGAGCTCAGTAACGCTGAGATTAATAACCGATCACATTGATTTATCAGTCTACTCAGGCTTTAGCAGAGCTCAGTAACACTGAGATTAATAACCGATCACATTGATTTATCAGTCTACTCAGGCTTTAGCAGAGCTCAGTAACACTGAGATTAATAACTGATCACATTGATTTATCAGTTTACTCAGGCTTTAGCAGAGCTCAGTAACACTGAGATTAATAACTGATCACATTGATTTATCAGTCTACTCAGGCTTTAGCAGAGCTCAGTAACACTGAGATTAATAACTGATCACATTGATTTATCAGTCTACTCAGGCTTTAGCAGAGCTCAGTAACACTGAGATTAATAACTGATCAACACATTGATTTATCAGTCTACTCAGGCTTTAGCAGAGCTCAGTAACACTGAGATTAATAACCGATCACATTGATTTATCAGTCTTCTCAGACTTTAGCAGAGCTCAGTAACGCTGAGATTAATAACTGATCACATTGATTTATCAGTCTACTCAGGCTTTAGCAGAGCTCAGTAACACTGAGATTAATAACTGATCACATTGATTTATCAGTCTACTCAGGCTTTAGCAGAGCTCAGTAACACTGAGATTAATAACTGATCAACACATTGATTTATCAGTCTACTCAGGCTTTAGCAGAGCTCAGTAACACTGAGATTAATAACTGATCATGACATTGATTTATCAGTCTACTCAGGCTTTAGCAGAGCTCAGTAACACTGAGATTAATAACTGAATACATTGATTTATCAGTCTACTCAGGCTTTAGCAGAGCTCAGTAACACTGAGATTAATAACTGATCATCACATTGATTTATCAGTCTACTCAGGCTTTAGCAGAGCTCAGTAATGCTGAGATTAATAACTGATAACATTGATTTATCAGTCTACTCAGGCTTTAGCAGAGCTCTGTAACACTGAGATTAATAACTGATCATCACATTGATTTATCAGTCTACTCAGGCTTTAGCAGAGCTCAGTAATGCTGAGATTAATAACTGATAACATTGATTTATCAGTCTACTCAGGCTTTAGCAGAGCTCAGTGACACTGAGATTAATAACTGATAACATTGATTTATCAGTCTACTCAGGCTTTAGCAGAGCTCAGTAACACTGAGATTAATAACCGATCACATTGATTTATCTGTCTACTCAGACTTTAGCAGAGCTCAGTAACGCTGAGATTAATAACTGATCATCACATTGATTTATCAGTCTACTCAGACTTTAGCAGAGCTCAGTAACACTGAGATTAATAACTGATCACATTGATTTATCAGTCTACTCAGGCTTTAGCAGAGCTCAGTAACACTGAGATTAATAACTGATCATCACATTGATTTATCAGTCTACTCAGGCTTTAGCAGAGCTCAGTAACACTGAGATTAATAACTGATAATCACATTGGTTTATCAGTCTACTCAGGCTTTAGCAGAGCTCAGTAACGCTGAGATTAATAACTGATCATCACATTGATTTATCAGTCTACTCAGGCTTTAGCAGAGCTCAGTAACACTGAGATTAATAACTGATCATCACATTGATTTATCAGTCTACTCAGGCTTTAGCAGAGCTCAGTAACACTGAGATTAATAACTGATCACATTGATTCATCAGTCTACTCAGGCTTTAGCAGAGCTCAGTAACACTGAGATTAATAACCGATCACATTGATTTATCAGTCTACTCAGGCTTTAGCAGAGCTCAGTAACGCTGAGATTAATAACTGATCACATTGATTTATCAGTCTACTCAGGCTTTAGCAGAGCTCAGTAACACTGAGATTAATAACCGATCACATTGATTTATCAGTCTTCTCAGACTTTAGCAGAGCTCAGTAACACTGAGATTAATAACTGAATACATTGATTTATCAGTCTACTCAGGCTTTAGCAGAGCTCAGTAACACTGAGATTAATAACTGATCACATTGATTTATCAGTCTACTCAGGCTTTAGCAGAGCTCAGTAACACTGAGATTAATAACTGATCAACACATTGATTTATCAGTCTACTCAGGCTTTAGCAGAGCTCAGTAACACTGAGATTAATAACTGATCACATTGATTTATCAGTCTACTCAGGCTTTAGTAGGCATTTCACTGTTTGTAAAGAGGTCGATAACTGAGGTCTTCTGTAGAATTCATGAATTGGGATTATCTTTGCTACATGCCATAGTCAATAAACAAGCATTGATGGTATTTTTTCTGAAGATTGTTTTTTATTTATATAGTGGGTGAGTATTCGATACGTATTGTCCTATAATGTAAAGAGTATCTGTATTCTAAATACAGCCTTTACAAAATCTACCTTGGACTGAATACAGATATTTCATTTCTGTATTCCATATTCCCAGTACTGGTTTTCCATTACATCCCAAGCCTGCATACATATGCATGGATTGGCATCTGGCAGCATGTTAGTGATGAAATTGTGAGAATAACAATTTATCTTTTTTTGTTATTTTTAAAGGGCTCCCATTCTCAGTCTTATGTCAATGGGAAAGGCAGGCAAGAAACCGCCGGCTGTACTGACGTATTCAAGTGGCAAGTTGAGTCCTATTGATTCAGACCATTTGTGAGATATTGCACTGTTTGTTCAGACTATTTCTGAGTTGTGATACTGTCATCTCGACTGGTGATGATAACTCATAGCCAGAAAGTTGCTAAACTTCACTCCAGGCTAGTTTCCTAATCTGTTGTGACTGCTACAGCAAAGCAAAGCTATGAGCACTTGGCACTATGACTCTGTCGAGTGTGAGGTCATGGTTGGACATTCAAGTATCGATTCCATTTCCTTCATAGCCTGGATGGGCTTTGAGTTTGCAACTTCCAGCTGTGGAAACAAGCATAAACAAGTCTCCCTTGGTTCTTTGCTTGGCAGCTTCCATATCAGGAAGGCAATAAATCTATGATGGGTGCTCTTTTTTAAAACATCAGGTAGCGGAGGCCTTCTTATGTCAATAAACAGCACACAACCAAGTGGGAATCCAGGCCTGATGGGTGCATTTTGCAAACACTTTTTACAGCTGACGGATTTGCATGGCTAAGGCTGTTAGAGGAAATGGTTCATGCTGAGCTATTGAAATGGACAGCCTGGTTCCATGAAAACAAATATCACTTTTTAGTAAAAGTTCAGTAAAATGACCACAGGAATGTCAGGTGCATACTGTTTAACATTATTAAAGACCAAAGGGGCCTAAAACTGTGTACAAACTATGTCCAGTCAATCTTCCGGTGCTCAATAAATGCGCAATGTATTTTGCCAAATTTCTCCCCATTTAATGAATGCTGGGTGGTCCTATACTTACATAAGCATTACCCTCACCAATCAAGGTTACTGTGGCTTGTCCTGCCCCTGCAACTTTAACTAAAAACATTTTTCCCACTATCTCTCTCCGAGTCAGAGAAACTCACTGTACAAAAGCTAACAACCAAGCGAAAGCTAACCTAGGAAACGGCGAGTGTTGGAGTGAGGGACATCAATCAAATGTGCATCCAGATAGGTGAGGTCTCAGAGAGGTCTTATGAGTCTTTTTTCATATTGGATGTTTAATGTAACACTCGATTTTGGCATCATTCACATATTTTTAATATTTTACTCTGTGCTCCGTTGGACGTTCATCATACATCAGTTTATTGAGATAAAGTGCCAGAATGGCAACATGACAAGTATGGCAACATGAGAAGTATATTTAAAAATAAATAAAAATTACAATGACGTGCTCTGTGACCACGTTTCAAGTCCCTTGTCCAGCTGTGCCGTCCAGGGGTCAGACTAATGAAACAGATTGTTCTCATTCAGCACCCAGTAAAAATTATATGTTCACAGGATGTTCCTCAAACAGAGGTCATGGCCAGCGTTTACTATGAAAACACAAGAAGTCATACCATAATTCTTATCCTCACACAATCCTGAACTTTCCTCAAAGGCTTTGTTTGGCTGAGGCTGTTATTTTCATCCAGTACTCAAATGGTTTAAACTGAAAGGTTGAAATGAGAATTTCTAATTATCAGTTTGAAACTGTTCAGTTTGTAATTTAAGCTCTCCAGCAGAACAAGGCCAAGAATTCAACCACATTCATCAAGCAGGTCCTGCTGTCAGCCTCGTTCACTGACCCTGAGATTAGTCTCACTCAGGATGTTCTTCAGAGGGAAGCTGTTACAGAGAATCAAACACCTTCTGCACCCCTGATCTTCAGCCTCATTGGACACTAAGCCATAGCCAGTCTATCAACTCCTTCTGTAGAGGTGTTTGCTCCACTAAGAGCAAACAGGTCAAACAAAAAGTCTGTCTTCCTCTCAACACAGAGGAAGTCGTTTTTGTTTCACTTTTCTAGTTCGGCCTTTGTTTGAGCACGCTGCTTTCAGCGTTTCCTTTGTTTGCCTTTTTCCTGCCCTTTTTATTTTCCATTTGTTGAGGTGTTTTTCCCATTGTCGCCTGTGCTTCCTCGAGCCTGGCTCTGCGTCCACTCCAACCCACCTCAACATGCACAATCACCAAATTCACACTCCATCGCCTCAATAAAAGAATCTAAGACACTTTCTCAGGTTTTCCCTTATGCACTTGCGTCTGCCTCCCTGCCATCCTGCAACAGCACTGTTTGTGTATGTTTTGATGTTTCCCTGCTGGCTGAGGAGTTTGTCATCATATCTACTGAGATAGTGGCCGAACCGCAGTAGATTCTATAAGTCTCAAACTGTGCTGTGGGGATCTTTTGGATGGTATTTTGATGACGGTGGTGAAGAGCGCTGTCCAACATGTTGGTCTCATGGGTGCTGATTTTGGTGACTGTGCAGACCAGCCCACCTTAAACTCTAATTGTATTTCTACCGCTACAAACACGCACACAGTACTGCCTTTCTGCATCATAACATTTTCTAAAGTCGGCACGTTTTCATCTTATTTTCTTCTTTTCTTCTTATTCTTTATTTATATGCTATATTGAGATAAGCATGGTGAATTTCTGCTTTGCAGCCAGCCAATAAACTCACAGAAGACATGACATACATCATCTGGAAGATGAAGAATATTGACATCCTTCATTTCATCAACCATGTAGTCGGTTTCAGCATCACTCCAAAAGTGTTTTGCTGCATCTTGCGGTGATGCTGCTCGCTTATTTCTGGTACCACCGTTTGATTTTACACATGCACAGACTGAGAAAACGAAAGAAATCAGAGTAAGAGTTCACAGCACTGAGAAATCTGATGACTGAGCTAAAATCCAGCCTCTTCGTCAGATTTCGTAATCGGATTTCTACGCCTTGCTCTGGAGGTTAGGGACCCGGCCCTGTGACCGGAAGCTCGCCGGTTTGATCCATAGTGTGGTGTTTTACTTCACGGATGGGTTAAATTGGGAGGTGAAGTCCCCCTGGTATGGGACTAATAAGGCTCAATTGATTAATTAGTCTAAGAAATTGGAGGGTGCAGTTTAAATGACCATTTGAATAATCAGATAACTGCAGAAATCCGGTTATGATCAGAATACTGAGTGTGTGTAAAGGCGCTCATTGATGAACTCTATCTGCTGTCTTAGCACCACAGCATTGTGCTTACTTGATAATCTCTTGAGACTGATGTTAGCTTCTTTTTGGAATTCCCATTCCACCTTAAATAGTGCAGCAGTTACACACTAGCACCCAAACAGACGTCTGAATGTAAGTGCTCCATCATTTAAGGTGGAACGGGAAATAAGAATGACAAGCTAACTTCACCTTCATCTAATCTCTGTTCTCTAGAGGAGTCACAATCAGCAAACTGGGGCTGTAGCATTAAATTACTGTATATATATTCACACTTTTAGTATAAGACGCTTTATATAAATGCTTTGTGTTTTCCTGAATCCAACTAATCAGCGTATTATCAGCCCATTATTGAGTTAAAGTGGCTGCGTTACAGTGGAGAATGCACTCAAATGTGCAGAGCATTGGGCCTCCAGGACCAGTGTTGAGAAACACAAGCATATGATTTACATCATTTTCATACTCAAACCAGTGACCTTTCTACTCCTGTGGATCCATGATCATCAGGGTAGGAATATTTCCACATAGGATAAACATAATCAGTCATTCCTGGTTTGCAGTGACCCTTCCCAAACTATGTGGGCCCAATCCATGCCAGCAAAAAGACCCCCACAGTATAACAGAGCTATCTGTTACAGAAAGATAGCCTTCAACAGAAAGGCTGTGTTTAGGGTTGGGGTTGAGATTGTACTCTTCCACACCAAACTCACCCAGTCAGGCCTTTATGGACCTTGCTTTGCACACTGAGGCTGTCATGCTTCTTCCCCAAACTGTTCCCATAAGACTGGAAGTGTAAAATTCTCGAGAATGTCTTGGTCTGCTGAAGCATTAAGATGTCCCTTCACTGGAACTAAGGGCCCCCTGAAAAACAACCCCATCTCATTATCCTTCCTCCACTAAATGTTATAGTTGATATATCATGCAGCCCTAATGGGAAAACATAGGCCCAATCCCAATTCACCGCTCTTCTCTACCACTTAGCCATCTGTTTTGCATGCTCATGCCCAGGGATGGGTGATAATAAATAATTGCCCCCCTCTTTGAAGGCATATGATGCCCTAAATGTAACTAAAGCCCAGCAGTGAGGAGCTGAACTTCACCCTCCTCTGCCGTCACTGCACACGGGCAGGGTCGCCTACAGAGCAGCGCTGGTAGCTGTTAATGAAGTGATGCTATTTTTTATTTGAGGGTCCCATTTCATAGGGAGGATTTCAACCACTACCCCTCATAACCCAGTTCCAATGGGCAAGGTGATGCTCGAAAACAAGGAGTAGGGGTTAAACTAAGAAACAGGACTGGGCCATGTTGTCCTCTAAACTGCATGCATGCCTAGGCTCGTAAACCCAGCCTCACAAAAGCCGAACGAGCCGTGGGTAAAGTCGCTGGATGAGCACAACGGGGTACTTAAAGCAACAGCTTTAAGCCAGTGCAGCCTTTGCCACATGTGGGCTGTGGAGCTAGAGCTGCATGTCTCCAAACCCACCGCTGACCCCCAGCTAAACCTTGTTTCATCTGCCTTCTTTTGGATGCCTCAAGCTCAGCGAGAATTCCCACTGCACACTAAAATCTAAAACATTTAGGTCGGGCAGCTTCCACTGGGTCGATCTCTTCAGTTTCAGCTGGAATGAGGCTCCCTCAAGAAACACCATGTACTCTTCTGGCCATACGTTGTTCTCGCAGCCCTGCTGTGATCTGAGCCTGCGGTTTGATGGGCTGCAGATGGAAGGGTATAGGCCTGGCTTTGTTTCTCTTTTTCACACAGCTGAATTCTGTCACATTCAAGCTAAACGGAGATGAGAAGGCACAATCCGAAAATGATCAGCGTTAAAAGTTTGTGGTTCGGCAAACCGCAGCTGGAACTGTTGAGTAAAAAGTGTCAAGAAACAAGTTTCCAACCCTTATTTACACTCTTAAAAATGATGGTTCATCAAGGGTTTTTAGTAAAGAAAATGCTTCTATATAGAACCAGGAACATTCAAAGAACCCTTTGGTTCTCTGAACCCTGAAAGGGTTCTTCAGATCGATGGAGGATGTGCTCTAGACGGTTCTGTATACAATCTTTTTGAAATTGCTTCTATATAATCACCAAAAATGGTTCTTATATCGTGAGGATGTCAAGCTTGTAACCATTTTTGAAAAGGTTCTATGTAGAACCATCTACAGCGCATTGTCCATCAGTCCAAAGAGCAATTTCATGTTGCAGAGAACCCTTTAATCATGCAAAGGGGTTGTGAGTGTTCATGGTCCTCTATATAACCATTTTCTTTACTAAAGAACGCTGGAAGCACCATTTTTTTAAGTGCTTATGCACAACATGAGTGCATGTTTTAAACACAGCTTGGACTGAAAATCAGCACGGAGTGGGAATTTTAATCAAAAGCACAATTACAAACACTTCAGAACACCAAACATCATGGTGTTAAATGAAACAGCTCATTACAAATGCAGCATATTCCAGAACTTGGAAACCAGCTCAATCTTCTCAGCCAGGGGTTATGTGGCTTGAGGTATTTCACCACCAGTGGTAATCATGGACTACAAGAATTATGCTGACAGACTGTATTGCTTTCTCCATCTCCTACTAGAGCCCTCAGGGTCTTTTGGCATTTAGAGAAGGCCTAAAGATTCCTTGGAACCAAAAATTAATAATGTTTAGTTTAATTTAATAGAACTGAGCTTATACTGAAACTCTATATGTATTAGTTCTCTTACTTCATTATCAATAGCCACATTTACATGCAGCCTAATAATCTGACTAACAGCTCAAACGGAATAGAATACGTCCATGTCAACACATCAGTCAGAATAGTCTAATCCGATTGAGGTCATTTGGAATACAATTTCTATCCGATTGAACGAGGTGGGTAATCCTGTAAATAATCCGTTAAATAGAAGAATAATACCTGTGTAAACGCCTGTATCTGATTACATTCCCTATCGGAAAGTTTAAATACATTCTGCACTTGTGTGTTGCTTCATAGCAAAAGCAGAGAACTCATAAACCGGCTCTGGCAAAAGTTTATAATGTCCAACATGGCAGAGCAGAAACTGGTCTGCAGAGGACAGGAAGTTTATGCTCTGACCCTTAAAAGATGGCAGTGGGACGGACGTCCAGCTTATGGGACACAACATCTTCCTCTCGGCCTTCTTTAAGAAGCACAGGTGAAGAACATTTCCCAAGTCTGACGTCACTTTAAAGTAATTAAAACCACAAGCACCGCTCACTGCTACTCATCTCACTCTGACTGGACTCATGTGATGTTCGTTGTCACGGTAACCTTTACTCTACGTGGTTCTCCATGCACGTGCATCATTTTGTATCAGATAAGTTGTAGCACGCATGTAAGTGAAGATTTTCCATCAGATTGTTGAGTGAAGTGAGCGTAAACACCTCCGTCTTAATCTACGATCGAAATGCATTCAATCAGATTGGCAAAAATCTTTGCATGTAAACACAGACACTGTTCGGAAACACCCTATGGAAAACTGTCCAATCAGACTTCTTTTCTCTGTGGTATCTAAGTAGATGCAGCCAAGCGAGCTCTCCCATTGGTTAGGACTTCAGGAGCTAAACTGAAGAACCGTGACCAAGGGATCAACCAATTATGGGCGGGAAGTTTAAATAAACAAATATCAAAAATGTCAGTCTAGGTTTTCTGGATGTTCTAGACGCGTGTTACTTTCTGTGAAAATGACTGTAGTCTAATCAGGTTTCAGTCAATTTTGTCATTTGTTTCAGCATTTGAGCAGCTGCCCTTTACATTATGTGAATTACGTGATGAACAGAATTGCTCTAAAATTGCTCGGCATAAGATCTCTTCACATTAGCTTACTTTAAAATTAAAGAACATTTCTGCCTTCTCATATAAAGAAACATTATTATTATTATTATTTATTTTTGGACAGTGACAATTTGTTAATGTCTGTTGCGAGTTTAAATAAATATATGGAGCGCCTTTCATAAGCTTCAAATGTCCGTGTTTAATCTAGAATGGCCAAAAAATAATGTTAATGTACTTTGACATACGAATCCCATAAAAGACTAACATGAATTAGCGTTAGCATTATAACAGTGTTTTTCTTTGACCACCTTTAGGAAATGGACAATGGAGAAATGAGTGTACAGTCTTACACCTGTGGTCAAACAAAAAACAAAACATAACATGCATGTTTCCATGTTTTGGTCAATTTTAGGGATTTTTCTAACATATTACATTAAATAAACACTTTTCAAGACTAACTACACACTTAAAAATGATGTGGTGGCGTGGTGGGTGATGCTGTCACCTCACAGCAAGGAGGGCCTGGGTTCGATTCCCCGGCCGGGTGACCGGGGTCCTCTCTGTGTGGAGTTTGCATGTTCTCCCCGTGTCTGCATGGGTTTCCTCCAGGTTCTCCGGTTTCCTCCCACAGTCCAAAGATAAGCAGTCAGGCCGATTGGCCGTGCTAAATTGCCCCTAGGTGTGAGTGAATGTGCTGACATAGGCTCCAGCTCACCCCGCAACCCAGAAGGAGAAGTGGCTTAGAAGGTGTGTGTGTGTTAAAAGTGGTCAGAGAATCCCCTGGAGAGGGTGTGTTAACTTCGAAGAGATTCGAGCAAACGTGTGACCTTTGTACTGTATATGTGTGTTGTGTCCTTTTTTCAGCTCTCGGTTTATATACTGTCTCCTCTTATAGGAGAGGGTGGTGTACTCGTCCTGCACCTCGAGCCAAGAATGTTGTGAGAACTGGCAGGCGTGGAAACACAGGAAAGAGACACAGTAGTGTGTAAAATCTCTTCGAGCTGAATGAGGGAAAAAACCCTTCATGCCTGGACATCAGCAGTAATCGTTTCCAGTCAGTCTGGTTCTGAAAGCCACTGACTCAACAAGCAGCAAATTGTTTGAGAGTAGAGCCAAAACTGCCACTGGAAACAAAAAGTCTATGTAAATATCACTCCTTGATCAACAGGTTCATATGGGTTACGGCTTGACCACAATCAGTCCCGGCGTAAGAACGTTCCCCATCTAATTATCATGGTCTCATTTCGTTAGGCCGGTCTGCTGAGTGACACCGTCCACAGAGCCGTGTGGTCATTTGTATTCACATGGGAAGGTTTTTGCCAATCTGATTGAATGCATTCCAGTTATAGATTAAGACTGAGGTGTTTATGCTCACTCTACTCATCAATCTGATGACAATCTTTGTTTACATCCACACTACAAGTAATCCAATCCAACATTATATGCATACGTAGAGAACCAAGTAGTGTAGACGTTAGCATGACAACAGGCTTCACATGAGTCCAGTCAGAGTGAGATGAGCAGCAGTGAGCGGTGCTTGTGGTTTTAATTGCTTTAAAATTATGTGAGACTCAGGAAAACATCCTTCACATGTCCTTATTAAAGAAGGCAGAGGGGAAGACACACAAGCTGGATGACCATCCCACTGCTGTCTCCTCTGCAGACCAGTTTCTGCTCCGCCGTGTTGAGCGGTATAAATTTTCTCTATGACATTTACAGCACTTGGCTGACACTCTTATCCAGAGCAACTTACAGTTTACACAGGTAGGCGCAAGTAGTGTTAGGAGTCTTGCCCAAGGACTCTTATTGGTATAATGTAGGGTGCTTGTCCAAACAGGGGACTGAACCCCAGTCTACAGTGTAGAAGGCAGAGGTGTAACCCGCTACACTATCCAACCACCAACGATGCGCCGCACAGAACAGACTTCAATTTTCTGATAGGGAATGTAATCAGATACAGACGTTTACATGGATATTTAACAGTTTATTTACAGGATTACCCACCTCGTTCAATCAGATAGAAACTGAAATAATATTCTGATTGGCCTCAATCTGATTAGCCTATTCCGATTGAGCTATTAGTCGGACTATTAATGGATTATTAGGCTGCATGTAAACGTGGCTACTGAGCTCTGTGTGCGTGATGTGTGTTGTGTGTTTGGTAACACTTCTGCAGTACATCCCAACATTTTTACGGCATGTTCTCCAGGTCAATCACAGGTCAGCCCACCTTCTCATGAAGCCCATTCTGTAACTGCTAGAAATCTGATTTGTGCTTGTCCTGTTTGAGTTGACCCCTCAAACATAAAGCAGTACTGATAGTGAGATCAAGAATGGATTGGATTTCTAAATCAAATTAATACAGCTGGGCCAAGAAAAAACTAAGTAAATGTAATTGGTTACTGTACTTAAGTAGTTTTTTCATGCATCTGTACTTTACTGAAGTATTTCCATTTTGGGCGACTCTTGGCTTCTGTGTGTATGAAAACGTAATATGTCAAAATGAAATGCGGCTTTTTTCTGAATCTCTTCAGAAGTTCTTTGATGCCAGTCTCGAGGGTCTCGTACACGAACCATGATTTTGGTCCGTAACAAAAAGCCCATGCAGACATGGGTAGAACATGAAAACTCAACACATATGACTGTTCAAATGCAGTACAAAGCTAAATAAACGAACGTGTATTATTAAAATGGGAGCGGAATACAGGGTTTGTTTTTTAAATCTTAGGGGTCTATTTTATTAACAGCATTTCACACACAATGTAAGTAATGGTTGCCTCTTATATAGTTTATATACACACACTCACCGGCCACTTTATTAGGTGTTCAGTTGCTTGTTAACACAAATAGCTAATCAGCCAATCACACGGCCGCAACTCAGTGCATTTAGGCATGTAGAGGTGGTCAAGACAACTTGCTGAAGTGCAGACCGAGCATCAGAACGGGGAAGAAAGGGGATTTAAGGGACTTTGAACGTGTCGTGGTTGTTGGTGCCAGACGGGCTGGTCTGAGTATTTCAGAACCTGCTGATCTACTGGGATTTTCACACACAACCATCTCTAGGGTTTACAGAGAACGGTCCGAAAAAGAGGAAATATCCAGTGAGCGGTCAGTTGTGTGGACGGAAATGCCTTGTTGATGTGAGAGGTCAGAGGAGAATGGGCAGACTGGGTCCAGATGATAGAAAGGCAGCAGGAGCTCAAATAACCAACCAGAATCTCTGAGGAACGTTTCCAACACCTTGTTGAAAGTCTGCCACGAAGAATTAAAGCAGTTCTGAAGGCAAAAATGGGTCCAACCTTTTACTAGTAAGGTGTACTTAATAAAGTTGCCAGTGAGGGTATATATATATATATGCCCTCCCTCCTTGGCTTGTTCTTCCTTAGAGTCTCCGAGGCGGCCCTCTCTCTGCTATACACAGACTTCTTTGCTTGTTGACTCCAGCTGAAACAACATGGTACTGCGGCCCCTTTTCACTCATGTTCTTCCCTTCGGTGTAACGTAGCTGTCCAACGGGTTCAGATGAGCGCTGCACACATCCGATTATTTTGAATGACGGCTTGTCGCTCCTTTTTACTATGATTAACCATTTCTTTCTGAGCTCATCATCAGATGGAAATGAATGAAAACTCAAAACCGGAAATGATTTTACACAGAACTTCCCATACCGGAAATGTCGATCCCGGAAATGAGGGAAAGGCTCATAGGAGCTGAGCATTGAGCAGTGTAGCACACGCTTTATTTCCACCAATGTGAAACAGTACGCTACTATTTTTTGGTACCTAGATAACGTTTCCTACAAACGATGCATTAATGGTGGCAGTGCTTTCGCCGCAAATTGACAGTAATCACAAAGACAAAATACTGTTTTCCTTACATGCTGACGGCATGGAGATTAAATAAAAGCAAGCACACAAGCGATTTGTCACCAGGAGTCCTTATTTGCATAAAGTTGAATAAATTTACACACTGTGAAATTAGATCTTTGCATTTAACCCATCCATGCAGGGAAACACCCACATACATGCACACTAGTGGACACACACACTAGAGGGCAGTGAGGACACTTGCCTGGAGCAGTGGGCAGCCCTATCCACAGCACCCAGGGAGCAATTGGGGGTTAGGTGTCTTGCTCAAGGGCACTTCAGTCATGGACTGTCAGCTGAGCGGATTGAACCGGCAACCTTCCGGTCACAGGGTTGGTTCCCTAACCTCCAGCCCATGTGAACTTGAACTCAAGTTGCTCAAGTTTGTCAAAGTTCGCTCCGCCTCCTGTCACCCGAAATCGGCAGCTCTCATTGCAAGCGAATGACCTCCAGCCGCTTTGTTGCGTTGCGTCATGTCACATCGCTACAGGTGTGAACAGAGGGTAAAACTGAATGCGGTCAAATCCTCACAGCAAAGTTCCAACATCTACTGTAAAGCCTTCCCGGGAAAAGCAGAGGCTGACTTCAGATGAGCAGGTGTCTACAAACTTTTGGATGTACATTGTAGCACATGATGGGAAATATCTGTTCAAATAACTGGAGTGTGGCTTCTCCTTCAGTACCATTCAGCCTTAATTCCTGCCTTAAATTACACACTGCCTGTTTTATCTTCCATGACTCACGGCTGACTTCACGGCTGAAGAGTTACAGCTACCATTCCAGATTGTTTGACTAGGTATCGAGAGTTCATTACACATCCAGTGTAGCCAACACACTAAAAGCATATCAACCCTCTGGGTAATGAATGTGGCTGAAATGCGATAAGGCCTGTGACAGCTCATGATATCACACTCGCCAGGATTAATGTTCCATGATTTACAGTGTCAGTGCTTATACAGTGTCAAACAAGTGGAGAAGGAGCAACATCTGGTCTCCTGCAATTGTTGCTGACTAAGGCCCAATCCCATTTCACCCCTTGCCCCTAATACTTAGCCCTACCCCTCCGTTCACGTCTAGGGGTAGGGTGTCCCGATTGCTGTTGAGATGGAGGGGTAGGGTGAAGTGTTAGGGCTACATGGCCCTTCAAACAGAGTTTTTTCAGAGGCACTGAAGGGTTGAAGGGTTGTCCCATTTCATAGGGGGAAGATTTCAACCACTACCCATTATAACTCAGTTTCAAGGGGGGGGAGGGTGGTTACACTCGAAAACAAGGGGTAGGGGTAAAAATAAGAAATGGGACTGGGCCTAAGAAATAAGCTTAGTGCATCACCAGGTGGCCTATATTGGGGAAAAAGAGGATCAGACCATGTTTTAATCAATATGTTCAAATTATATTTTTGGTATTACATCTAAACCATATAAAGCAATGACAAACAAACAGTTAAAGCTCATTATATCACAACCAGGTTCTTAAAGGGGAATGACACTGATTTTTCCCAATGCAAAATGGTTCACTGAGAAACCTACTCTGATTTCTTTCCAGTGGTGGTGATAGGAACCAGGGCTCACCATGTCTACAGCATACATATGACCTTTTTATTTACTATTCAAAACCACTAGTGTCTTCAGAGTTTTTATATACAGTACTGTGTGAAAGTTTTTGGCAATTTTTTCAACAATTTACCTCATTGAGTGAGCAGTGAGTTTATGACAACACACATTAGAATAAAGTCATATCCATAACTCAAATAAACATAAAAACTAGAAACAGTAACAAGAATTTCTTGGGTCCATATTTTTCCTGGACACCTTCACAGCCGCCACAGAGACTCGTTAATATCATTAATTACATCATGAGCTCAATTTACTGAGCACTGATTGGTCAAACCAGGAGCTGCTTTTTAACTACATGTAATAGTGGGGCTTCCTCGAGGAGAGGCTTGGAAATGGTTAAACACACTAACATCCACAAAATCACTATATATATATATATATATACACATTATTGGGTGCCTATCCTATCACCATCTCTAGAACAGAGCATTTCGGGTCAAACTACTCTGAATGATTTTTGCATATTAATGATTTAATTTGTAATTTGTAAAAAAAACCTGCGGAGCTCCCCTTAAAAAGAATGAATACAGTACAAGCAAAGGCGCAGAAGTGAACTGTACAAACGCTCAGAACAATTAGGTCCATAACATACATAAAAGATTTAAGAGGCACTAGATTAACTTGCTCACACAGAAGATAACACTTCACTCCTGCTGGTGAAACGTGGCATCAAATGCATAAATCTTGAATTATTTCGGTATAAATCTGAGCACATAAAAGGCCTTTAAGTGCACCGTTTGCTGATTTAGGACTGTGGGGTGGAAAAGGCACTGGATCCACTAAAGCTAAATTTAAAAGGCTGTCATGTGACACAAGTTAAATCCAAACAGTCGTCCGCTGTTCACACTGTTACAGGGTTCACTAAGGGGTCTTAAAGGGGAAAATTCAAAGAGTAAAAAGTAAAAAAAAGTGGTTTAATGTGAAACAATGTTCTAGAGAATCATACCAAGTCAGAGGTGTTCACAGTGGTGATAGGAACCAGACGTCTGAAGAGTTTAATGCATCTAAAAGCTCCTTTTTACACGAAAATGATGAAAGATCTTACTTGAATATGCTGCAACATTGTTTTACGGTAGATTTGAGAGAAAGTTTTGGACTAAAATATATGTTTTTTAATTTGCTGATGGTGAAGAGGAACATTCAGGGCCTCATGAGGCAAAACAGACCCCAAAGAAAACGTATTTTTCCGATTTAGCACTATTTTATCATCATCAAAAATGTGTAGGCTCACTGTTGGTTCTAGATAGTAAATATTTGTGTTGTAGACCCTGTGACGTCTGGTTCCTATCAGCACCACTGTAACAAAATCACAGTCTGTTTCACTACAATGACGCGTTTCACATCTCAACCACTGAATTATACAGAAATTTTGGAAAAACTGGAGGAATTCCCCTTCAATCTTCTAACTTCAGAGCCAAGAAAAAAGTGAAGATATTGTTAATCTTCAAAAACATAACTTCTTTATTACCTTTTCTCAGCTGCTGTTTTTGAAAAAAAAATAGATATATGTAAAATAGTATTTTTGTAATCTTACAGGAAGTTAAACTGGTTGGGACCACAGCTGTCCAAAATGTGGCCTGCAGGGCAAAGTTAGCCCACAAGGATGTTTGATTTGGCTCACCTGAAAATTCCCTAACCCCACCCCTCTCACCCCCTGAAAGAAAGTTCTCTGCTATGTGACATGATGCTGATTTGTCCGATTGCAAAACAGCTAAAACAGATCCAGACCTCTAAGGGTTAACTCTTAGAAGACACAATCAATGTGGCCACAAGATCTAAAGCTGGTCTTCTAGAACTGCTGATGTTTGGAAACAGACACGGTCTTGGTTCTCAGTAGCTGGTCCACTCCAGCAGGCTCCATAGCTTCTGTTTGGCAACTGGATCTCTAAACTGTGGTGGCAGACAAACAGGAGTTTTATGTACACGACAAACGGTTCAGTTTTTGAGACATTTTAAGAACTTTAGACTCACAGTGATCTTCTTCAACCTGGCATTGTCAGATTAAGCTGGCTTTTACACTGTGTGCTATTGTCATCACACGTGGAGCAATAGAAATGCTCCCAAATGGCTTGAAATGGAATCTATTTACATTTTCTCACATTAAACATTTGACGAAAATCAAACTTAAGCAGTTTTCCATCTCCCCAGATGAGGTCCATCGTCTGAGACATGATGCTTCTTTAGTTTAGTACTGGAGCTATGAGGCTAACCTTCCTAACACTAGTCAATAGTCACCCAAATCCTTTTCATAAACACATCAGCAAAACTTCTCTCAACCTCCTCAGACCTGCATCTAGGCCTTCATTAAGGTCGCACAGATGTGATGTGGTTTAAGACACAGTGGTCACCTTAAGATGAGCGGTCACCTTGTGTCTGAGCTCCTCATGCAGTCCGGCTCTGCTGCTTCAAGCACCCGCTCTGTGTCTGCGTCCGCATTCACACCACTGCTCTCACTGATCACTGCTCGGAGTTCGCAGAGCTCATGCTGGGTGCTGAATATGCCACTGCAAGCAACACAACATGTGGTTCAATCTAGGGGTGCACAGCTTATATTAGTGACCATATCTTCATATATCAGACATTACCTCTGCATACTTTCTTACCCTGTTCTTCAGTGGTCAAGACCCCCATGGACCCTCACAGAGCAGGTACTATTTGGGTGGTGGATCATTCTCAGCACTGCAGTAACACTGACGTGGTGGTGGTGTGCTAGTGTGTGTTGCGCTGGTCTGAGTGGATCAGACACAGCAGGGCTGCTGGAGTTTATAAACACCTCAGTGTCACTGCTGGACTGAGAACAGTCCACCCACCAAAAATATCCAGCCAACAGTGTCCTGTGACCACTGATGAAGGTCTAGAGGACGACCAACACAAACTGTGCAGCAGCAGATGAGCTGTCTGAGGTGGACTGACAAGGTAGGCGTGTCTAATAGAGTGGACAGTGAGTGGACACAGTGTTTAAAAACTCTAGCACAGCTGCTGTGTCTGATCCACTTGCACCAGCACAGCACACACTAACACACCACCACCACAGCAGTGTTACTGCAGTGCTGAGAATGATCCACCACCCAAACAGTGCCTGCTCAGTGAGGGTCCATGGGGGTCCTGACCACTGAAGAACAGGGTAACAGAGTATCAGAGAAACAGATGGACTACAGTCTGTAACTGTAGAACTACAAAGTGCAGCTATACAGTAAGTGGAGCTGATAAAGTGGACAATGAGCGTAGAAACAAGGAGGTGGTCATGATGTTACGCCTGATCGGTGTATAATACAATATATATACAATTTTTGTATAATTTTACTCTGATCTCAGAATTATCTGACTTCTGCACAGTGCTGTATGTGTACTGTTTATTAGTTGGCAATGTTCTCAATGTAGAGCACAATAATTACAGCAAAATTATTATTTTCACTAATATCAATTATCGGTCTAGGGCTGATGTAAAGGGAACTGAACAAAGCAGCATCACTGGATGGAAATATCTGAGTGGCAGAGCTAAACTCTTATGTCTATCCATCAGAATGTAGCCACATCTGAATGCATATGTGCTTCCAAGAGCCTTGTATGAAATATGTCCTGCATTCTCCTGAGTGCACGGTCAGCGCCGGTTTGTCCACATAATTCACATAATGGATTAGCATTACTCTTCATTGCCTGGAGGACAATAAACATTTGAATGGAGTCATTTGTTCCCCAGGCTCAGGCCAGTGGACAATGCTCTCCTTCCAGCCTTTGCTTCCCCAGCAACCAACAAAACAGGTCATGTGGTTACATTACTTCTTTGTTTTCTCCAGCTTGCTGATCTGGAGCTCTCGGCCCTCCAGGATTCTTCTCAAAGACTCGATTTCTCTCTGTTTGTCCAACAGCTCCCTCTGCAGGCGATGGTTGGTCTCCTCTAGGGTCTCGCAGAAGGCCTGTAACAGGAGCCACACACTGTTTCACGCGTCCAGTCTGAAGTAGTCGGCATCCTGTGGCTAGCTAACCTGATCAAAGCAAGCAAGATGAGTCCAGCCAGCTCATGGCAACACTAACAAAACCTTAAAGGGGAAATCTAGGTTTTGAACTAATTAAATGGTTAGGCTGTAAACAAAGGCATTCAGAGCGGTTTGGTGTGAAAAGCTCTGTCGTGGAGAAACCGAGTCAGAGTTGTTCACAGTGGTGGTGGTGGTGAACCAGACGTCCACCTCTAAAAGCTCCCTCACAGGAAGATATTAAAGGAAATGGGTATGAATTCACTGCCTGATGCCTGAGACACTGACTCACGGTAGGTTTTAGATGAGGTTTTGGGCCAAAACATATATTCAAAATCCATTTATAGCGAAGATGCATGCAGTGTGTTCTACGACAAATTAGCCTCCAAAGAAAACTTTTTTTTCCCAGATTTACTTCAATTCTATCATCATCAACACTGCAAATAAAAACAGCGCAATGTACTTATACTGTAGACAGGGTGACCCCTGGTTCCTATCACCACCACTGTAAAGCAATCAGAGTTGGTACGTTTCTCTTCAGTGAACCACTTTACATGAAACCAGATGCTGTTTACATCTCAACCACTGCATTATGCAGAAATGTTGAAATGTTGGTGGAATTCCCCTTTTTCCTGCTTAGGTGGAATCTAAGCATATGTATGTGGACATAGTTGAAACAGGAAGACGGCAGATTTGTACACTGTAAGCTGTACAAGCCGACTGCGTAGGTCAAGTGTCCCTAAATCAACCACAGGACTCCTGCTAGCCGCACACAATAAATAAATGCTACCCTTCCTCATTTTGGTTTCCATTCATGACAATATAAGTGTTTCTCATCAGGATGTTCACATACTAATCATTTAAAACATGCATATACCAATAGCTTAAAGAGTACACCCGGGAAATAACAGTGGTCAAACACCACTTATCAAGATAGATGTTCTTACCCTGCTCTCTTCAAGACTGTCGAAAGGGCCAGGTGGGTCATCCAAGCACAAGAACCCTCGTACTGCCTCACTGGGAAAAGAAAAGAACAAAGACAGATCATTCAGCGTCAAATAATCTATAATGAAGTCCCATCACTGTATTGGCACCAAAGAGATCTACAACCTGAAAGAGCCATTTTGTCCTTTCAGCAAAAATTAAACCACACTGAGAGCCACAATATTGTATGTCCATTTCACCATCTTGGCTGTAAATGTACTATATTTCCAAAAGTCTTCACTCACCCATCCAAATCATTGAATTCAGGTGTTCCAATCACTTCCACGGCCACAGGTGTATAAAGCCGAGCCCCTAGGCCTGCAGACTGCTTCTACAGACATTAGTGAAAGAATGGGTCGCTCTCAGGAGCTCAGTGAATTCCAGCGTGGTACCGTGATCGGACGCCACCTGTGCAGCAAGTCCAGTCGTGAAATTTCCTCACTACTAAAAATTTCACAGTCAACTGTCAGTGGGATTATAACAAGGTGGAAGTGATTGGGAACGACAGCAACTCAGCCACGAAGTGGTCGGCCACGTAAAATGACAGAGCGGTCAGCGGATGCTGAGGGGCGTAGTGCGCAGAGGTCATCAACTTTCTGCAGAGTCAATCACTACAGACCTCCAAACTTCATGTGGCCTTCAGATCAGCTCAAGAACAGCGTAGAGAGCTTCATGGAATGGGTTTCCATGGCCTAACAGCTGCATCTAGGCCTTACATCACCAAGCGCAATGCAAAGCGGGGAATGCAGTGGAGTAAAGCACCGCCACTGGACTCTAGAGCAGTGGAGACGTGTTCTCTGGAGTGACCAATCACGCTTCTCTGTCTGGCAATCTGATGGATGAGTCTGGGTTTGGCGGTTGCCAGGAGAACGGTACTTATCTGACTGCATTGTGCTGAGTGTAAAGTTTGGTGGAGGGGGGATCATGGTGTGGGGTTGTTTTATAGGAGTTGGGCTCGGCCCCTTTGTTCCAGTGAAAGGAACTCTTAAAGCTTCAGCACCAAGAGATTTTGGACAATTTCATGCTCCCAACTTTGTGGGAACAGTTTGGGGATGAGCCCCACCAGTGCACAAAGAAAGGTCCATAAAGACATGGATGAGGGAGTTTGGTGTGTAAGAACTTGACTGGCCTGCAGAGAGTCCTGTCCTCAACCCGATAGAACACCTTTGGGATGAATTAGAGCGGAGACTGTGAGCCAGGCCTTCTCGTCCAACATCAATGTCTGACCTCACAAATGCACTTTTGGAAGAACGGTCAAAAATTCCCATAAACACACTCCTAACCCTTGTGGAAAGCCTTCCCAGAAGAGTTGAAACTGTTATAGCTGCAAAGGGTGGGCCGACATCATATTAAATCCTGTGGATTAAGAAAGGGATGTCACATAAGTTCATTTGGGTGTGAAGGCAGACGAGCGAATACTTTTGGAAATATAGTGTATGTCTCTGTATGTGCTAACATGCCAATATAGGCTAAAAAACATCTGACTTTGCTCTGTTTGAAGCTTCAGCTCAGCTATAGCTGCTTTTCTCGCATCTCCAGCAGGAAACTTTTCCGCAAAATTACAACAGTTTCTTGTGAAATGTCTCCCAGCTTTCAACTTCTTACAAGGCTGAAGTCGCTTCTCATTCACCAGCTTGTTCGAATTTTCCCGTTCCACCTTAAACTGTCCCTTAAGCACCAGAGTGTAATTGCTGAACCATTTAAGGTGGAACGGGACAATCTGAACGAAAGCTGGTGAAACTTCAGCTTCGTAACTTTTTAGTGTTTGACAGTTTCTCATTGAATATTACACAGATCAGGAAACCAACTGGAGTGACTATAAATGCAAATAAGCCGATTGGTCTCCAAATTACAAATGTTCATCTTAACTCTTTTCTTTTTGTCTTTTCTTTTAACAGCGCTGTTATATTTTTAAGAACTTTAAAACTCATGAACCTCATGAACCAGCTCTGACAGTGCAAGTATCTACAGGTAAACCTGTGTGACGACTATCAGCCGCTAGTTTCAGTACTCCTTTAGAACATGCCATCAAGAACAGTGCCTTATTTACTCTATTAGCTCAAGAGAAGTTTGTTAGATGAAGGCGAGGAACTGAGGAATCAAGTGGACATTAGCAGCAGAACGTGCCCAGAAACCACTGGAATCTAATTATGGAACCACCCGGCCGGGGAATCGAACCCTGGCCCTACTTGCTGTGAGGCGATGGCCACAACTTAGTAAGGCGTGGAAACAAAATCTTAATGTGGGGCCATGACTTAGTAATGCATGTGAATAGCCTTAACCACAGCTAAAATAAGGCATCATCTTGTTCCCATGCCTTGCGTTGTGGCCAGGACTTAACTATCTTGTTCTCTTGCCTTACTAAGTTGTGGCCACGACTTAATTACCTCATCCCCACGCCTTATCACACCACACATTATTTTTATTTATACGTGATGTCACCAGCAGGGCTCCACATTGACCACCCTTCATTTATTTACTTTCCAGTTTAAACAGCCTTTAAGTACAAGGCAGTCGTTTTTCAGCATCAGGAAAAAAGCAGAAAACATATTTCACAGAAGCCTCAACAACTTCATATAGCACCTTATTTTGGAGTCTTTAGGCCCAATCCCATTTCACCCCGTGCCCAACCACTTAGCCCTTAGCCTTCATGTCTAGGGGTCAGGTGTCCCAATTCTTGTTGAGATGGGCAGTAGGGTGAAGTGTTAGGGCTATATGGCTAACTTTCCTGTTCCACCTTATATAGTCCATCACTATTGATGCTTGAAGAGCCAGAATGTAACTGCTGCACCATTTAAGGAGGAACTGGAAAATTCAAACAAGAAGCTGGTGAACAGCTTCAACTTCGTATCACCAAAGAATTAGCAGTGGGCAATAATAAGTAATTGTCTTAAACCCCCTCTTTGACAACATATGATGCCCTAAATGTTACTAAAGCCCAGCAGTGAGGAGCTGAACTTTTCCCTTCTCTCCTATTACTGAAGACCTACAGAGCAGCACTAGTAGCCTCTTAATGAATGACTCAGCGCCAAAGGGTTAGGGTGATGCTCGAAAACAAGGGGTAGGGGTAAAAAGAAGAAATGGGTTTGGACCTTAGTGTGTCCACTGTTTGCCTTCACTGTGGCTTCCATTCTTTTCTGGACACTTGCTTTCAGTTTCTTGAAGTAATCTGCAGCCACATCTCCAAAGCTCAGCCACAGAGGTTGATTACATTTTCTGCTTGTCACAGTCCAGGTAATCAAACACACTCAGTGATGTTGAAGTCTGGATTCTGAGGTGGCTCTGAGTCACTGCCTCTGAAGGACGGCTGTGGATGTTTTCAGATCTGAAGCAGAGGTTGATTTTTCCTCCTCTTTCAAAGATTAAAGTTTCAGGTGCTGTTTTGGTGTCTACCAGGTCTGCAGATGGTTGTTAGGAGGCCCATTTTCTCTGTAGTTTTTAAGAACATCTTGTACATCCGTTTTTTCCCCACTTACTTTCATTGGACTATCACCTTCCTTATCATAGATGATTTTATATCTAATCTTTATATCTAATCAATTTGTGCACATCTTCTTAAATTCTCCTTCAAAGGCTCGTATCGTATATCGTATCACATCGAATAAAACCTTGTATCTCCATTTTTATCGTTTTCTGTTTTTTTACAGTAATTTGAAAATGCCCGTTGTTCTTTACATCGTGTGTAAATTTAATGAGGAATGGACCCAAAATGACTTGGAAAAGGACCCAAAATGACTTGGAAAAGGACCCAAAATGACTTGGAAAAAACTTTGTTCCACTGACTGACATTAAAAGTAAGGTATATTTTTTCCTTCTCCTGTAAAGTTACCATTTTGGAGATATTATCTCATGATGAGACCAGATTCCTTTATTGAATCCTTTATTGATCCCAGAGGGAATTCAATAAAGGGTTCTGAGATACAAGATGGAATGGAAAGAGCGACTCTACAGATGTAGAGAAAGACAGAGAAACAGATATAGAAACATCAAATTTGAGTTCACGGACCCCAGAGGCCTGAACTCAGCTTCAGATAGCTATAAAGGCTCATCACCTGTTAGTGATGTCTTTATGGGCGACCAGGTTCTGGAGGAAAGCCTGCAGGCCCAGCTGTCTCTCTTCCAGGAAGTTCAAGTCATAATTGTCTTTGAACCAACGCTTGGGTGGCAGAGCGAGTCGGAATTTGGGGAAGATCTCTTTGAGCTAACACACACACACACACACACACACACACAAACAAAGAAGATCAGTGTGAGGCAGTGACTGGGCCTTTATTACTCTCCTGCCACCTGACTCGTCCCACTTCCTCCTACCTTGTCATTAAGCCTGGAGAAGTCAGTGTATCGTCTAAAAATCACCCAGCTCTCGTCCGGCGCCCTCCTCACCAATACCTTATAGACCTATAACAGCCAGAAAGAGAGGAATTCATCATCTAGTTAACAATGAAAAGCTAGAAAAGATCAGTTTCACTTGGATTAGGATTTTCATGGTCAGTCGTTTCCCAAAGCAACTTTTTGGTGGTGTTTCAAAAATAGTTTTGAGCTTCCACGTCTAACATCATGTGTGCATGACTGTTACAAAGACCCACTTCGTTTATTTTCAGAAAGGTTTGGGCATGACACGACTCCATTCTGAGGCAGAGTAAAGGCTATGACCACTACATCTTCCATAGCAATTCAATTACAGTGCAGACATCAGACTGATATGGTGGAAAATGCTGGAAATGATTTCTATAACAAATAAGGCCTGAAATATCACAAATATCTTGTAGCATGTAATTAAAAGCAAAGGTGAAGTAGGGCAAGTGATAACACACAGTACATAGCCTTAAAACTGCTGGCTTTTTTTAATGAAATGTGCAGTTATGTGCATTTAACTATAGTTTTAAATGGCTATTTTAACCTCTTACCAAGCCATGCTTTATTACATGTGTCTATAACTTAAGAAAAGCTCCGTTAGTTTGCACAGAAGTCCCTGTAGTTACTGAATAATAAGCCTTAGTATGTAATAAGCCTGGAATGTTAAGGGGTTAATGCTGAATTGCACTAATTTATCATCGTTTCTTCATGATTCAGTCATTAAGTAGTAAACAAAGTCATTCAGAGTGATCTGATATGAAATGGTTCATTGTAGAGAAACCTACCAACGTCTAAACAGTGGTGGTGGTGGTGGTGGTGGTGGTGGTGATGGGAACCAGGGGTCATGATGTCACATTATGCAAAATATAGCCATTTTATTTCCCATCCAAATCTGCCAGAGAACTTAAACGTGCCTTCTAAGTTTTTAAATGTAATACTGATGATGCTAAAATCGGAAAAATCGGAAAAATACATTTTTATTTGGGAATGTTTGACCTTACAATGCACTGAATGTACCTGCCATGAATCGTTATGTACAAAATATGTTTTAGACCAAAATCTTACCATGACCAATGCCTCTCATGTCTTGTAAACTCTTCAGACGTCTGGTTCCTATCACCACCGCTGACTCTGTATATTTCTCTAGAACGTAGCACTTCACACCAAACCGCTCTGAATGACTCCGTTCACATCTTAAAGATTTAAACATGCGGGAATATTGAAAAAGTGGTGGAGTTCCCCGTCATGTGATGGTGCCTCAGGACATATTAAAGCTTTTAAAAGACAGAAAAATGTCAGTATTGCTATCAGAAATGGGAAAGAGGCATCGCACCATCTCTACTGATTCACCACAGAAGGTTTTTATATCAGAAGGACGACACCTAGACCTCAGAAGCTTTACCGTAAACTTGGCCCTTTCCTCCATGACCTCATAGCCAACTAAGGTGGCTACAGGTGGCCTGTCGTGCAGACTCTCTCTACTGGCTCCGCTCTCCGAACTGTTTATCCTCCTCAGCCCCCGCTTCACCCATATGTTCTGGGCTGATGCGTCAGAGCTGGCGGAGAGGTTGCTCAGGCTGGAGGTTCTCCTGTACGCAAGTCTGGAGTGAGGGACAGACGGACACCTTTCCACGGGGTAAGGGACAGGGACAAACGGGCCGGCCATAACTTCAGCTTTAAGCAAGAAACTGAGGAGCTGTTACAAAGGAAATGTTTTCTTGAGTAGGAGTGCAAAAGTATTCAGACAAAAGAAGTGCTGAGAACTTAGAAGAACAATGGAACTTCTAAAGCCAGTGCACAGTACATTCAGCATCTATTAACAGAGTTTGTTAGGTGCTATTTTTCCACTTTAGGAAACCGTTTGGTCTAAACTAAAATTTTTACAGCTGCAAAGTGAGAACCTTCTAAATAAGGTGTGGCTACAAGTTACTCCATTGGGGCAAAAAATGGCTATAGTGAGGCCACAAATTACTATACTAAGGCCAGTTAAGTTTTGTTAACTCATGGTCTCAATATATTGATCTGTGGCCCTACTATTGTACTTTGTGGCCTCAATATATGACCTGTGGCCTCAGGATGTAAAGTCAGGGCCACAATATAGTAGTTTGTGGCCTCAGCGTCGTAGTTCACAGCCTCAATATAACAATTTGTGGCCTCAATAGTAGTTCATGGGCTCAATATAGCAATTTGTGGCTTCAATATAGTAATATGTGGCCTATATATTATAATTCAATATATAAATATTCAATATATAAATTCAGGGCTTCAATATAGTAGTTTGTGGCCTCAATGTAGTAGTTCATGGCCTCAACAGAGTAATTTGAGGCCTTCATATCATAATTAGCCTCAAAATATAACTGGTGGCCTCACCTTATTAAAACATAATCAAGATGTCCTTTTAGGTGCTCCATACAGAAATGTTAGTAACAACAAAGCCGTCCAGAAGATGAACTAAGACACCAGAATGAAATTCAACCCAGAAGAAGAATAATTAAGATGTAAATATGACTAACGTTACAGTAAAACTGAATTAAAGCAGATTCCTCTCTCATAAACATAGTTACTCGTGTACAGTTAAACGCATTAGCTGCCGTTTGAAAATTCTCACATCAAATTTGTATTTAAATACCTGTAAATAAGGCAATATGACTTGTTTTAGTACAATAACAACGCATTTGTGGTATCAGAATCTAGCAGGTTGCTTACCAGCAGCAGATTAGCTACGGAGGCTAATGAGCGGTGTGTGGGAGCGCCGGGGCGAGACGACCGTTAAATGGCCGAGTTTAATGCGAGATTGTTGGTCCAAAATCAGCTGACAGCTTCTGTCTTTACCCCACCCGCATTCCGTAAAGCCCGCCCTCTTCTAGGATTGGCTAGCCGTACCCCCGCTCCTGCGCTAGGATTGGCCAGTAGTTCACGCTCGCAGGCCAGCCCGTAGAATTGGCCAATTGTAGCGGAGTTAGCGTGACAGTACTAGCCAATCCACGCCCAGAAGGGCGGGACGTGTGGGAATACGGGTGGGATAAGAAGAACACCGACACACTCACATAATCGCTGGGGCGTTTTCATTTAGAGGCGGGACAGTGAAGTCGCAGTATGATTGACAGCGAGCGAAGCCAATCATATCTTGCGAAATATCGTCCTCGCATAAAACAAAACAAAACATGTGGAATATTTATTGTTACTTTAACTGAGATGTATTCAGTTCGTGTTGGAGCCAAAAAAAAAAAAAAAAAACACAAGACCAAAGCCTACTTTAAAGGGACACTTTAAAAATATACCATGCTACATATATTGTAAACACGTCTCCCTTCATTCCTCAGGGGCACCGCAGTAGCCTCTGGAGCAGAGGTCACTAATAGGCAGACCACGGTCCGGACCTAGACTGGACCTATAACCGTTAAACTAAGGAGCATTGTTTAATTTTGACGGTGTAGACCTACTCCCTGTACACCCACGACTGCTCAGCCAGACACAGCTCCAATGTCATCATCAAATTTGCAGATGACACCACACTTGTTGGCCTGATCTCCAATGACAACGAGGAGGCCTACAGAGAAGAGGCCAGCTTTCTGACACTCTGGTGCCAGGAGAACAACCTCTCTCTCAATGTCAACAAGACCAATTAGCTCATAGTGGACTTCAGGAAGCAAGAGAGTGTGCACATCTCCATCACCATCAACGGAGCCATGGTAGAGAGGGTCAGCAGCTTCAAGTTCCTCTGTGTTCACATCTCAGAGGACTTGACATGGAGCGAACACACCACACGGGTGGTAAAGAAGGCACAACAGCGCCTCCTCCACCTCAGGCGGCTGAAGAGGTTTGGCATGAACCCCTGCATCCTCAGAACATTCTACACATGTACTGTGGAGAGCATTCTAACAGGCTCCATCACCACCTGGTATGGGAACTGTTCTGCCATTGAGCGGAAAGCTCTGCAGAAGGTGGTGTGGACAGCCCAGCACATCACCGGGGTCCAGCTCCAAAACCTTCTGGATTTATACACCAGCTGCCGCCTGAGGAAGACCAGGAGGATTCTGAAGGACTCCACCCACCCAAGCCACTGTCTGTTCTAACAGCTGCCGAGCGGGAGGAGGTAGAGAAGCATAAAGTCCAGAACCAGCCGGTTCCGAGACGGTTTCTTCCCTCGGGTCATCAGGCTGCTGAACAGCCAGTAGTGCTGGTGTATCGGCCTAAAGGCCTGTCACTGCACCTCTAAGGCATCATCATGATGATCTCCATGGACAATCCAGACCTCATCCAAACCAACAGACTCACTCTGATCTTACGGCACCTTCAATATAGCAAATCTGTACTTACACATATAGACTGGTATGTGTACATCTTCTATCCGTATCCTGTACAATCTGGAAGATTTCTATATCAATGTTCTATCCCTGAGAACCTGCATCTCATTTATTATCTCCCTCAAACTAACTGCACATACGGAATGTGGACAACAGCACATTTCATAGTTTTATTTCATAACTTATTACTGTACAACTGTACATTGGAATAGTGCAATATTAGTGTATATTGAGTATGTGTATATTCAAAGTCAGTGTATATATATTTCTTAGATATTTATATATTTTTTTATTTAAATTCTATAAGGGGGCTACGCACCTAAGATTTTCACTAACTTTCCACCTGTGTAAATGTGGTGTGACCGATAAATGTGATTTGATTTGATAAACATCATTTGATTTAACCAGCGTACCTTTTCTAGCCTTTACGGTAGCTTTAGCAGCCCGGGAGACTCACAGACCAGTCGCATGCGTTGTAAGTATCACACGTGACGCTACTCAGCCAATCAGATCTGTGCATTACGACGAACACTGAGACTCGAGTGAGTGACGCCACACAGGGGAGGAACGAGGCGAGAAACAGCAGTCAGAGAAGAAAGTGAGTCAGATTATTTTGCATGGTGGTCTCTAAAAAGAGAAAACTGACAGTAAATGTTGAAATGTTAATGAATTGTCCTTTATTTGATTCAACAAGCGTTGCTGAACATACTAGCCTGTAGCATAGTAGCTAAGCTAGCTGTGTGGACTGGATGACACAACGGAGGCTGTCAAAGATTGTATGATGTAGCCTATTTTGCATAATGCATGCTGGGTATTGTAGTGAGAGAAAATTGAGGAAAAAATGCAAACTACATAAATTAAAAATATCAAACCAATGAAGTTGAGGGATTCAGTGCTGCTACACAGTCCTGTATAACACAGCCAATAACACATGAAGCTGTAGTGTTTATGACAGACTGACCCTGTAAGTATAATAGTGGGTGACCAAGTTAAAATATAAAATAATTTATTCTATCTTTTATATTCATAAAAACACAGAAAAGGCTCATATGTATATTATTATTATTATATTACATGTTATATGTTTCTTTTTTACTACTACATATATGTAGTATGGGGAGCTAATAGGGGTACATAGGTGGAGCTGGAGATCCCCAAAACTCTGCTGGAGATTCCTTGAAGCCTATGACATCATGGGAATTCCCAAACCCTTTAGGCTCACAGGAATGCCAGGCCTACGTTAAAGCTTGCATTACTGTATTAACAGTATTAACTGTATTAACTGAAGTGCATGGGCAGACCTCTAGAGCCTTAATGTGGAGCTCTGGCTTGGTCTGAAAGTGTTATGGCTGCGGATAATGTGATGAAACATCGTGTCTAACTGTGGCTAACAATCACAGATCAGACCGGCTAAAGCCGATAAGCCACTGTTATTTTTATCTGATGGAGGCTGTTTGGCCAGGAGGTCGTCTAAAACAAGAATTCCAGGAATGTCTTTCAGGAAATTCTCTTCACTGGATTTAACTGTGAACCATGCACTGCTTATTTACATAAATACTGAATATAGCTAGCTTATCTAGCTCATATGAAGTCTATAATATAAATATATATATTGCTGCTGTCCATTGACTGTTTCCACTGACTTACATTAAAAGCAAAGTGTGTTTTTTCTTTCTCCTGTAAAGTTACCATTTTGGAGATACGAGGTTTTCATCCGGCTGGCGCGGTAGGTAGTACTGTCGCCTCACAGCAAGAAGGGCCTGGGTTCAATTCTCCAGCCGGGTGACCAGGGTCCTTTCTGTGTAGAGTTTGCACGTTTTCCCCGTGTCTGCATGGGTTTCCTCCGGGTTCTCCGGTTTCCCTCCACAGTCCAAAGACATGCAGTCAGTCCAATTGGACATGCTACATTGCTACCTAGGGTCAGGTGTGTGGGATTGTGTATGTCTGTCTGTCTGCCCTGTGATGGACTGGCGACCTGTCCAGGATGTTTCCTGCCTTCCGCCCGATGACTACTGGGATAGGCTCCAGTGCCCCCCCGCGACCCTGAGGGAAAAGCGGCTTAGAAAACGTGTGTGTGTGTGTGTGTGTGTGTGTGTGTGTGTGCGTCTCTCCATTTTTGACATTTATCAGTTTTTGACATAATTTGAAAATACGTGTTACCCTTTATGCTGTGAGCACATTTCATGATGAATGGACGAAAGGAAATGACCTAAACTTACTTGGAAAGACGTCTGGTTCCATTGACTTACATTAAAAGTAAAGTAGTTTTTTCCTTCTCCTGTAAAGTTCCCATTTTGGTGATACAAGGTTAGATACAACAGCGATATGTATCTCCCTTATACTACATTTCATTCCAGCTTACCAGCATTTCCGTACGAAGACATCAAGTGTTTTCTTTTCTTTTTTCATTCTCTCTCTTTATTAACACTGTTATTCTTATGCCCAGTTTTTTTTTTAATCCAGTGTAAATGGAGCAACAAACCTGAAGCCTGTGCTGAATTTCATCACTATAGGGTTGCTTAAGCTCCTGGTATGTGCGTTACTTTTTAAAGGGTTGATGCCTCTTACGATATTTGATGCCTCTTCTCTGCATTTATTGCAAATAAACAAACAAACAAACAAATAAATAAATACCTAGGTAATTTATGCGCTGACCAATCACAGTGGCTTATTTATCCTGGGGGCGTGGCTTTCACGAAAACGGGTGCGAAAAGAAAATAAGAAAGCCACCCGTTCTGATGTCTCCGCCTCTCTTACCCACACGCACCTGCGACACGAAAAAAGCAGAATCTGAGAGAAACGGACGCCAAAATCGCGACCGTGCGCGCGAGACGCCATTCTGAACGACTGCGCCTGACGCCGCGCGCGCTGCGTTCGACTGGCACGAGGGTAACGGCCGCTAACGGCGCTGCTGCGGTGTCCGGGGACAGGGACGAGGACGAGGACGCTTCGGCTCTCGCTTTTATTTTGGGTTGAGGGGCGTAGCTGTGTGTGTGTGTGTGTGAGTGAGTGTGTGAGAGTGAGAGACACGGAGTGAGTTGGTTTTAAGCGCTACGCAGATTCACCGTAAACTGTCGAGTTTTTTTTCCGTGAAAAGTTCCGAAAATCCGTCTGCTGAGCGTTAGCCGACACGTTAATGTTTACCTCAGAAAAAAACAGCCGTTAAATTCGACCCAGAACTGCCGCGGCTGAGTTTTGTTTTCGTCAAACTTCCGAAAAACGACCGTTTCTCTCGTGTCGGTTAACGTTAGCAGGAGCGCTGAGCGCTAACCGTAGGCGTACCGTTCCCCCCGCCACTCCTCCCTCAGACATGCCGTTAGCCAGGCGCCGGGGCTCGGTCGCGTCGCTCGCGGTGGTGCCGCGCGGGGACATTCGCTAGGCAGCGGCGGAGACACACACCTCCTCCACCTCTCGGTTCCGTTTTCGGTCGCCATGGAGCCGGCGGGCTGCGTGAACATCGGCAGCCTGACGAGCGCGCTGCCCGTGATCCCCTACCGCAAGCTGACCGACCTGCACTACATCAGCAAAGGCGGCTTCGGCACCGTGTTCCGGGCTCAGCACTGCGACTGGAGGACCACCGTGGCCATCAAGTGCCTGAAGTTGGACTCGCCCGTCGGGGAGAGGTGAGCTCAAGGACTCGGGGCTTCGGTTCGGCCTGTGGCACGGCAGCATTAGAGGCCTGTGGAGTGGAGTTTTTACTGACTCTTCGTCTGTTGTCTTGAGCTGTGCTAGTACCCGAACCTGTGCCAGAGTAAAACAGCTGAAGTACACTTGTAAAAGAGGGTTCGCTAGTAAATGGTTCTGTACAGAACCCTGAACACATTCGTTCATTGCTTTGTGAATTGGCTCTTCAGATTGACTGTTTTGAAACGGGTTCTGTATAGAACCAAAAATGGTTCTGCCATTGTGACAAGCCTGACATTATAACAGCAGAACTGTTTTTGGTGATGTATGGAATCTACGTCCTGGCTATATAGCCTCGAAACATGAAGAACCATCTTTTTTTTAAGAGAGTATGAAGTCCAAAAACCAATGTGGTGAGTTCCCTTTAGAACTGACTTGCAGTGAAACTTCTCAGCACATCCATCGTCTGTCAGTCTGTCAGATTAGAAACTGAGGTTCGGCTTGGGTTTAGATCCCTTTGGTCTGAAGTGAGAAGCAGTCCAGATGCTGTTCACCACTAGAGCAGGATAAAATAAAACTTTAAAAAAAAAAAGAAACTGGGAACTGGACGGAAAAAAAAAATGGCATTGAGAAAGTAGATTTCATGAAAACAAATATGAAAACAAAAGTATTCAAAGTCGAAAAGTACTGACTAATACTAGCTATACTTAAGTACATGGAACTGAGTACGTGGAACCAGTTACTGTTCATCACTGTGGACCAAACATGTGCTGTTGAAATTTCACTTTGTCTGTATGAAGCCTATGAAAGTTGTAAGAGCTCCAGTACCCGGGTCCTGAGCACATGTTGCTCGAGTGTGCATGTTCTCTTTCAGTATAGGTGTAATGTCACGTTGTTGTAGACCAGAGGTCGGCAGCCCAAATGAAAAGCCGTTTTGTCTTTTCAACGAAAATCAAACCACCTTGCGAGCCACAGCGATGTATGTTCATTTTACCGTCTTGGCTGTAAACGTGCTAATGTAGTAGTTCAGGCTAAAAATATAAACAAAAACACCAGCCTACTTTGCTCTGCTTTAAGCTTGAGCTCAGTTATAGCTGATTTTCTCACATCTCTGGCAGGAAACGTTTCCGCAAAAGTGTATAGTTTCTTGTAAAGCGACTCAATTTTCGACTTTTTATGGCTGAACTCGGAGCCCGAGGTGGCAGAATATTACTGCTGCACCATTTAAGGTGGAACGGGAGAATTCGAACGAGATGCTGGCAAAAAAGAAACTGACTTCAGCTCCGTGACTTTTTGGTGTTTGACAGTTTCTTGTTGCTGGTTAAACACATCCGGAAACCAGTTGGAGTGATTATAAACGCCAGTATGTCCATATGCTTTAAAATCACCAATGTTCGTCTTAAATCTTTCTCTTTACCTTTTTGTTAGCTACTTGCTTGTTGTCTGCGTTGCTAAGGGGACCAGCAGTCTACGGTCCCCTTAGGGTTAAAGGTTGGTGAATTTGCAGATACAGGTTACTTGAACTCCAGCATTTAGAAACTTTTGTTGTTAAACTGTGTTGAACGATCAGCAGAGCTTTATTTTATTGCGAAGGAAGATTATTTTATTTTTACCTAAAAGTCTGATTCTGCCATGGAGGGCGGTACAAGAGCCTCATGTTGCCGACCCCTGATATAGACGGTCATTAGATCTCTAACAAGTCAGTATAATGTACAACAGTTCATGGAACTGACCCAAATATCAAAAATAACAGTAATCAGAACTAATAAAACAACTTTGTCACTGCTGTCATGCTTGACTAACACTTTGGCTGTAGAGGCTGATCTGTTTAAGCTCTGCTCAGCTGTTTCGGAGAAGGGGAATCCCACAAACCTTACATCATTTTAAACTTCCTTGCAGGGAAAGGAATTGTTTACTGAAAGAGGCTGAGGTGCTTCACAAGGCCCGGTTCAACCATATAATTCAAATCTTCGGTGTGTGCAACGAGCCGGAGTTCTTCTGCATAGTCACAGAGTACATGACCAATGGATCTCTGGATGAACTTCTGCATGAGGTACATTCTTTGACCTGCTCTTTAGTTTTTTTGGCGGTGGGTGTGGCGGAGAGGTGATGGGGTTTAAATGCATACACTGTCGGCTTGCTTCCATTTGGTGTTTGAGATGTTTTCTTCATCTTTCTCATGTGTTTTCTCTCTTGTGTGGCAGAAAAACATGTACCCGGTGGTGGCCTGGCCCCTGAGGCTTCGCATTCTGTATGAAATTGCACTAGGGGTCAACTTCCTCCATAACATGACCCCTCCACTGCTCCATCATGATCTGAAAACGCAAAATATTCTCCTGGATGGAGAGTACCATGTGAAGGTTGGTGAACTTGTCTGTAGTCTTGACGTTATATTTGTCCGTTTTTTTCTCCACAACTTCATTGATTTCAAAAGTGAGAAACATGCTTCAGCTCCAAATTCAACACCTTCGTTTTAGGGAGTGTTTTAGAAACAGGGATTTCAGTTGAAAGTCTCTAGGCATCTGTTGACTTTCTGTTCTCATTTGGAATGTGAGCCCGTGTGGGAGTACTTCCTTCTGAATACCATGACTACTAGTTTTGATATCCATGAGTCACCTTTCCAAAAGCCTTGTGATTCTTTACCAAACGTCACTTTTATTTCTGCAGTGAGCGCCTTTGGTACTCCTTAACCTTACTGACTATATTTCTGGGTCCTTACTGCAAGAGAGAAGGCTCATATTATCCCGTTCCGTCTTCATATGTAAAGTAGAGAGTGATTTGCATTTGAACACGACCTTGATTATTCCAGGAACGGCCTTCTGTAAACCTCTTATATTAATAAGGATATACTCAGAACCTTTTAAATGAGGTCTTTGCTTGATTGCAAGACACCAGATGATTCTTGAGTCATCACTTGGATTTGATCTGAATGTGGTTGCTATATTAGGGAGTCTTGACCCCATAACCTTGTGGAGCTCCTTGTTTAATTTATATTTTTTGTGTCTTCCTTGGCAGATTGCTGATTTTGGTCTTTCTAAATGGCGCCAGCTCTCAATCAGCAAAGGGTCTGGCTCAAAGCCGGCTGAGATGGGCGGCACAGTCATCTACATGCCACCTGAAGAGTACGAGCCCAATAAAAGCCGACGAGCTGATGTCAAACAGGACATGTACAGGTCTGCCTCCTACTAATATAACTTACAGTAAATTTAGAGTTGTGTGGCAGTCATCCAATGACTTGGTTGTAAAACGTTCAATGTAGTATAAAAGGAAAAACAAAGTGGATTTTTTGTTAGGGTTTACCAGGAAAATGACCTTTTTTGGGCTTTTTGTTAAGGAAATTTTATAACATAAGCTTATGAACATCAGAAGAAAATCAAACACTATGAACTGTATTTATTCAAGAGTGAATCATTGCTTCTCTTTGAAAAGCAGAGGCAAAGCAAATGCCTTATCTGATAGACGGGTTTACTGATTAGCTGTTTAGAAAACCAGTGTTATCATACGTTCCAGTTGGCTTTTTTCCCAGTTCTGTCTGATAGTAGCAGGAAACTGAAGAAAAGTTCTCTGGCTACCCGAAAAGTCAGACCAGGGATTATTTTTTCTTAAATCACTTTGATTATGACTTGATAGTGACTAGATAGTAAACAATGACTAGATAGTAAACAAAACATACCATTACCTCCACAGTCCATACGCTTCATATGTGGAATCTAAACTGCAAAATGTATCTGCTTTGAATTCATAGTTTTGGCGATGTCTCAAACCAGCGCATTTACATGTGTGCCTATTCAGCCCACAGCAGTTTAACTCTGCCTGTTCGTGCTGAAATTAGTTGTGTTTTGGCCCCAGGCTGCCATACGGATTCTGTAAGTGGACAGAAAAGAACAGGATATGGGCCCTTTAAAAGCAGACTGAGCAGACCTAATCGTCCTGTTAGTTAATGGCTCTTCCCTTTTGGCATGACCTCCTTTGCATTCTCCGCCAGTCTTTTGACCAAACTGTACAGCTCATCTGCCACCTCATATCCAGTACTAGTATGTTTGCCGAGGTGGTCAGACAGCAGGCGTGGGATAGTCAAGAGTCCTGAAACGATTACATTGTCGTTGTACTGCGTCACACATTTTGACATTTCTGTTGGGCTTCCAGGAATTTTTGAATGCGTTCCCAGAGCAGTGAACAAGCCTGACAAGCAGCACTCTGCATTCACCCCTGCTGACCACAAAGTCCGTTGTGGCCTCACCTGCTCGGGCTCCTTTCTTTCTAAAGGGATGGTTTTTTTCTAGGCTTTTTTTTTTTTTTTAAGTTCAAGTGGTTCAGGCCTCTTCTGACCAAGAAGTGAGCGGAGAGTCCGGCACTTCCTCCAACACATGACAGGACTTGTCTTGCGTTACACCCCAGTTTGTCCCAGATTACTCATAGAGGCCTGTTGAAATCTGTGTACCAAAGCGAGAGTTTTTCTTCCTCTAAGGGGAGTCCCTAGTGGGTGAGCTTGGCAGTTCTTCAGCCATTCACTGTGCTGTTCTTTGCTTCCTCTTTCAGTTATGCCATCATCATGTGGGAAGTGCTGTCGCGACGGATACCGTTTGAAGGTAGTGGAAGTGTTTAAATAAGTCGACTTGTTGAAACATGAAAGCCAGCAGACATGACACATGAGTCTTTAGCCTTTAGTCTTGTGAGGGTGTCTGTCTCATTGAATCTTTAGGGGATTAATACGGTAAATTGTTGCTAACATTTTCCGCCTTTAATTAGAAGTCAGACAGCATGCTTCCTGTCATTTATAGAGTAATAGACAGCTCTGGTCAGTAGGAGTTACGTGACTGCATAACATGACAAAGCACTGTTTCACAACTGTTCCTCTTTGGTCACACATGCTGAGTAATTGTTTCTCCATCTATGCCAGATGCCACCAACCCCATGCAGATCATGTTTAGTGTTTTGCGGGGATTGCGGCCCGATACAGGACCGGACAGCCTGCCGACGGAGATCCCCAGCAGGGAGACCCTCATCAGCCTCATGACTAATGGCTGGACCGCCAATCCAGATGAACGACCCTCTTTCCTCAGTGAGTGTCTTCAAAGCCCAGAGTACAACAACCCAACATTCTCTAACAAATACCACCAAACTTGACATTTTTAGTTTTTGTGTGTTTGCTGGGAGTCTGGGGTCTCTCTCCTCTATTCGCACTGGATTAGAATGGTCTCTCCCCCCTATACACTCTGGTCTAGAATGGTCTCTCCCCCCTATTCACACTGGTCTAGAATAGTCTCTCCCCCCTATTCACTCTGGTCTAGAATGGTCTCTCCCCCCTATTCACTCTGGTCTAGAATGGTCTCTCCCCCCTATTCACTCTGGTCTAGAATGGTCTCTCCCCCCTATTCACTCTGGTCTAGAATGGTCTCTCCCCCCTATTCACTCTGGTCTAGAATGGTCTCTCCCCCCTGTTCACTCTGGTCTAGAATGGTCTCTCCCCCCTATTCACTCTGGTCTAGAATGGTCTCTCCCCCTTATGCACACTGGATTAGAATGGTCTCTCTCCTCTATTTGCACTGATCTAGAATGGTCTCTCCCCCCTATTCACACGGGTCTAGAATGGTCTCTCCCCCTTATGTACACTGGATTAGAATGGTCTCTCTCCTCTATTTGCACTGGATTAGAATGGTCTCTTCCCCCTTATGTACACTGGATTAGAATGGTCTCTCTCCTCTATTTGCACTGGATTAGAATGGTCTCTTCCCCCTTATGTACACTGGATTAGAATGGTCTCTCTCCTCTATTTGCACTGGATTAGAATGGTCTCTTCCCCCTTATGTACACTGGATTAGAATGGTCTCTCTCCTCTATTTGCACTGGATTAGAATGGTCTCTTCCCCCTTATGCACACTGGATTAGAATGGTCTCTCCCCCCTTATGCACACTGGATTAGAATGGTCTCTTCCCCCTATTCACACTGGTCTTGAATGGTCTCTCCCCCCTATTCACACTGGTCTTGAATGGTCTCTCCCCCCTATTCACACTGGTCTTGAATGGTCTCTCCCCCCTTTTCACACTGGTCTAGAATGGTTTCTACCCCCTATTCACACTGGTCTAGAATGGTCTCTTCCCCCATTCACACTGGTACATTTGCCTTATCTTATATGTTGCCTTATCTAATTTAACCCCTTACTAAACTGTGCTATATTTTGAATGCAGAGCTCTTCCCAGAATCGTAAATTACAGTGCGTTTTGTAACAGCCACAGAGCAGCATGCCTATTTTTACCTTCCCTTATTGAGGGCTTCCTAATCCAAAGAGCCTTTTCCTTACAGTGGCCCATTTTACTTTCAGTCTTTGTGCCGCTTTTTTCCCCTTGGTTCCTCTTTTTTGGTGGTGCACAAGCTTTTCTCATGCATCTTCTTTTCCTCTTTTGTTGTACTTTCTGCCATGCAGTCAGCCCGAAGGTTATTTCTACTTCTGTGTGTCTTGGTTTGTGTTTGTTCATGTACATTTCTCACTTTTCCCACAAGGCTGTCTCATCGAACTGGAGCCCATGTTACGGAGGTTTGATGAGATTGATGTCCTAGAGGCAGTACTGGAGGTCAAAAGGTCAAAGGTGAGTAACTGTCAGAAGAGGAGAAGACATAAATTTGTGCCTCTGAGATGATTTTGAGAACCAACATGATAAATTTGCTCAATTTAGAGACATAAACACAATGGGAATTGTACTGTTATGACTCCAACTCCTGTCAGACCTCTCTGAATTGCTCTTTCCTCTAGTTTATGCGGCCACTGAGCAGCAGCCAGTCAATGCCATCAAATGGGAAACCAGTGGAAGAAAAGGTTTTGAAGTTGCAAAATACTCCCTGGCCAGTCAGTTCCTATGTCTTTTTTCTTTCCACTTAAATACATTTAATGATATGCGCTCTTTTTGTGTTTGATCAGACCTTTAAAAACTATGTTTCTGCTTAAAAAGTTGTTAATATTTTATAACGGTCTCAGAAAATTGTTTGGGATCACGCAAAACTACAGTCATTTTCAATTTAATGTTGATTTTATGAGACAATAAATAATGTTGTTCTCTTCCAGTGTCAATTAGTTTGTTATTTGGTGTCTGACTATTTTACGACGATTTCTTTGACAGGACAACAGCTCCACATCTGGATCAGGGTCCTGCTCCTCTCAGGAGACAGATATATCCCAGCCAGGCTTTCTTACTATCTCAAATCCTTCTCATGGTAATTCATTCACACTATTCAGCTCCTTCTAAATACAGATTTCTCTGTGTACTTAATGGTACCTTGTGCCGCCTCTCTCTTAGGTCCACACAGACCCTTGTCATCAGTTTTGTCCTTGCCCTTGGATGCTCCAAAGCCTCTGATTGATCAAAACAACCTGAACCCAGAGTACCAGATGGCCCAGCCCATCTCTGCCTTTAACATCCCCGTTAAACCCCACCCTCCTCAAACTGAAAGCGACCTACCCCTCAATATCCACCCACTCACCCTGCAGACACACCCACAAGGTATGTCACATGACAGTGCAGCTACATTATTAGTACCCAGAGCTCCAACTACTTTAAGGCGCACCCAGGTGTTCAGTTGCGTGCACACACAGCTTGTATAATCTGTATAGAAGAGCACTGACCAGTAGAATGGGCCACTATGGAGTGGCTGCCAATGAATCTAGGGTTACAGTGCCAAGCATCAGCCAGAGGGTTATAGAGCTCCCCGATATTGTGCTGTGAAGTGGTGGAACTGCGTTCTCTGGAGTGATGGAGCCTCATCAAAGTGCTATTTGGGATCCAAAACAAATTATTCAGAATTTAAACCTGCCCTCATCAATGGTTATGTGGCTGAATGCAATCAGATCCTCACAGCTGTGTTTGAACATGTAGTGCAAAGTCTTGCCAGAAGAGTAGAGGTTGTTAATGCAGCAAAAAGGGGCAAACTCCATATTAACACTCCTGATTTTCAGAAGAAAGTTAGATTGAAGGTGGATGAGTGCAGGCTTTAGGATGTGTAAATCCCAGGCAGTGCAAGTAAAATGAATCTATAGTCAACCCACCAAAGCTGAAAGTTCTTAGTTTATTATTCAGAAAGTGGTTACGTAACTCACTGTATAACTACGTATTAATTGCAAAATTTATAAAAAAAAGTTACTTGCAAAAGAACATTTATTGTTTACTTTTAATTCTGTATTGACGGCTTCAAGTTGACAGTTTTTCCCTTATTTTTTTGGATGATAAACACACATTTTGGGCAGAATTTTTCCAGTTGTTAAATGAGAAATTATTAATATCGCATTGCAGGATTTTGTTATAACTTCAGGTAATAAGGGCAGCATTTTTTTTTTTCTTGCCAAATTTATTTCCCCTTCGTGGTCAGTTTCATTTAGCTAGTTCTTCCCATCACACAGTGCTACCATGCTGGGAGGGTAAAGGAAAGGCTAGTATGTGCTTCCTATGAGACACATGAAGCCAACAGATGCCAGCATTGACTGATGGGCTGAAGTGAAGGACGAGGAAGGTCCATGCTGCCCACCAAGAGAGAGTGAGGTGAATTATGCTGACTTGGACTCCTGGTCACTGATAGGTGTGGCATCGCAGAGGGTTGAATTTGCGATCTGATAACAGGGCCAACAGCTAGACAGTTGCATAACTAATGACTTACAAAGGTTAAGTCACTTCTTCAAGGTTATTTCAAAAAAGTGTAAAACCGATTGACTCCCAGTCCTTTCCCCATGTTTCTCAGATTTCCCGTCACCGTTGGACAGCCAGGGCCCAGCGGCACGCTGGATTAGCTTACGGCGGGAGGAGGTGGTACGGCAGATGACGGAGGCGTGTTTGAACCAGAGCTTGGATGCATTGCTGGCCCGCGAGCTGCTGATGCGCGAGGACTACGAGCTGGTGTCCAACCAGCCCACACGCACTGCCAAAGTGCGCAAGCTGCTGGACACGTGTGAGCGCCACAGCGAGGAGTTTTGCCGCGTAGTGGTGCGCAAGCTTCAAGAGAACAAGCAGATGGGCCTACAGCCCTTTCCAGACCTCACCTCCCCAACACCTCCCCCACCCTATAGCGCCCCCAGTGCTCATTTCCACTCCAGCTCCTACAACAACACCCGCAACATGTTCTGATCATCCAAGCCCTTTCAGCCTTCCTCTGAACTGGACTCCTGTGAGGTTTGCATATTTGTTTTCCTTTTGGAATAGACGTCTTCTGAAAGATGGATCACCTTTTTTGTTCCTTTTTTTTCCAGATTGTTTTTGCTTTTTTTATGATTTGGATACTTGCTATTGCCTTTGGGGTAAATTGTTGGAATTGTTCATCAGCCCTCTCAGCGCGTCTAGGCTCCTGAGGTGGAACTACAGCCCTGGTTATTTCATCAGAACTGGTTGCATTTGCTGTTGTGGGGCGCGAGCTTGTTGGAACGTGAAGCTTTCTGTCCCACTGACTTTGCCAGCATTGTTTTGCCATGAATCGTTGAAATCCTCTATTATTCAGCAACTTTTGTCTTCCTCTTGAAACCCATGATATTTCCCATGACATGCACTTAAGCAAAGCTCTTGCAATGTACCTTTTTATACGCTGTTTGAATCAGTTGGCTTTATTTAAAATAATATTGTAAAGTCAACCAGATATCTGGATTCTTATCAAATTTAGTTTGGTCTGAAGTGGCTTCTTGTATTTGTCTGTATGGAAATGGCAGCTTATGAATAGCGGCAGTGTCAGAAATGGAAACTTGCTTGTCGGGTACAGTTTTAGGTTTCGGCCGTTCTGTAGCTCGACTCTCCTCACTACACTACTAATTACTCACAGTGATAATGTACCAGAATAAGATACAGGTTTCCTGAGCGGAACGTCACTTTGTTGAAATGGTGCCAGAGGACGTTGGCACTAATGAAATTAGCCTTTACTAATGCTGTTGCAAATTATTCAAGCATTTGAGAGAGAATGCTTATTGATGTGTAATGCTTATGTTGGCATTAACAGAAGCATGGCAGGTTACCAAGGCGCTGTAGCAGCGTACGCCAGATTCCTCCATCAAGAGCTGTGATGTAAAACCTCATACTTTCTCACCCGCAGCAGTTTGAGTATAGGGACTACTGAGCAAGCAAGTGAATAAGCGATTTCAAGCACTCCTATTGTTTTGCGAGGTGGTATTTAACAGCCTTACGGACTTTTCCAGGATAAAATGGGACTCCTCACTCTCTTTGGATGAAATTTTCCTCTTTTTGGAATACCAGACATGCTTTGAGTTTAGTCTAACTGTTGGAAACGGTAAGTAGGTGGAGACAAGGAGACAACTTCAACCGAACAGCAATGCTTTTCTACAGCAAGATGTTAACACTGTAGCAAACGGTCATCTTTCTCTCCTCGCTTCAAAAGGACAGACAAACTAATGCAGCCAGCCAGGCACTTCTGTGTCTATGGGCTGAACACTGGTGACTGAGTATGCTGCTCTGTGGACTGTGGCTCGGTGCCTTACCCAGCAGAGCCCATATTGAGGTGAAACACATCTCTGGATGTTCTGTTTATGAAAGAATATTTTATCCTGACAGTAACAAGGGACTGTTGAGTCAGATAGGTTGGTTCTTGCCATTTTTAACCTTCCCAGCCAGTTCCGCTGGTACCTGTTGTGTCTTTGTGTTGCAACATTGTAGAGTGTGTCAGAGTTTACACCAGAAGAGCCGGTAAAAACGGTTCTTCGCACATCCTTTTTTCCTTCTCACCCTCCAAGCTGTTTCTGGCGTATGGCCTAGTAGTGTCCTGAGCTGCACTGGATTCGATTAGCAGAATGAACTCTTAATGTCTGGAGGGTAAAGCCAACTAATGGCTGCGTTCCAAAGCGTTCCGAAGCCTAGGCTGCAGCCGAGTCCTCTGTAGGACTCTCCCGTGAGCACTCCTCCTTAGTAGCCATTGGTCACACCAGTGGAACATACTATTATATAGTATGATGAAATACATATACACCAATACTTCTGGCTAAAATACAGTATAGGGACGGATGCTTTAATAATCATTGATTTTACAGTAATGAGGTAACGAAGACAAATTCAAATACCTGAGCAACTTGCATTTTAAAACAAGCTCTGCTCCATCCGGCGTTGTTTTCTGCCATTTTTGTGGTGCTGTTTGTTTTCTTCTTCGTGTCGCTCAGAGAACTGTGGGTAACTGGAGGTGGGAAGGATCTGATGCATCCTTGAAATCGCTCAGAACGTAGGCTGCATTTCTAGGCTGTATACGAAGGATCCTTGACTTTGAAACGGCCTGTGATGACATAGCAGCCGAGAAATGCAGCCTAGGCCTTGGAACGCAGGTAATATAAGGGGAGCTTTTCGCTCATTCTCTCAGCTGGTCCGTGGATTGTTTCGGCTTCATCTTGTGCTTTTACATCAGCGTTTATTACTTTGATATCAGTGTGCATGCCCTGGCTATAAACTCTGCCTTCATTTAGCTACCTAGGAGAGCACTAAGCTCATCACCCACCGCTGTAGCACCGGATGACTCCCATATAGCTGCGAGTTTGCTCAGTCTTCCCTAAGGCTGCAAACCACTCCCTCTTTTCATGCTGCAAACGTCAGGCTTGCTTGCTAAGTCAGTTAATAATGATGTTTGTGCTCTCCTCAGCTGTTTGGCCTGCAGGTCTAGGTGTAGATTTTTATTTTTATTTTTATTTTTCTCCTCTTTCTTTTTCCCCACTCCTCTAGATCAGTATCATAAACGTTATTTGCGTTGTGTCCCCCCTGAATTGGCTTATGATTGTAATCGCTTCTTTTTGCAAAGTACTGTGCCAATTCTTAGGTGCTGTGTGGCTGAATACACGACTGTCTTTTCTAATTCTGGTTATTAGAAAATCATTGCAATATCATTTTCACTGAATAAACAAACCCAGTGCCAAATGTATTGTGGCAGAATTGTCCATTGCCTTAATGTACAGGCTAGGCCTAAATGCAGATGATTACTTTTTCTCTAATGGTGTCATTCCTTTGTCCTGTTTTATTTATATAAAAGCATTTTAAGTGCCACATCTTTGGGTGGCTCTTGCCTTTCCTCTGTAAGACTGAACGCTGTCATTTCTCCAGAACCATGTGCATATTACAAATAATGCATAGCCTATGTAGCAATGTACAGGTGGCAGGGACGTGAAATGTAATTTTATTTAATTTTTTTGTGTATGTGTATTCTGTACATGAAGAGGAACTTCCAGAAAAGGCTTATATTTGAAGCGGTGTTATTAAAATGTGTAAAATTCCTTCAGCTGTGCGAGTGCTGTCTTGTCCTTTCAACCAGTAGATCACAAGGCTCAATGACCGAGGTTTCGCAATGCGTATCATGCCAGGCGTCCGCTTTTCCCATGTTCTGCTTACGCTGGCAGGTGGCTAAAGTAATCACTTCTTTAGTGAGTGTAGAGTAGACTAGTGCTTGGAAAGTTCTGGGAAATTAAGTTCAGTTCAGGCTATTAAAAACTTCAGCCTTGCTGTGGTGTTGTTCCTAAAGAAACCTGTCTACGCTAAGAGCAACCATGTTAAATGGAAAGTTGCTGTTTGAAATGACTTTCTAACAGACATAAGCGCAAGAGTGTGGTCCCTTTCCCCTAGGTAGCGAGGATAGATGCACTCGTTCTTTAATTTGGGATGCTCACATTTTGAAGCTTTGCTTAATTACCCTTGAAGCTGTTAATGATTGTTAGAAAGTGTAAGTTTCCTAGGCAAAAATAAAATATCAATTTTCATGGTTGAATATGTGGTTCTGCTCTCCTATTGAAAGGGGAGTGTCTCTCTCTATCTCTCTCTCTCTCAGCACCTCAACACAGACCTCCAGAAATAGACGGTGGAACTTGAGAAGCCAACTGTCCTCTGTTTGGAAAAACACCCCTGAAACTCGCCGTCATCTGGGATTGCAACACCGCGCTCTCTGGTGCCATACCTCGACAGTTCGCTCTGAGCCTCCCACTCTCGTCATCTGGACGTGCATCTTTAAGGGGAAAAACTGTGAGGAGAGAACTTTTTTTCCATTGTTCCACTCCTCGACGTTCACCTCCATCTGCCGTAAGTCATCACAGAGAAGTGGATAGTAGGTAGGTTTCACTTTTTCCTCTCTTTATTGGACATGTTGGAGTGAGACCTGTACCCAAGACTAAGGCAGCAGGGCTTGCTTTGAAAAGATTTTCTTTGTATCGTCTGCTGGCTCATCAGCAGTGAACGTGACAAAAGAAGAAATTTCAATTGCTTCAGATCAAGTGGTAGAAGAGATGTTCCTTGGGCCTCTGCTTTGTGTTCACTTTGATGAGGAAACAGTTAACATTCAGAAGAAGGCACTTTAAGAAGTGGGACACAGTTCACAGAAGTAGTGGTATTGGATAAAAGAATCCATATGTTCAAGGTTTGGAAGTGTGGCTGTTTTACCAAAGCTTTACTTGAAACACCCCTAACCGTCGTCTTCGAGCGTCACTCTATTAACAGGCTACTAGCGGTGGCTCTGTAGGTGACCCTGCCGGCAGAGGAGGGTAAAGTTGGCAGAGGAGGGTAAAGTTCAGCTCCTCACTGCATTTACGCCTTTAAAGTTGGGGGGGACAATTATTTATTATCAACCACCACTAATTCTCAAGTGATTACGAAGTCTAGTCTAGCTATCTGTTTACCAGCTTTTTGTTCAAAATTTTCTGTTCCACTTTAAATAGTACAGCAGTTTTAATGCCTGAGGTGCTAGAAAGTAATTGCTGTACCGTTTAAGGTGGAACAGGAAATTTAGGTAGCTAGCTAGAGAGACATTCGCAAACTACTAGTGATTTTTATGCTTGTTTTGAAGAAAAAGGCCATAATAAATATTAAACTCAGATAATACAGTGGTTATAATTTTTTACTCACATTTGTGGGTTTTTTTGGTTGCATCTTGCCAGTTTTTCTTTTTTTTCTCATAACGCTCTCTTTGGAGTGTAACTCAAAGTCTTCATCCATGAAGTCATAACATTTTGCCCTACCCCTCTATCCCAACAACAACCGGGACAACCTACCCCTGGACGTGAACGTGCAAAGCGAAGGGGCGAGGGGTGAAATGGGATTGGGCCTAAGGGTTATGCTTGTGAAAAGCAAGATAGGCCAGAACTTTATCTTTGATGAGAATTGAGCAGCGTTGATTTCATTTAATACTTTTGTACTTTATTCATAGTATTTTTGACCATAGTTAATAATCCCAGCATGGGATCATACCTAAAGAACTGGCCTATGACAATTCCCTCTTGGTCGGTTACTTTACCTGTTATTTAGTAAATGATGTTAAGATTTATTGTTCATTAGCTACTATAAAACTAAAATGAAAGTTGTGAGAGTGAGGAACTAAAGTGTGGAAATTGGTTTCTGCAATGCAAGATTCTCCAGTATGTGACTATAATTAGTCTGAACATCAGTGTTACCTTTACTGTCATCACATCCTGTTATTCTGTGTCTGTTTTCTTGGTTGATTAGTATGAAGCAGAAGCTGCTAGCCATGGGGCGAACGCTTTGCCCCTCATCTCGTGCAGAATCCGACCTGGATCTGAAGGCTCCAGCGGGCACTGCTTCAGGTCCTCAAGGTCAGGGACAAAAGATGGTCATGAGGAGGGAAATCTCTCTGGCCAACGGCATCTGCCTCATCGTGGGCAACATGATCGGCTCAGGCATCTTTGTGTCCCCCAAGGGTGTGTTGCTCTACAGCAGCTCCTACGGGCTGTCCTTGGTCATCTGGGCTCTCGGGGGCATGTTCTCTGTTTTCGGTGCACTGTGCTACGCCGAGCTGGGGACCACCATCACCAAGTCTGGTGCCAGCTACGCCTACATCCTGGAGGCGTTCGGCGGATTCCTGGCCTTCATCCGCCTGTGGACCTCCATCCTGCTGGTCGAACCGGCCAGCCAGGCTATCATCTCCTTGACTTTCGCCAACTACGTGGTAGAAGCTCTGTACCCAACCTGTCAGCCGCCGTATGACTCAGTCAGACTCATCGCCGCAGCCTGTCTCTGTGAGTCCTCAGTGTGAGAAGGAAAATATACCTCAAAGGTTTTAATAGGTTATTGGTAACGCTTTACTGAAGGGAACTTGGGCAAGCTTTAATAGTCTGGTCAGTGATAAACTGACGTGAATGTATAAAGCTTTGTTCCAACAAGCATTGGATGTCATAACACTTGCAAGCACAACACAAGCAGCCTTTAGACAACTCACGCTTGTTGGTATAAGCCTTTATAAATATAAATGTTGATTGAGACATGCAGTTTGCACAGTGCAGATTGGTGGGGGGGGTGCAACTTGTTAGCCACAGTAATCTCGGTGAAAGAAAGACGACCGCTTCAGACGCTAAGCATGTCTACATTTGGGCTGAAGGAAAAATCGTGCAAGCTTGACCATTTCTATAGGCTGATTGGTCATGATATGTTCACACAATATAAAAGGAAGTTGATGTTTTCAAAGGGTATAAAAGTGGAGTTCTAACCTCAATGATTTGTTTATACTTCTGCAGAACATATTCAACCATTGTTTAATTTTGTCGGGCAAGATTTTATTAGCATGTCATCTCAGGAAGTCAAAACATTGCACAGAAAGGCAGCTGGCTGTTTGAGGGACATGGAATTTTACTGAATGAAACCTGAGCAGGGTGAGCGGCAGACGTCCGGTGGTTTCCGGCAAAGGCCTAGGCAATCTCTATGTGCTGTTAGTCACTGTGATTAACTTGCAAGAGAACATTTGTGCTGTAGTTTCCTGCTTTTTTTGTACTGTCCCTCCAGTGCTGTTAGATACTCCATTCATTCTCTTGGGTCTTTCTATTAGTAAGATGAGTCATTTAAACCCAAAATAGTAAGGATTTTCCAGTAGGAATGTCCCTGCCTTTTGGACAGGCCTGACTTTTGACTTCCGTTATCTGGCTAAGTGAGATGAACTGCTTTGTGAAACACCCCCTGGTCGTCTCCCAGCTTTGACGGGTGTCGTGTACGTACAAAGAAAACATTGCCCCTTCAGAAACGGTAGAAAGTGGGTACAGGTTGGTAAAATTCTGCTTTTGAGAAGTCAAATATAGTTTGTCATAGTTACTTATGAGGAGTAGTCAGTTGGCACTGACTGTTACATTGTGCCAGCCAGAAACGAGGCCAGACTATTTCAGTAGTCTGAAGGGGCCTCGGCTTGTCTGAGTGTACTTGATACCCTACGATGGGGAATTCAGGTGAAAGATGACTGTTGGACATGTTGGATTAATTCAGGATTGAAAGATTTTCTCAAGCAAGTGTCATGCAGACACGGATGTTCCCGACTGTGATGGTTTGTGTTGCTTCACTACGTTTTCAGTTACTATGCTGTTGGTGGTTGTGACGGAGTTTCCCGGAGTCATATAATTGCCCCTCTCACATGTAAACAAAGGTGAAGGTCCATGCCAGTCAAAAACACGGCACGTGTTTCACTGCTGTGTCTGGGGCGAGGCAGATCGTTCTCTTTCTCTTTCTCTTTCTCTTTCCTTTTTAGAAGCTGTTGCTGCGCCAACGCCCCCCCCAAATCCGTAAGCTCGCTCTGCTGACAGAATGGAGGATAGACTGTTCTGCCAGTAGGGCTGTATTCCGGGCCAAGCCCCTCTGGGCAAGAACACACCACAGTATTACGCACTTAGTGCTTACTACTGAGTAGGCCTTGCTCTTGCATACTTTCAGGTACTAGCAAAAGCATTCAGCATTCAGGGGTGATGTTTAGACCAGGCCACACAGATTATGCTGAAAGCCATTGTTCTTGATTTAAGGTTTTCTATTATCCTCTTTCCAGCAGATTGGGTCATATCCAACGAGGTTGAGGTTTAATCCACATTCTTTGGCCAGCAGGGGAAGTGATCTGTTTGTGTGTTTTTCAGCATGTTATTGTATCATTACAACACTTTATGAAATGGCATGTTCACAGGATGACCATACATGCTTAACTTTAATATGTACAGTTGTATGCAAACCTTTTAGGGAACCCTGGTCAAACGTGTTTTTTTTTATTTTCTCAAGCCTTTGGGGACACCTACATGACTTTCAGAGTCTTTTAGCTGACTAAAATACTGGGAGATCACACCCTACTCAACTTTTAAGCTGCTGATGAACCGAACAGAACTCACTGAACTCATGGGAACTACTGTTCTCCTGTTACTAGGAGACCCAAATAAACAAACATAGAGCTGCTCGCTGCTGTTCCCTCTGCCGTTTGTGCTGACGTGGTAAAGAAGCCGGAGGTGAACATGTTTAAATGAGGCTCATGGATTTGAAAATGTGATCAGTCTTAAACCTACGTAAACTCCTGCCTGAAACTCGGCTCATTAAAAGCTGTCTTCATCATTTTTCTTTGTTTACTTGCTGTATTTTCACCAAAAACCTAAACCTAATTGTTGTTGTTGCTCCTCCGTTTTGTTTTGCCTGTCCTCTTCGGTTAACTTCGGTTCCTCTCTTTCTCAGGTATGTTGATCTTCATAAACTGTGCCTATGTGAAGTGGGGCACACTGGTTCAGGATGTCTTCACGTACACCAAGATCATGTCCCTCATCCTCATCATTACAATAGGCTTCACAAAGATAATTACAGGTAAAGACCAAATCATGCAGAAAGTCTAGATCCACTCTAAGAAATGTTTTGATACCCCTCCTATATTTAAACCTAACCATAACCAGTCCAGAGTCCTGAGGGACATAAGATATGTCACCATCTGTTGCACATACTATTCCTTGCTGTTGTGTCTGAAGCAGGGCTGCCCAGAGTTGGTCTGGGAGCATGTTTGACCAGAAAAACTCTCATCATCTCAATCAGAGGACATATTTTTATGAAATAACTTGCAGTTCACATTTTTCCAGATGTTTTACAGATATTTAGCTCAGTTTTTTTGGCCCTCAGTCCAACATAAACAGCCCTTTGATGACCCCCCCCCCCCCCCCCCGGACTAAAGTTGTGGCACCCTGATCGATAATTTACTAAAAAGATGGTGCTTACGTTTCCTATCAGGAAGGGCATGAATGGTCATGTGTCATGATTATGTTGGTTCATTTATTGATCTGCGTACTCTGGTTAGAGTTCTGCTCTGAGGGTACTGAGGTTCTTCGTGACATTTGCAAAGACATTGGTCTCGTTTTCTTTTTTTTCGTGTACCGCAGGGGAAGCTAAAAACTTCGATAGTCCATTTGAAGGTTCCTCCATGGAAGCCGGCAGCATTGCATTGGCTCTCTACTCAGCCCTGTTCTCCTACTGCGGCTGGGACACACTCAACTTCGTCACTGAGGAGATCGTGAACCCAGAGAGGTCTTAGTCATTCATTTTCTTTTCTAGATAGCATGCATATTGTGTGCTGTCGAAGGCCTGCAAGAGTACCTTTGCTTCAAGTTCACTCTCAGAAACGATTCCATGAGCAGAAACATTTTTTACAGCTGACATTGCTGCTGCACATCATCAGCAAGCACTGTAATCTGAATGGTTCCCTTTATGAATTTTGTATTTGTTAGGAAAGCAAGAAAACACCTTTTTTTTTCTTTGGGGTACACAGCATCCTTTGTAAGTAAATAGTGATTTTTGCATCTAGGAGTCTTTGTACCATAAAGTTGTATGCAAACCTTTAAACACCCCTGTTCAGATGAATGTTTTGTTGATACTCCATATGAAAATCGTCTGGAGAACACACTTAAAGGTGCAATTTGCAAGATTTTTTTTGTTTAAAACATTCTAAAAAAAAAAAAAAAAAAATTATCAACAGACTGTGAATAAATAACAGTTGACATTGCAACATGATGCATAGACATCTTTGGCATAACAGAGAGACCTACTGAAGTTAGCATGCTAACCAGCTAGCCCTGGCCCATCCTATCTCGTAATACCACTCAAGTTTGCCATCAGTCCAGCGTGAAAGGATGAAGTAGCACTGCCCCGAGGGCGTATTCTAATCCCTTGTCAATCATGTTGAAGGTACCACCCCTGGTTAAACCGGGAAAGGAAGCAAATGAAAGGTACAGTAAATGCAGTAATGGCTGAAACTCTTGAGTGACCCATATCATCCCCAACACTTGCTCCCACCAAGAAACCATGTTCAGCAGCAAAGAAAAGAAGTGACCTAAATAGAAGCAAAACAAGACTTAACTTTGGTGTTGCTTTCCACCTCTTGGTCAACAAAGAGATGAAGTTTGATGCTGAACTAGCAACATTTCTTCTAGACTGGTAAATTTGCTGAGGTAAATATTGGAAGTTGTGCGTTAAAATGTGCATATCTGTGTTCTCTAGAGATGTGTTCACTTGGAAAATCAACAAAACGTCATTTACCAGGGTGCTAAAACGTTTGCACATCAAACCATACACATTAATTAGCACAGAACCCCCAAAATAAATAGAGTAAGTTTTCTCACATGATGAAGAAAAAGAAAAAGCTGCTACTCATCGCTGATTTACTCGCTGGTTTACTTAAGATAAACGTTACATAGTGAAGTTTCATTACAGTTGTCGGTTGTATTCATTCATTGGAATTTGCATTTGAAATTGACTTGAGGTTTTTGCTTTTGCATGCAGGAATCTGCCTCTAGCCATTGCCATCTCTATGCCAATAGTGACAATCATCTACCTGCTGACAAACGTGGCATATTATGTGGTGCTGGACATGCCTTCGTTTATGGCCAGCGATGCGGTTGCAGTGGTACGTGTCAGTTCATCGCTTTGATTTACTCTTTGATTACTCATATACTGTTTAACCCTCTAAACACTCAGAGCACAATGTTATTACTCACTTCTAAAACCTACAAATAGCTCAACCAGTTTCCATTGAAGTCCCTGTAGTTACTTAATAATAAGCCTCTGTATGTAATAAGCTTAAGATTTTATTAACCTAAACTTTTTTCTTTTTTTTTCTTCTACCTGCAGACATTTGGGAATAAGGTGCTGGGGCCCATGAGCTGGATCATTCCACTATCTGTGGCTATGTCCTGTTATGGAGGACTGAATGCCTCTGTCATCGCTGCCTCAAGGTGACTTACCTCTGTTAATAAGCAGAGGCAGTGCTCTCTGTATTAAGACTTGGTCTGTTAGTGTTTTGGGAAAATGAAAGCAAGACCTTTATATTTGTGCTGCATATTCAAAGCATCTTTAGGCAAAGGAAGTAGAGAATGTCATTGGTTATTTGTATGTGTTCTGCATTGTTGGAACAATAGTTAGTAATAGTTACCGATCCCTTGCAAACAATAATTTGAGTCAAACCTACGACGTCGAGGTTACCTCTGAGGTCTTTAGCCTTAAATAAGGATAGATAAGGATTTTCCTGCAGATCTCCCGCTCACTTGGCTCCAATATTCAGACACCCCTGAAGGCCTTCATTTTCTGGATAATAATCTGTGTTCGATTAGGATTGGAGCTAAACTCTAGAACCAGAATGGGGCACCCCTGCCTTAATATGTAATGACTGGGAATTCAAGAGGTTTAGTATTTGAGCTCATCTAAAATTAAGAGAATGAATACAAAGTTCTAGATTAATCTGACTGGTGTATTTTTACCTCAGTGCCTACATTTAAAAATACATTTTATTTGATCCCTGAAGTTTGATGAGGTTTGAGTTTTCATCCAAAAAGCAGTCTGGGCTGAAACACTCTTTATAATGTCAATTTGAAGGGGCGGGGCTAAACTATAGCTATAGACTAAATAGGCAGATGAATGCAAATGTGTTTTTTTTTTTTTTCTGTGACATTAATTAAAATGGGCTGTTTTGCTGCCTAGTTTCTGTGGACTGTGGGATGCATTTAAGAACATTAAGTGTTTAAAGGTCTGAGCTCTTGCTGCTGCACATGGCATAAGCATTTTTGATTTCACTACACTAACTATATATGATTGTATACGCATTGTGTAAGAGTTCCTGTATGATTTATTATGTACTTTTGTTTTTTTATTGTGGCAGGTTGTTCTTTGTGGGGGCGAGAGAGGGTCACCTCCCAGACAGTCTCAGTCTGATCCATGCTACCCGCTACACTCCTATTCCTGCACTTCTCTTTAATGTAAGTCTGATGATTCTGGTGGTGTTTCTACCCTTGGGGTGCATACTCTTCACTGATTTGACCTTATAGCTACCCTCATTAGCTACCCTCATTGGTCATCATGCTGCAGTTCATCCACTCCCTTCTAGTCTATCCATCAGAAGATAGAGACCACCATAGATCCACTGCTGACCAGATATTATTTGGATAGTGGATCATTATCAGCACAGCAGTGGTGCATACCTACGCGGCAGTGGGTGTAGCATGAGTATGGTACGAGTTTAACAGTTTATATTATCTGTTCAACAGTGGTCCTTTGGGGGTCCCTTTCCAGTAAGGCACAGTCAGGCTTCCACCGTATACCCACTGACACACATCCCTCACACGCTTTCAGACACGGTCTCTCATACGTATTCTCTTCACACTCCTATCCAAGTCATACTCGTTCACATCACATGCATGTCAACGGTGGGTCTTTTCCCAGTCAGATTGCTTCTCTGCAAAATAAAAAAATATATGAATCTGAACTAATTCTGATTTTTATAACAAATTCCAGACAAGCAAATTCGGTAAATGTAATTCATGTCATTAACATTTTAAGCAGCTCATAGACCTGGCTTACAACAACTCACCAGCTCACTCCTACATGTTTAGCAGGCTAAGGATTCTCCACCAGGAGGAGTTATGAGCACTTCTTCATCATTGAAAGAAAAGGCTATCGGCTAGGTAAAAGCACTTATTGAAGATGGATGGATTGATAGATTTGTGGTTAAACTGCATCATAATCTGTGAAAAATGTCTTGCTTGCAAGCCTCTTACAAACCTCAGATGTCAATGTCTGAGCGAGTTGCCCAGTAGACCTGTGAGTATACAGTCTGCTAACATAACATTGCATTACTATAGGAAAAATTTCTGTTCTATATTCCATATTCTGTTCTATATTACTAGAATATCCCCTATAAATGTCAACACATGCTCAAAAACAAGGAAAATGACCTCTGTGATCATGTTAATATCTGCTTGCACAGATGATATTGCCTGTTGTAGATTAAAAGCTTGTAAAAGACATTGTAACTGTGCCCATCTAATGCCTATAGGGTGATACACCTGATGAAATGCCTCATAAGTAAAGGTGCACGGTTGGTGTGCCTAGTAAAATGTAGAAGTATTTCAGAGGGGAGGTTTCCAGAGTGAGGTTCAGGCTGGTTCTCCAGTGTTTGCAAATTTAGCAGTCAGTGCTCCTCGTGTGCTCGTCATGATACTTCAGGAGGTGAAGCCAGAAATATTGTTAGGGGACAGTAAGAGAGATGGACAGTCTGACACTTCTCAGGAGGAAGCGGTTACAACACTTCCCTGCCTCAAAGAGATCAGCATTGGAATCTCTCCCTCCTCCCCTTCCTGTCGAGCTCCTAGAGGACATCTTCTATTCTTGGTGCTGTGGTTTGAGGCCAGAATGCAGTACACTAATTTATTCTCCCTCCTACCACGTTTTGGGTGTGTTGATGCTGCTGTCCTAGAACTTCCTTCACCATGCAGAGGCAAGTCCATGTCACACAGAGTGACAATATATCTGGGCCTAATTCAGCAAAGAAGTCTGACTGAAAATCACCAAAAACTTTGAGGTTTCTGGCCAAAAGAGAACAAGTTATATTTCTTCAATTTTTTTTAAATGGTGAAATAGGCCTACAACAAAGTATATATATCACTTTACTTTTAATAATTTAAATAAATTAAATAAATAATTAGAAAGTGTGGTTATTTCTGTTTTCTTCAGGTCAGCACCAATACATTAGTCCTATTGACCAAACTTACTTTTCAGTAATAATAACCAGAAATAATAACCTACTTTTCAGTTTTCCTATTACGTCATATTTTTAAATTATATTGCATCCAAAAGCATAAATAAAAAGCTTGCTTTTCAGTCTCTGCTAAATTTTCCACTTGGCATGTCTTCAGTTTCGACCAAATTTTCATCTCTCTGTGCTCTTGTTTCTCAAGAGACCGGTCAACAAAGGCCCACTGCAAAGGTCTTCTCTCCTCACGGCTGAAAAGGTTGTCACATTCTGTTAGTTATAGGAGTTCTGTGTTTCCACTTAGTCGAGTTTAAACCTCTTGGACTTTGTCCAAGTGTATGTGTGTGTTTTTTCAGGTTGTTGATGCTTCAGTAAGCTAGTTCACCAAAATTCGGTTTATTTTTTGTGTAACGGTCACCATGGTAACTTTCTCCCAGCTGCTAATAAGGCCTGTCAGGTTCTTGTCAAAGCCTGTCGTGGGCCATCATACCTGAAAAACACACGAGGCACTTCACTATAGCTCTGTTGTTTATGTATGGTGTGCATCTAGGTGGATTCCTTGATTTTTCACCTAAAGTGGCAGCATCGTTAGGCTATTAGGACTCAAGTGTATCTCGCCAGCAAGTACTAATGAGACACTGGTGTCAATGAATAATTAGATACAGGTCAAAAACAGCTGACTAAGTTATTCATCTAGCAAAAGATAGATATATATATATATATATATATATATATATATATATATATATATATATATATATACACACACACATACATGCACACACCTTTTATTACAGCTTCTTTTCCGGAGACTTGCATCTAGTATTTTTTGAGGAAATCTGCAGGGAACCTCCAAAGTTCAGTCTCAGAAATTGGTGGCTGGTTTCTCACAATGCAAGCAATCAAACACGTTCAATGGTGATGTTGGACTCTGGGGTGGTCCTTTAATCAGTGGGGTTCTTCTTGACAGCTACACCTCCTTTCAGACCAATAGTGCTGTGTTGTCTTCTCTCAGTGGAAGGATGGACAGAAGCGCCTGTGGATGTTTTCAGATCTGAAGCAGCTTGATTGTCTCCTCCTTCTCAAAGAGGAAAGCTTTAAGTGATCTGATGGTGACAGTCTTGGTGGTCTACCAGGTCTTGCGCAATTTTCAGGGGTCCCTGTTGCTCTTGGTGGAAGTTAGATAAATGAAGGGTGGTCCCTGACTTTTGCAGAGTACTGTATGTTGTTTTGCGTTTCATAGGGCATGATGGGGCTGATCTTCCTGTGTGTGGAGGATGTGTTCCAACTCATCAACTACTTCAGCTTCAGCTACTGGCTGTATGTTGGCCTGTCTGTGGCCGGCCTCATCTACCTTCGCTACACACAGCCAGACAGACACAGGCCTGTGAAGGTACTGAATTAGTCACCAGGCTTGGTCTCTAACTGAATGTAAGAGAATTTGATTAAATGTCTTGCGCATTTTGCTTTGCCCTCTAGACTTAATATCTCTCTTTATATCTTCTCTCCTTCAGCTTACTCTGCTCTTTCCATTCATCTATTGCATGTGCAGCCTGTTCTTAATCATCGTGCCCCTCTACAGTGACACAGTCAATTCCCTCATAGGGATAGCTATCGCACTGTCTGGTGTGCCAGTGTACTACTTGTGTATTTACCTACCAGACGAAAGGAGGCCAAGATGGGTCAGCCGACTAAATGGTAAGAATTTTTTGTTTTACAGTTTTCAAGAGGGTAGACAGTTATAAACATTTGCAACTGACAACTTTTTTGCAAAATGACTTGATCATTCAATGGTTTAGATGTTACCAAAACCATTCAGAGTGGTTCGATGTGAAATGCACCTTTCTAGAGGAATTCACCATTGTAGTAATAGGAACCAGACGTCGTTATTGTATCAAGCAACGCCTTCAGAACCATCCATCCATTTTCTAAGCCGCTTCTCCGTCAGGGTCGTGGGGGGATGCTGGAGCATCTATCCCAGCAATCTTCGGGCGGAAGGCAGGATACACCCTGGACAGGTCGCCAGTCCATCGCAGGGCCACCTTCAGAACCATTTAGTGTAATAAATTAGTGGGATGTAGCTTTTAGAGCCATTAAATGCTTCAGGCGTCTGGTTCCTGGTCTATAATGGCGAAGAATTCTGGTTCAGTAAATTTCTTCGGAGAGGTGCATTTCACACCAAACCACTCTGAATGATTTTGTTTCCATCTAAACCACTGAGTGAGTAAATCATTTTGAAAAATCAGTGGAGTTCCCCTTTAACAAGCATGCTTCAGTAGCAACAGTCACATATGGCTCTGAGAGAGGAAACATTTATTATAATCTTTATATCATTAAGAACGTTGCTGTTGTAGTGATCTGGTGATAACCTCTCAGTGTAACAGCAGCTTATTAACACCTTATTTAAGATCATAATTCATAGAGCGATGTTAGCAAGCTTTAGCCAGTGGATCAGCACCTACGACACCAGTTAGACCAGCTCGATACGGGGACCACTAGTCACCACACTGCTACATTAGCTATTGCAGTGGGTACAGTTGGTGAAGTCCAACTTTATTTCTACACGTATATTTGACCAAAATGTCTGGATAAGGTTCTGCAATTTGGCCAGAGGCTGCAGGCAATAAGCCCTTTCTTCCCTCAGTGATGTTTATTTGGATTTAGATTAAATACTTTCAATTCTACCTAAAGGAATTGACATCTGTAGTAGTTTAATGGCGTTAAGACTGTGGCAGCCGCCTCCCCACCACTACAAATGGATTATTAGTTCTATGAAAGAGCTCAGTTCTCAAAACTCTTTCCCAGTCTGATAAAGAGATCCCCCTGAGAGAGGGTAGATTTTTCAAGACTTCCAGACATTGGGTCATCAGTAAGGTTCATGACTGTTGGTGGCATCGTAACATTTGATTCCAACACACTTTTAGTCAGATATGATTAGTGCAAAAAGTCATTTTATTCCATGAAACTTTCAGTACAGGCTCCCTTTTAGTACTACACTGCATTCATAGACGATTGGGCTTGGCTAAGACTTGTGTGGAGAATAATTTCTAAAGCCAGTAGGTTAGAAATGAGAGATGTGCTGCTAGATTTAGACCTAAGACACATTGCTGCTGTTAGTCCTCAAATCGTAAACAAGGTAGCAACTCTCAGCAGTAAATGTAGCCTCATCATGACTCGGCAGTGATTTGACTGATCTTATGCTTCCCTTTGTCTAAATTATGAGCATAGCTAGATTAGATGAAGGTTAGGGAAGTTCCTTTTAAGACTGACATATTTGACATGAATGACCCCACCTGTGATAGCCAGGCCTGTATTACGCCTCATTCAAAATGCGCTTTCAGCTGAAACACTCCCTAGAACTCCAATATGAGTTCTGTAGGCTGGATAGGCTGATGTATGTAAATAAATTGTTTCCTTGTCATTAGAGATCCGCAATGGGCCGTTTCTGCAGCTTGGTTTTCATATATGAACTGTATAGACTGGGGAGTGAATGGGCTGCTTTGAAACTTTGATGTTTTACATATTACTTAACACTTCTTTATTGAAAAAAGCAAAAAATGTGGAATACGTACCAAAAATGAAAACCTCTATTACACTGTTCACATCGTTTGACCTTTTTTTTTCTACTTCAAATGTATTTCCCTCATTGAAAGCAAGCAAAACTGTGATTGGGTTTCAATAGTAACCTGGATATTGTGCATTGTTTTTCACTAAATTTCAAGTTCATTTGTAAAGCACTTTTTACAGTGATGTTGTCACAAAGCAGCTTTACAGAAATTTGAAAACATACAGTTACAACATATCCCCCAGTGAGCAAGCCAGAGGCGACAGTGGCAAGGAAAAACTCCCTCAGACTGGAGGAGGAGACCTTGGGAGGAACCAAGACTCACAAGGGGAGACCCGTCCGCCTGTGGTCAACCAGTGTTTACAATTTAATAAGCTAAATACCAAATGAAAGCCAAGAGGATCTCTGTTTGAAGTCTGGATGACAAAGCTTTAGAAACTGCACTGGTAGAGGCGGTCTCTGACCTGAGGCGGTCTCTGACTGAGGCAGTGTCTGACTGAGGCAGTGTCTGACTGAGTCTTTATGAAATGTGGGAGTGAGCTGAAACAGTCCCATCTTATGAGACTAAAGAGGTCAAGCAACTAAAAAACAACGTAGAGGGTTTTGGCATGTGTTCTGAAAGTCACTATGGCAGGGGTCGGCAACAAGCTCTTTTACTGCCCTGTTGGAGAGACATTATACAAGGAACTATTCCACTTTTGTGGAAAAGTTTCCTGCTGGAGATGCGAGAAAAGCAGCTATAGCTGAGCTTAAAGCAGGGCAAAGAAGGTCTGTGTGTTGTTTTTTTTTTAGCCTATATTAGGACATTAGCTAGAACATATTAAGACATATTTTCAGCCAAGATGTTACTTCAATAAAATGGACAAAAATGTGGCTCCCAAGGTGGATTGATTTTTGCATTGCCGACCCCTGCTCTACGGGGAATGTCGTGCATTTCATGTTTTTTCACTATAATGCTAGTTTTTCAGTTTGGCATGAATTCCTCTCCATAATGTCGAAATTAAGCTGCGTCTTGAATGGATGTGTTTTTGTGATGTCATGAAAACCAGCATATTTACGTGTGGCCACCTATCTAACTTATAGAAGTTTAGCCCCACCCATTCACAGTGATGTTATAAAGAGTGTTTCAGCCAGTACTGCTTTTTGAATGAGGCACAATACAGGCCAGCCAATCAAAACAGGTGATTTGGAGATATCGGTAATAAAAACAGCCTGGGAAAGTTTGGAAAGTGGTCATAACTTCTTTTTAGTGCATTAACCTTTTAAACTCCTTGGAACGCACTTCGTCATATTCGTCATAACGTTCATATTCCATAAGCTCCATTCAGAAGCTGGGCGTCGTGTGAGGCTGTAGCTCTTCTCTCCAGTCTAATAGACGGTGATGTCATTTTAAACCCTTATAATAAAAGTAGCTGAACTTTGTTTTTCTACTGAAAGTCGACCCGTTTTTCCCCAAATCTGGGCTCTAAACTATAAACAGACGGCGTCTCTTCAGTGATCTGCTCTGGAAACATTACTTTAATAAAATAACACAAAGAGCGTCGGAGATTTTTGGCTTTCAGCAGTAAACTGTAAGCATATAGTGACATGTGGAGATCATAAAACACACGTTCTGTTCATTTGAGGGGCTTTTACAAAAGATAAATAAAATAAAAATTTATGTTGTATTTCATGCAGTTACTGAATAATTTGCCTTACGATTTGGTCGTGAAAATTCAGATGGAAAAAACAAAATATGCCCAAAAAATAAGAGGTTAAACAACACAAATGTAAAATCTAGAGAAAATCACAACGTTGGTAGGATTACATTGAGTTCTCTGCCTACATCAGAACAGTCTTCCTGTGTTTAGGCCAGCTGACAGGTCTGATTTAGGAGGTGATCAGAACGGTAGTTTAACTGCTTCCCGCCTCTCCGCTTCTACAAAATAACTCAACAGAAGTCCATGTGACCACTGGTGACCACCTTCCAGTTCTCAGTAGTAAGAGTTCTGAGTAGCTGCTGATTTAATATCTGTGTTGACCCTGTCTCTGCTTTCCTCTCTTTTTACATGCTCACTCTCTTTCCATCTCCTGCTCCATGGGCCAGCCGCGGTCACCAGATATACTCAGATCATGTGCTGCTGCTGCCTGACTGACCTGGTGGTAGATACAGAGAACCTGGCGGAGAGCAAGACTCAGTAATCTCAATTGTAGACTTTTGATATCAAAGGTATTCGAATGGTTTTGAGCTTCCAGAAGTGGACGTGAACATTTGGGACTCTGTTGCCGTCTCTCTGGCTGCTTGTGAAAGGACGGTTTGATTGTTCCTGTTCAGCGAGATACTGTGGGGGTTTTTACATGCATTTTGTTCATTTGCACATTTTAGCTGGTATTTCATAATCATGAAATGAGTCATAATTTTTATGACTCAGAACATACGCAGAAAAGATCACGTCTCTTTGTATCAAGGCTTGAATGTAGCTCTTGGTGTGACGTCGCCAGACCAAAGAGGGACTGTGCTCGGTAACAAAGTCTTTGAGTTATTTTGACCCTTATTGTTCTTAATATATCCAACAGAGGTGGACGAAGTACACATATCATCTACTTGAGTTAAAGTAGAGATACCCAAGGTAAAATATTACTCCAGTAAAAGTACAAGTTCCTCCCTTTAGACCTCCACAATACTTTTGTACTTGAGTACTTGAGTACTTGGTACTCAGGTATCAAGTACTAAAAGATGAATTATGACTCTAAAGTCCTATTTATCAATTTTGTGAGAAGACTCTTGCTTTATCAACTCATTTTAGGTGAACATACTCCAGTGTCACTCTTGGGAATCCCATCTTTTAATAGAATGTTATTAATTAGTGACGCTGACGTCTATTAAAATGATCATAAGCACAAAACACTGACGGCAAACGATTTCCATCAGGGAGAACCGAGTTGCTTTAAACTCAGGATCACAGATGAGCTCCTTTACTATGTTGATCTGTAGGCGTCTGTTCATAAACATAAACCAGCCCAAACTCATTTACTATAAAATAGTGTGATCCAGATGTAAAGTACAGATACAGGAAAAAAACTACTTAAGTACAGTAACTAATTACATTTACTTTGTTACCGTCCACCACTATCCAAAGACGTGCATTCAACCGGATACAGAGCCTGCTGGACGTGTACGTATCTCATGCTGTAAAGAGAAGGCGAGAGAATGGAACACGTTTCCATCTTTTCCAGATCTTTTTTTGTAACACTGTTGAATTTCTGGTGTGAACGGTTTTCTACTGTGACTTTCAGCACTTTTCATAAATGTTTCTTTAAGTCTGTCCTCTGTCTTTCATTAGTGATGAGCGGTCATTTTGGTCATGTCAGGAAACCAGAGAGTGAATTATGGACCGTCCATCATGTACATGAACACCAGTGGTAATGAGATTCTTACACTTGACTGAAATCATAAAAATCAACTTTGGTTGTATGCAAAAGTTTGAACCCCCCTGGTCAAATGCCATTTTGTTGCCATTGAGATCCTCTACAGGAAGCAAACTTAAATACGGCATTTTTCAGCAATTTTACTGCACAATTTCTGTTTGAGTTAATATTGGAATATTGGACTATTAATACCAATATTCAGACTCAGAATTCATCTTTCAATATAGAACCAATTTCTTTAATGAAGAACCCTTGAAGAGCCATCATTTTGAATGTGTTAAATAAAAGTTCATACATGCATTTTTTTTAAAAGCTTGTCACAATAAAAGTCCTTTGTTGTCAGTTGTGCTATGTAACATTTGAGGAAATGGGAATGGATGGACAAAAGTTTTTCTTTTTTCAGTTAGGTGCCCTATTTTGCCACATGTTATGATTTCAAACATACAATCATGCCAAACTTTATTTCGAATTTTTGGTAACTCTGTACCTAATAACCTAACAACTACTACATAAGCCTTTCATCACAGCTGACATAAATCTTTAGAAATTTCTAAAGGTTTTTACCTGATCTACTCAAATTTAGACTTATGCAAAAGGTCAAACTGGACACACAGTACAGTTGCATTTTGGAATAAGTTTCTTTCATTGTTCCTATTGGAACCTTTAAGAAACTTAGTTGTGTTCTTATTTGGCTGCAGTGAACTTCCAGTCCATGCTCAACTGTCTCAGTACCGAGTCATAACGCTTGGTGAGGGAAATGACATGAAGGCTCCTGTAGGTTTGTCACAGGTCATGAAAGGCCTACATAGCCTTCAAAGGCCCTTCAGTGGTGTCACTGAACTTTATATGCCTACGTCACTCTTTTTAATCTGAATACATGATCGGATGGTCGCACCAGCTGACATTTTTATACTTTCCAAAGCATAAATGCCTAAAATGAATATTATTTTACAACATATTGTCATTAAGTAGGTGTTGCAGCATATAGTGGTCTTTGATCCACAACCCCGTTTCCCCACAGGACACTTTTCCACTTCAATACAGTCCTTAGATGAGTCTTAAATGAGCTTGGGCCCAGAGAAGGTGGCGGCGTTTCTGGATCTTGTTCTTTTTTGTATGGCAGAATTTTGAATTGCATTTATGTGGTGAACTTTGTTCACAGACAGCGGTTTTCAGAAGTGTTTCTGAGCCCTTGCGGTGATTTCCACTACAGAATCATGTCTGTTTTTGATGCCGTGCCACCTGACGCCTGAAGATCATGGCCAGCCAACACTGGTTTTCAGCATTGTCCCCTGCATACAGAGATTTCTTCTTTGCCTTGCTAAAACACTGACATGATCCTCCCTCAGTAATAGAGAAATAACAGAATGGCAGCAGTAGTGCCGTGGACTGCTTTTACTGGCTAAATATTAAAATGTAAAATGTCTTATGTTCTTCAACAAGACTCATTCTGTTGGAGCTTAGTGTAGATTTTTCCCCCCCCGAGTAGGCCACTAATATGTACCTTTAGTAATTGGTTTTTATAAGGCCAAGAGGCAGATAGTTTCCTCTGCAAGCCAACACTGCTTTACTTTTCCAGATGCTTCTTGCTTAAAATAGATGGCACAGCCTTCCATGAACTCCCATGGCTGACATCTAATATTATATTGTCCAGTTCATGGCTGTAGATTGCAGAGCTGTGGGCTCTCCCTGCATGTTATTACCATCTTCCTGGCGCTTGTATCCACTTCACCTACTCTTTCCAGCTTTTTAAGGGATTCCTTAGTTTTTTACATGTTTGTGATGTGAGACTCAGTAATAACTGGCTGTCACTGTTTCCGTTTGGACCTGTAAGAAATTGAGTTGGTCAGAGTTTTTGACTGCTGTATAAATGTTTTCATAACTAGTCTGTCCACACTGCACTGTTGCTGATTTATTACTGCTATATTTTTGACGCATTTTGACTCATCCGGTCCGTGCGTAAGCCGGAGAAGGTCAGCAGTTTAGAGGGAGGAACTAGCTGATCTGTAACGTTCCAAAAGAAGGAGGAACTTCACGGCACCTCAGAGCAATCTGGGTCACGGTGACCCAGAGAGATTATTGGCACTCAGTGACTCAGCACAAACTTAAACTGTTGGGTAATTCTAAGAGAAGCACATCAGACACGAGTCTGGCCTCTTCCTGACCTCGCATTAAAGCGTTAAAATGTGCAGGACAGTGACACTTCACAACTAGAATCGGGAAATGCTGACCTGTCACGTGTCCCTGTTTGGCAACACGTGTCCCTGTTTGCCCCCCATTTGGCAACCAGCAAAGTCACTTTTGTCTCTGCTGAAAAAGTCATGAACCTTACTGAACACAATATGAACAAAACGTTGTATCTTCAAACTGTAAAACGGTGACTTTACAGGAGAAGGAAAAAACCTACTTTACTTTGCATGTAAGTCAATGGAACCAGACGTCATTTTGGACCGTTTCTTTTGGTCCATTCTGCATGAAATTTACACACAATGTAAAAGCAAACAGCAAACATTTTTAAATGACCTCAAACACTGGAAAATGACAAAAATGGATATGCGTGGTTTTGTTCTGACCGTGACATGCAGGGCTCTGCTCCTGCTGAAAATGAAGCATTTTGGAGGTAAAAGCTTCTTAAAGCTGCACTATAAGATTTTTTTGAGTAGCATTACTGAGTCAGAAGGGAAATGACTGGCTATTCCATTAAAACCGCCTTGTATCTACAGTTCTTGTCCATTTTATCAGCACCACTGACCATATAGGAGCACCTTGTAGTTCTAGTTACAGACTGTAGTCCATCTGTGTCTCTGCATACTTTGTTACCTGGTTCCTCAGTGTTCAGGACCACCACAGAGCAGGTATTATTTAGGTGATGGGTCATTCTGATTCCTTGAACGGTGTCTGGCTGTGCTGCTGTCCTCCTACTGGCCCACACTGAAAGGGAAGATCTGGCTTGTGACTGGCTAAACCCATTCTACTGTCGGTGTTGCTTCTAGGCAACAGGCATATTTCCGTAAATTCTTGTTTTAAAAAAAAAGGATACTAAATGTTAAAAAGAGGTTTAAATGTGCCCACTAGGAGATTGTATGACCAAGTACATGCTTTTTCTTGACCTACTCAAACTCTTCCCTTTTATTGTTAACCCTATTGTTGTCTTTAAATATGGATAATGTTATTGTAAAGCAAGGGAAATGAGTTTGTTGCCCTGAGGCAACATTGCATTGAGACTGTTGTAGATGGTTGGCGCACACCTGATCTAGAGGTCATAAAGGTTGTTGTGTACATATAATGCCTAGAGCCGTGATGGATTAGGACTGTAACTAAACTTTACAAGGTGGTAGATCTTGAAACTATAACAGGCGTCTATAAACTAAGGAGATTAGTAGATTTGTAGCCGTGGCGACCATCTGGAAACTGTGAAAACTGTTCAGATGTCCTGAAAATATTAGTGAGGTTCTGGAAAAGTGTATAGTTGGGCTGTTAAGCCACTGAGGTTTATATTTTAGCTGCTGATGTTTGTAACACCGCAGTGTCAGATGTGGACATGCATCACAACAGGACATCACCTCCACTCAAATCACTACTCGTGCGTCTCCAAGGCCAGTTCTGAAACCAAAGAGCCTCACATTTGAAAAACACCACTGGATTGGGAGAAGGATTTACAGCTTCTCGTGAAGATAGCGTGCTTTTAGTTTGAAAAGCTTTGTCAGGATGTTATCATACTGAGATGAACAATTTTGAGATAAAACTGCTTACATACGGTCTTTGAAAGATGAGTGTACGCTGTGATAAGGCTATCACAGTTATTACACAGTCGCCTGACCACAATCACTGACCGCAACAATTTTCCACAGCTTCAGTGCTGTTTATGACGGAACAAAAATTCTGACCTGGGTTCATTTGCACTGAAAAATGCACTGAACCTGTGGGTTTTGACTCATGATGTGGTCAAATGATGAGATGAGGGTCACGTTGAATTCTAATATCACTTTTAAAGCTGGACCTTCAATTTAGACCATAAAAGTCCCATCTTGTCCTCACCATATCTAGAACCTCCAAAAGGCCTAGAGTGACCTTTTTCTCACATAATTGGTCCGATTCATTGGTAATCAAAACGTGACTGGCTGATCCCTCTGTCACGTTCTAGTTATGCTGATAGTTAATCTAATGATTTAGGCCTTCTCTTCAGCTCCTGAAGTCCTCACCAATAGGACAGCTTGCTAAGTCATGTCCACCTAGATGCAGCAGAGAAAACGACTTCAAGTCCACCTCCTTGTTTCTCCGCTCACTGTCCATTTTATCAGCTCCACTTACTGTATAGCTGCATTCTGTAGTTCTACAGTTAGACTGTAGTCCATCTGTTCCTCTGATACTCTGTTACCCTGTTCTTCAGTGGTCAGGACCTCCACAGAGCAGGTGCTCTTTGGGTGGTGGATCATTCTCAACCCTGCAGTAACACTGATGTGGTGGTGGTGTGTTAGTGTGTGCTGGTACGAGTAGATCAGACACAGCAGTGCTGCTGGAGTTTTTAAATAGTGTCCACTCACTGTCCACCCCACACATTAACTTACATTTTTTGGACAACAACAATGTATATATTGTAATAGCTTAATTTATATTTAACAGAGTCCTAATATTTTAAGAGTCCTCTCTGCGCTAAGACGCCTTTGGGGAACCCAACCCAGGATCTGTAGATAATCTGTAGTGGGCTACCCAGAGAAAGTAGGACCCTGCACTCTGTTGGCCTCTCCTTCGCTGTGATGGGCAGGCTGTTCGGAGTCCCGTGTCGGGAGGTCTTCGTGGCCTTGGTGAATCAGATCAAGGCCTGGAGGACTGAGTCCAGCTGCGCCACCCGGGGGGAGAAGTGCCTGTATGAGGTAAGAGCCACTTCCTCCTCCTCCTCCTCCCATTGCCACGCAGTAGTAAGAACTGGTGAACACCTCCCTCTCCCTCTGTCTGCCTCCTTCAGCTGGCGTCTGCCAGGCCACTGCTCATCACAGCCAAGCATACGTCCAGGCACAGGGACAGTGCGTAGGACCTGAGCTTCGCACTTAGGCCCGCAGAGCAGGAGCTGCCCTGCAGAGTTACAGTAAGAAACCATACGGACTTTAGAGCTGGAGAGCTTCGTGACTACAGAGCCTATAAGCACTGATTCAACTGCACGGATATTGGACTGATCTTAAACTATAGTCATGTTCAAAAGTTTGGTGAAATTCCATGTCTTGTTGATTTTCTAAGTGGAAATAAGTGACCATACCATCTACAAGTACACATCTTAATATACACTCAGTGTACTTGCTGAATTTAAAATATGGAAAAATGACACACAAAATGTGGCCTGTGTAAAAGTTATGGTACATTTTATATTTGACCTTTTTTTTCCCCCGATAGGTCAAGAAATAACGTGCAGAAATGTGCCATATTTTGCTGTGTTCACTTTGGAGGGTTTGCTGACTTATTTTCACTCATAAAATCAACAAGACGTGGATTTTCCCCAGACTTTGACACACAATTGCATATAGTTGTATATAACAGTATTCAGTACAGTGCGTACCTTTTAAATAAAATGTAATAAACAAACTTGTACCACTATTACAATACTATTATTTTTATTCTTTGTATTCTTATAACAATAATAAAAATATAAGCATATCGCAGACTTCACTTAGCAGCTCAAAATGCTTTCCAGACGGTGAGAAAGTTCAGTTAACAGTAGTAAATGAAAGTTATGAGTATTAATAAAACTCGGCTGGGACAGTAACACCAAAAAGGGAAAACTTCAATTAAAGCCTAAATAAAGAGACACGTTTTCACAAGCGTCTTACAGGTGAGCAGCGAGCTTCACTCTTTAATAAGAAGTTTAGAAGCATAAAAACAAAACCTGACCTAAATTTCCAGCGAGGAATTAATTGTTACTTAATTTCCTGGCTTGTTGGCCGCTAGAGGGCGCTCCTGAGTGAGTCCTAAATGAATGGAGGTTGGAGTAAATGCTTAATCATGTTTTATATAGAACAATCAGCTCGTTTTCTCAATAAAGAACAACACCGTGAACACAGAACTACTCCAGTTACAGGACTTTCTAACAGTTTCTGAGGTGTGTTTACAATGTCAGTGACTGGTTCACTCAGCCAGTGAACTGATTTGCTCACCAACCAGTCAGCAGTCAGTACTATAAAAAGATGTATTAATAAAATCATTAATGAAAAAGGAAAATATTTGGTAAGTTGTCTTTGATTTTTTTTAATGAAATACATTTGTGATTCCAGTGTATTTTTCACAATAATTCTGAATCTGATTTGAGAATGTTTAAATGAACCTCCTCAAGAATTGTTTTTTGTGCTATAATCGAACTGTAGTGGTGGTCAGGAATGTCCAGCCCCAGCGCTAAGTAAATGCCATTTTTCTGTTTTTACAGGGCGTTTCTACTTCTGAGTCCTGGTTCATGCTGCCAGACAACGGTACCGTCTGTACGACTTAATAGACGGTAAAATTTGTAGCTTGATCAAATTTTTTTAAGTGATACTTTTTTGATCCCACACCCGGGGAAATTCCACCTCCGCATTTAACCCATCCGTGAAGTGAAACATCACATACACACTAGTGAACACACACACTAGGGGGCAGTGAGCACACTTGCCCGGAGCAGTGGGCAGCCCTATCCACTGCGCCCGGGGAGCAGGTGGGGGGTTAGGTGTCTTGCTCAAGGACACCTCAGTCATGGACTGTCGGCCCTGGGGATCGAACCGGCGACCTTCCGGTCACAGGGCCAGATCCTTAACCTCCAGCCCACGACTGCCACAATTTTATGTGAATAGCAGTGAGTTTGAATGGGTTTTAGGCACCCCGAGAATTCGTTTGGGCAGTAAATATTAATATTAGAAACAAATCTGAATCATATTAATACGATAAAGGGATTTTGTTTGCAAGTGTCGTTAGTATTTCCAAGCCTCTCCTCATGGCAGCCCAGTTTAATTGGGTGGTTATCATTCAGTACCTGGTTTGGGTGATGGATCCTTGAGGAAATTAAATCAAGTGTGCTGGTGATGGAACCCAACACATCCTGCGATGGCTGGGAACATTGAGGAAGAATCTAGAGCTGAAGCTCAGAAGATGTCAACTACTTCGAGTTTGTTTAGGTGGCTAACACTTTTGGACAGTACTGTATTTTGTACCTCTTCGCTTTATTCTTGTGGGCTATTATCCTCTATTTGTTTTGTCCTCCTGAAATGTGTGATGCATTGGATCTCACCGAGTTGTGGTCTGCGGGCAGTGGACTGGTTGATGCTGAAGGCTATAAGCAGTACACCAACGAGTGGATCTGTCTGGACTACTTCACCGTCTACTGATTGCGTCCAGTTATCTAGTTCTTCTATAGGCAGTAATTAGATGGATCAAGCGAGGTGGATTAGGATTGGAGCTGAAGTCTGCAGGAAGGTAGATGTCCAGCTGCAGGGCTGGTGACCCCTGAAGAAGAACATGCTTTTGGAAACCTGTTCGTGTTGTATTAGTGTCCTCATAAGTGAATTTTGCCAGCAGTCACACATTCATTTCTCCAGATGCTCTTTTAAAGATCGTTTTTCACACCTGTATTGTTTTACTCAGCTTCTTGGTGGCTGTGATGTAGCACGGTTTAGAAGCATGTAAAGAATCCAGTGAGCGCAAACCACGCTAAAGTACAAAGTAAAGGGGGGGGGGTGGAGTGGGGGTAATTGGCTGTACTTTATAAAGAAAGTGCACGCCCCCCCCGCCCCCACCCCCCCAAAAAACATCGTCACATTAATTTTTTTTGGAACCTTTTTATTGACTGATTCATTAAAGATGTACTACAGATAACTAATAAAATGCATGTCACTTCTATCTTGTTGATATTTGCTGTTCTACTTTGTGGTCAGAATAAATGTATCCAGTTCAACAAAACCTCCTTTCGCTTAAAATTAATATTTGCTACAATTTTTACTAAAATTGTGTACATATTTCAGCTGCCCGCTGCCATTTATATGATTTATACTTGGATAAAAATGTGTTACATGAACTTACATTGAAAGTTACGAGGTTAAGTTTGATCATTCTTGTTTAAAATGTTTTTGGTTTTTTTGGGATAAGAGTTAGAAGTCACATTAGCACTCCATTTCTGGCTGAGTTGTTCATAAAAACAAGCTGTGATGCAGAAAAACACATAAAATACAAAATTGTTTTTTTTTCTTCTTCTTCTTCTTCACATTAAAACTACACAAGACAGGACTGCCCAAAAAGATGGGCAGGATATCTATGAGAAGGTCCTTTGCATCTCACGAAAATGGCAAACGGTGACACTACAGGACGTTTTACACTTTGGAAAAGCAAAAAAAAAAAGTTTATCCACCTCATTCAGGAGCTGAAACTTTAAGTGATCATAGCCTGGATCCCAGCAATCATGTTTGTCTTCAAGGGAAAATAAGATCTGCTTCACTCCTCACAGAACGAGCAAACCAAGACACTGGACTACGGTCCATTTAAAAAAAGAAAAAAAGGAAAGTAGCGTGAACATGCTGGTTAACTTGATGGTTGTAGCCCAGTTTGAGCTCCATCTGAGCTGCTTCTGGAGATTCTGGGGCTGAATGTGTCTTAAGAAAGGACATCTTAAATGTGTTTTCTCTTAACTTTAGGAAAAAAATTGTCTTTAAAAACTTCTTAAGCTTTCTTTTCTTAATTTTTTTGAGAATTTTAAGAACAATTGTATAAGCCTCTTAGTGTTTGTCGTGACAACCTCCTCATGTTTTTGCTTAAGAAAGCTTTGATGAATATGGGCCCTGATCCTTTTAGTGTTTGTAAAATGCCACAATTCCAGCCAATTTGTCAGCTTGGTTGTCACCATGCCAACAGCAGAGGTGGCTGTCATTGTCTGGGAGTTTATGGCGCTCCTGATAGTTTGCAAAAAATCTGAATATATTGTTGAATTTTTTATTGTCTGAAAAATCACGACTGATGTGAAAGTTACTGTCAGTTATACATGTTCGAATGAATTGCTGTCATCCAAATAAATTGCATGAATAAATCACATTGAATATAAAGAGCTTAAATGGAGGAACAGAAAACATTTACAAGTATGTTTGTTTGTCTCAAAGTCTCAAACATGAGCACCTTTAGAGTAGCTCCTGTTATGTTTGTAGATGAAACACATCCTGTATTTACTGCTGCTTTGAATAAGGTCCACTGTGTAATATGAGAAGCAATTAAACAACAAAACAACACATCTTATTTGGTCACCCAGACCAATACAAAGAAATCTTTAATGCTTGTTTGTATATAAATTCTACCTAAAAATTGTACAGTACTTAGAAATCCTATACATGAAAAGAATTCAACAGAGAATGATTTGAAAAAGGAAAAAAGGTTACATTAATATAAACATTGCCAAACATCACTGTAATTGCAGATGATGAAAGCTTCAGAAAAGAGATGTGGAGCTGATGGAGGTCTTCATACCTTCTTAATGCTTCTTATAGTCATGCGAAGGTGTTGGGGCGAGACGTACGGTAGATACTACATTAAAAAGAAAGAAAATCATCAATTTGATGCAAGGCATAAAATCTGAAAAGGAAAATCTATGTGAAGAACTGAAAAGCGGCTAAAACTAAGATACCTGTTCTACAAGGCGTTGTAAGACCTGGCTGGCTGATGTTGAATTCAGCTCCTGAAAGGTTTTGATCTTGAGCCGCAGCGCAGCAACCAGGGGGAAATCTGAGAGGGAGAGGACAATCAAGCAAATCAAATCTCCGTTCAGTTCTCAGCGCTGGTGCACATTTGGTTCAGTACCATTTTTGTTTAGAATGTTTCCCTTCCAAAAAAGAAGCTTATTCAAGTGTGTTATGACTTCTTTTAAGCTAAAATAACTGAGCAGGCTTTCTGTTTACTTTTATGTACTTATCAGAGATTTACTAAACAAAATTATACTTAAGTATACTTGGATTATACTGACAGGTATTCAGAAAATTAAGTATATTCCACCTATACATATAAGTACGAATGACTAACAGTAAGCAATGTCATCTCCTAGCAAGAAGTGCCTGGGTTCGATTCCCCAGTCGGGCAACCAGTTTGCATGTGTTTCCTCCCAAAGACATGCAGTGAGGACAATGGATATATACACTGATCAGACCACCTCCTTGTTTCTACGCTCATTGTCCATTTTATCAGCTCCATTTTAAACACTGTGTCCACTCAGTGTCCACTCTATTGGACACTCCTACTTTATCAATCCACCTTGTAGATGTAAAGTCCGAGATGATGGCTTGTCTGGAGCTGCACAGTTTGTATTGGTCATCCTCTAGTCCTAAATCAGTGGTCACAGGATGCTGTTGTCTGGATATTTTTGGTTGGTGGACTATTCTCAGTCCAGCAGCGACACACACTAACACACCACCACTATGTCAGTCTTACTGCAGTGCTGAGAATGATCCACCTCCCAAATAGTACCTGCTCTGTGAGAGTCCATGGAGAGTATCAGAGAAACAGATGGACTACAGTCTATAACTGTAGAACTACAAAGAGCTCCTATACAGTAAGTGGAGCTGATAAAGTGGACAGTGAGCGTAGAAACAAGGAGGTGGTCTATATATCCATTATCCTGACTGCATGTCTTTGGGAGGAAACGCAATTAATTCCCAAGAAGTACTGAAAGAGTGCACTTACATATATACTACTAGTACACTGATATTAGTATACTTACTACAGAACATACTTGGGAAATATACGTGAAGTTTATATATTTTTTTTCTTACTTTTTTGTAAGGGTAGACATGAGCCGTGGTTTTGTCATCGCTTTGCTGCAGAGTAGGGCTGCACGATAAATAGTATTTATACCGTTGCTGTTATAAAAGTTTCTACGATAAACGCATTATTTAGAAGGTCTAAAAAGAAGGTCCAGCACAATGTTTAGACCTTAAATGCAAAATGCAAAAGCGACATTATAATGAAGATATGACAACTAGATAATTCACTCACATCCTCAGAAGACAAGAGTTCTCTTTGAATTCTCTTTCAACACACTCTTAAGTACAAGACTCGTCCGCTCAGGGAAGTAGTCAACGCACAACCCACGTTACAAGATGTTTGTCTTCACACTGTGCGTAATTACACATTTCCACCAGAGAGGTCGCCAAATCTCTAAAACTTACATAGAGCAGCTTTAGAGAGGAGGTTTGTTAGATTTCTGTATATATGACAAAAAAAAGAGTATTATCATAATTTATCACTTCTCATATCATCTTTGTGGCGTTCAGCAACACGTTTAGATGCATGATGTGTACATGTCATGCAGCCCTACTGCAGCAAGACGGATTGTTTGATCACTATTGTGCAAGAAATTGTGAAATACTAGAAGTTCATCCGCTAACGCACCAGGTGGCAGTGTTGTGATCCCCTGTGTTGTGGAAAAGTCTGGTAATATGGGAAGAACTGGGAAGCTTCCATTGCCTGTATGAGATGATAACAAATGTTAAGATGGAACAAAACACTTCAATACTATTGGAACAGACCTCTGAAGTCATTCTATATTTGGCCCATGACCATAATAGGAACTTCAGGCCTCTTTGGGGGAAAAATCTTTTTTTTTTTGTTTTGTTTTCACCAATCAATCAATCAATGCTATCAAGCCCTGTGATAAACAATAATGTCCCAAAGTTGTTCCAAAGTTTTATCTTGCGTAGATTTTTCTGCCCAAATGAATCTGGACCTCCGAATTACGAAGTTGTTTAGCAGTCAAAATACGACTAATGTTACATGCAAGTGCTGAAATGATGTAAAGTAAGTCTACTATGGAACTTTAACACCTCTATACCAACACCAGCTTCTCAAGCGGTAGAATAGAAACTACCAAACCAACTTAACTACCACACTGGACAAAGAGTGGTTTGTAGGGTATTTTGGTGGGTTTGTCAGTCTTATGATGTCGGTTCAAAGCACAGCAGTGTTAGCTTGCATGTAGCGATATTCATATTTTGACTCCTTCGCGATCGTGTAATTCAGAGGATCGGCCGACATTCAGAGGAAAACTGTTCATATGGCAAAACAGATCAGCTCAGAATCATTACAAAAAATTAATTAATTAATTAATTAATCCTGACTCGCCAGATATTTAAAGGTAAAGCAGACTTTGTGCCTTTTGTGAAGGTCCACAGTTAGTTTGTGGCATAAAATCACAAAGCCAGACCACTCAAGTAGTAAGTAGCCAGCCTTAAAGCTATGTGTTTAAACAGTTACGCCTGGGGCAAAACAATGGGCCAAGGCCAAAATATAAAGGTGTTTCCTGATGGTTTTGGGCCGGTCAGAGTTAATATTTAAACCCTATAGAGAACATATGGTCTTAAACGAAACGCAAACTCGGCAGTGTTTTTCAGCTGTATGAAGCCGTCATTATTGCCTTGTTTGACCAGCTGTAAATATGATTTTGTTGGCAGTTGGAGCGCAATTTCATAGTGGGACAATTTGGTATTATCTAGTGATTTTCAAAGTGAAAATAAACGAACACATCCTCTATAGAGAACATGGAAAATAAACATCAAATGTGCCATAACTTTTGCACAGGCCTCATTTCATGTTTTTTTTCCCTCTCCTCCCAATATGGTAAATTCAGCAAATAAAGAGTAAATGTTCATTAAAATGTGCAGACGTTTGTTCTCTGTAGGTGTGCATTTACTTCACTGGAGCTAATGCAGTAATGAGACAGGTCTTAAGAGGGAGTCGGGAATTTCTCTTAGTGGAAACAGAAGTGGCCAAGTGGACGCTGGCATGTTAGAACCCGTTCTGAAGTGGCTGGTCAGCCTCTTACCGTACAACGTCTGCTTGTTGTATGAGGTTAAAGGTTCAGAGTGAACTTGTGAGAGAGTGAAAGTTGTGAGAGAGTGACTGTTCACAGTGAACTGTTCTGTAAACCCACCAGCTGGAAGCGGTGGTGTTGTCCTCGGTGTTGTTGTTGTTGTCCCAGGTGTTGTTGTTGTTGTCCCTGGTGTTGTTGTTGTTGTCCCTGGTGTTGTTGTTGTCCCAGGTGTTGTTGTTGTTGTCCCTGGTGTTGTTGTTGTCCCAGGTGTTGTTGTTGTTGTCCCTGGTGTTGTTGTTGTCCCAGGTGTTGTTGTTGTTGTCCCTGGTGTTGTTGTTGTCCCAGGTGTTGTTGTTGTTGTCCCTGGTGTTGTTGTTGTTGTCCCAGGTGTTGTTGTTGTCCCTGGTGTTGTTGTTGTTGTCCCAGGTGTTGTTGTTGTTGTCCCAGGTGTTGTTGTTGTTGTCCCTGGTGTTGTTGTTGTCCCAGGTGTTGTTGTTGTTGTCCCTGGTGTTGTTGTTGTCCCAGGTGTTGTTGTTGTTGTCCCTGGTGTTGTTGTTGTTGTCCCAGGTGTTGTTGTTGTCCCTGGTGTTGTTGTTGTTGTCCCAGGTGTTGTTGTTGTTGTCCCAGGTGTTGTTGTTGTTGTCCCTGGTGTTGTTGTTGTCCCAGGTGTTGTTGTTGTTGTCCCAGGTGTTGTTGTTGTTGTCCCTGGTGTTGTTGTTGTTGTCCCTGGTGTTGTTGTCCCCAGTGGTGTTGTCATCTCAGGTGGTGGTGTTGTCCCCAGTGTTGTTGTTGTTGTTGTCCCCGGTGTTGTCCCCGGTGTTGTTGTTGTCATCCCTGGTGTTGCCCACGGTGGTGTTGTTGTTGTCATCCCTGGTGTTGTGCCTGGTGTTGTTGTTGTCCCTGGTGTTGTCCCCAGAGTTGTTGTTATCCCCGGTGTTGTTGTCTCAGGTGTTATTGTTGTCATCTCAGTTGGTGGTGTTGTCCCCGGTGTTCTTGTTGTTGTCCCCGGTGTTGTTGTTGTCCCCGGTGTTGTTGTTGTTGTCCCAGGTGTTGTTGTTGTTGTCCCTGGTGTTGTTGTTGTCCCAGGTGTTGTTGTTGTTGTCCCCGGTGTTGTCCCAGGTGTTGTTGTTGTCCCCAGTGTTGATGTTGTCCCCGGTGTTAATGTTGTCCCCGGTGTTAATGTTGTCCCCGGTGTTGTTGTTGTCCCTGGTGTTGTTGTTGTCCCCGGTGTTGTTGTCCCCGGTGGTGTTGTCATCTCAGGTGGTGGTGTTGTCCCCAGTGTTGTTGTTGTTGTTGTTGTCCCCGGTGTTGTCCCCAGTGTTGCTGTTGTCCCCGGTGTTGTTGTTGTCATCCCTGGTGTTGCCCACGGTGGTGTTGTTGTTGTCATCCCTGGTGTTGTGCCCGGTGTTGTTGTTGTCCCTGGTGTTGTCCCCAGTGTTGTTGTTATCCCCGGTGTTGTTGTCTCAGGTGTTATTGTTGTCATCTCAGTTGGTGGTGTTGTCCCCGGTGTTGTTGTTGTCCCCGGTGTTGTTGTTGTTGTCCCCGGTGTTGTTGTTGTTGTCCCAGGTGTTGTTGTTGTTGTCCCTGGTGTTGTTGTTGTCCCAGGTGTTGTTGTTGTTGTCCCCGGTGTTGTCCCAGGTGTTGTTGTTGTCCCCAGTGTTGTCCCCAGTGTTGATGTTGTCCCTGGTGTTGTTGTTGTCCCCGGTGTTGTTGTCCCCGGTGGTGTTGTCATCTCAGGTGGTGGTGTTGTCCCCAGTGTTGTTGTTGTTGTTGTCCCCGGTGTTGTCCCCAGTGTTGCTGTTGTCCCCGGTGTTGTTGTTGTCATCCCTGGTGTTGCCCACGGTGGTGTTGTTGTTGTCATCCCTGGTGTTGTCTCCAGTGTTGTTGTTATCCCCGGTGTTGTTGTTGTCATCCCTGGTGTTGCCCACGGTGGTGTTGTTGTTGTCCCTGGTGTTGTCTCCAGTGTTGTTGTTATCCCCGGTGTTGTTGTCTCAGGTGTTATTGTTGTCATCTCAGTTGGTGGGGTTGTCCCCGGTGTTGTTGTTGTCCCCGGTGTTGTTGTTGTTGTCCCTGGTGTTGTTGTTGTTGTTGTCCCTGGTGTTGTTGTTGTTGTTGTCCCCGGTGTTGTTGTTGTTGTTGTCCCCGGTGTTGTTGTTGTTCCCGGTGTTGTTGTTGTTGTCGTCCCCGGTGTTGTTGTTGTCCCCGGTGGTGTTGTTGTTGTTGTTGTTGTTGTCCCTGGTGTTGTTGTTGTTGTCCCCGGTGTTGTTGTTGTTGTTGTTGTCCCCGGTGTTGTTGTTGTTGTTCCCGGTGTTGTTGTTGTCCCCGGTGTTGTTGTTGTTGTTGTCCCCGGTGTTGTTGTTGTTGTCCCCGGTGTTGTTGTCGTCTCAGGTGGTGTTGCCTCCAGTGTTGTCTCTGGTGTCTCCATTGTTGTGATGAGGGGGCTTATCGACGTGGTGTTAAACACAGTTGTTATGTTGACCAGGACGGTTTGATTGCCTGTAACAGAGGCAACTGACAAATATCAGGTAGAATTCAAAACCTTCCAACTGTCCAAATCTATACTTTATTAATTACTCACAGAACTTAAACACTGATTTACCAGACCACACGTAAATGTAGACTGTATGGCTTCCTTTACGGTCCACGGTTAGTTTATATCATAATGTCAGCAACAGAATTACTGGCCTTCTTGAGCAAGAAAGAAACAAAAGCTGTAGAAAATAATCAGAGGAGCAACATTTATGCTAATCCCTCTCACCTCTGCAGTTCAAACACTGTTCAGTGGGGAAACTGCTTCACAAAAACCCTCTTACATCACATAAAAAGCTAAGTGGACTGTGTTTAACCCCAGCAGTGTTACTCATTACTAAAGATATCAGCACGGTTGTGCTACACACTGCTGTAAAATAGGGAAACTCTTGTAATAAGCCTGAGAAGATGAGTTGTAAAACACTGTATGGAAGCAGACAAACGTGGCAAACTTCTTTCCATCTTCTAAAGGATGATGGATGACCAAAGAACGCAGAAAACACCTTTTAGTAGAACTAATTTGCCACTTTTACTTGACTATATTAATATCAATCATCATCCTCATGCATTTGGACAAAAAGACAAACACAAAAATGTATTACATCTAAAATAAATACATTATGTATTGTCAATAATTCTGGAGCCAGATGTAGGTTCAAAATCATTCATTCCCCTTTAGATTACATGAGCACAGCAGCAGATGAATTAAAATTTAGGCGTCTGTCTGACTCTCTGTCAACAACTTGAGCTCTACAGCCTCGCAATGTCACTTTTCCAGGTCAGCAATTACACCTTGTACTAAGCTCCTATTTTCTTTGCAATGTAGACTCTCCATTCAGACTAGTCCAGGATTAGACGTAATCCCTGCCTGGGAAAATGACTCAAAGATTTTGATACTAACTTTTCTATGAGACTCTCTGGATCAACTCTGTGCTAAGAGTCTGTATCCGTTTTAGTGACTTACCGGAGGACTGTCCATCAGTAAAAGCGATGGCGCCCACAAGCAGCGCTAAGAGGAGCATGTCTTCAGCTAGATGTGTCCGTTTGGTCTAACTGCAGTGAAGGACTTTTCATGTGGGACTCTGCCTTAAAGTGTTACGCACCTTGGGTAACCAGCACTTCCAGTAAAGCAACTACAGAGTATAAAAAATGCATTAATCGGAGAAGCTCCACCCACAACTGACTGATATATATATATATATATATATATAGTTGTATGCCAAAGTTTCCAGTTTTGTATGTATTTGTGGAGTTTCAAACATAAAAAAAAAAAAAAAAAAAAAAATTTAACGCTGTTGTCAGAAGAAAACCTTGTATCTCCAAAATGGTAACTTTACAGGAGAAGGAAAAAACCTACTTTACTTTTAATGCAAGTCATGGAACCAGACGTCTTTCTAAGTCATTCTGGGCCGTTTATTTTGGTCCATTAATCATGAAAGTTACACACAATGTAAAGAACAACAGACACTTTGTCAGAAGCTGAAAAAAAAAATTCTTAAAATTTTCCCCCAATATGTTAAATTCAGCAAATAAACTGTATTTTGCATTAAATGTGCAGAAGTGTGTTCTCTGAAGAGGACGTGTTAACTTATTCACACACACACAAACACAATATATACTATTTATCGCTGTTGTCGGAACAAAACCTCATATCTCCAGATTGGTAACTTTACAGGAGAAGGAAAAACACCTACTTTCCTATTAATGTAAGTCAATGGAACCAGACGTCTTTCTAAGTCATTCTGGGCCGTTTATTTTGATCCATTCATCATGAAATTTACACAAAATGTAAAGAACAACAGGCATTTTCAAATTATGGCAAAAACTAAAAAAAAAAACAACGTTATGTTTGGTATTACCCCAAAGTGGAAAACAGTAAAAGAAAGGAAAATCATTCTGCGAGTAGATCATCTGAGCCCGTGAAATATGTAAATAGACAATATGTTGGAATGAATTAATTTCAACACGAATGTAATTGAAAAATATGGATTAATCCTGAGCGAACGATGCAACTGTCCTTGGATTTCCGTGTGCAGCAGATTAAAGATAATAATCTAAATGAGTCGAGGGAGCAGCTGCATTTTTGAAACGAGGTCATAGATATTCAGGAAGGTTTTCCCAGCTGAAGACTGAAAGTCAAGACTTTTCACCAAGAATGTCTGAAGGTATGACAGCACATTCTATAAAAAAAAAAAATTATAGTCTTTATAAGCACACATATCCACACTACCCACATAAATGGTTTCAAACCACTTCAGCTGTTTGCATGACACTGTATAGTCAAATGTGTAGAACAGTAGAACAGTGAATGTGGCTTATCTGTAAAATATGGAGCCCTATCGTCAAGAAACAGTTGCTATAGCCCTGGGGAGGAAGAGCTGCTAGTTAGGGTCTCTTGAGCTGACTGCTCCTGCTCCTGCCACTACTGCTGCTGCTGCTGCTGCAAGAAGCTCGAGGAGAAGTGCTGGACGCCAGAGGAGACGAGACGGACAGCCCCAGTCCCAGCTCCACCGTCTTTACTGTGCGAGACTGCACTGCTGAGCCCCTGGAGCTGCTGCCGGCTGACGACCCTGAGGATCTAACGCGGACGACAACAATACACAATAAACAGAGACCATTTGACGTATTCCATTCTCATGTTCGTATCAAGACATGTTGACCTGGAGCTGGAACTGCAACAAATGTGTAATCCAATAATTGGTTATAATGTTTTTAATATTTAATAACAATGTGCACAGATTTTGAATTCAGATTCACTGAATTTGAAATAATTTGAGATTTCATGATGCACTGAATGCTTTTTAAAGGACTGTAATTAAGATGAATTGTGTGGTACAGTGCCTTCTATGTGGCAGTACAGTGCTCTACAAATGTGCACCAAAAGACAGTAGAACTGGGTGGGTGGAGAGCTCAGTTTTACCTCAGAGAGATGGAGCTGCGTGCTGAGCTTATCTTTGAACTCTGCCGGCTAGATGGGGTAGAGGCAGGAGAGGGGAGGGCTAGACTGGCCTACATTGGAAGAGATGCATTTACAAAAATTGAAATCAAGAGTAAAACAGTCGCTTCGTTCAATATGGTACATTAAATAGACATCAAGGATCCAGTGGATCAGTAATCAGATAATGGGAAACTCCAGGTTTACATGATTGGACAGTAATCCGATTTCGAATAAACTCACAAAGGATGATGTGACGTTAATGTAATGTAAAACTTCCTGATGTGGCTTTTTTTAAAAAATCATCGAGCCTCTATCTAAAAATATGAGCATACATCATCTAGAAAACAAAAAGCGTCAGCGGTCCTCACTTATTTCCGGCCTGTTTACGCACATGCTCAGACTGAGAAAACCGAAAGAAATCAGAGTAAGGGTACCCATGATACAAAAGAATAATTGTATTGTCCGATTGTTGAGCTAAATCCAGCTCTCTTTATTAGATTTCTAAATCGGAGATGGGAGTATGCTGTTTACATGACCATTTGAATAATCAGATAACTGCAGAAGTCGGATTATGATGGGATTATTGAGTAAACACGCTGTTAAACAGTGTTATGGCTGTTACACTCTGAACGTGACATGAAAAAAAGAACATGCATAATATTTGGACGCAATTTCTTTTAGCATCAAAACTACACACTGGATGCAATAGCACATTTTTTGCTCCGCTAAGAGTATATTTATTATTAAAATGTAAATTGGCGAAATATATATCTACAATATCAAAAAAACGTCCCTTGTTCCTCACAAAATGCGATAGTGTGCAGGATGGAAAAGTGAGAGAAGCTTTTAGCGTTTGTGAAAAGGTTCTGTTTGCTGGAAAACAGCTGCTTCGTCATCTTGGTTGTCGCCATGCCAACAGCAAAGGCGATCATGATCAGCAAAGTTCAGCAAAAATCAGAGGGCGGAAAAAATAATTTCATTTGGCGTGCAAGATACTGTAAGTCACACACATATTCTTATACTTATTATTGTCTGATTAAAGCGCCTGAAAAGGTGAAGGTTATAGTGAACGTTAAGTTTGGCATTTAGAAAAAAGTTACATTTAACTGAACAGAAATTCTGCTGGACTGAAGTAAAACAATGTAAATATCTACAAAGTGTCTAAAATAGACTTATCAAAATCTAATGTTTTCCCATTTGTCATCCATAGAACGCACTACCTGCATGAAGTACATCTGCAATGTGGCCTGGAGGTCAGGATGCTCCTCTATGACTTCCAAAAGCATCTTATTGACAGTCTTATTCAAGTCTTTCAGTTCTTTCAGCTCAATGTCCCGTTCCTCAAAGGTCTCCTCCTTGGTCTTCTTAGCTGACCGAATTTCTTTCGTGAGTCTGGAGCACTGCAGCAGAGGAACAGTGGGAATATTTCACCAAATTCAATGTGTGATTGGCTTTTCAAAGCTTATCATATACAGGACTGTGCAAAAGTCAGAGACCACCCTTAATTTATTTGATTACCCAGACAAAATGGTCAATAACTAAATATAATATCAGTTTTTTTTTCAGTCTTTTTAGGAGACTTGCTTTCGGTTTTTCAAAGAAATCTCCAGGGTTATTTATTTTTTCACACCTCCAAAGTTCAGTCTTAGAAGTTGGCTTGGCATTTTCTACTTCTCACTATCCAAGCAATTGCACATTCAGTGGTGTTGAGGTCTGGACTCTGGGGTGGGTCAGTCCATGGTTCAGCTTCTCTGTTTGATGTGTCCATCTCTTTTTCTCAGCAAGGTTCTTCTTAATCAGCTACACATCTTTTCAGACTCACAGCTCTGGGTCATTTTCTCACAGTGGAAGGATGGACAGAAACGCCTGTGGATGTTTTCAGATCTGATGCAGCTTGATGTTCTCCTCTCTCTCAGAGATGGAAGCTTTCAGTGCTGTTTATCTGATGGGGACAGTTTTGGTGTCTACCAAGTCTATTTACTATTTCAAATTGGACACAGTGTTAACCCCTTATTTATGCTTCTTTCTGATCTCCTCAGAAATATCTCTGATATTCTCTGATATAGTATATATTTGACTGAAAATGAAATATATAAAATACATGGCCTCTGACTTTTCCACAGTACTGTAGAATGGTACTACTGTTGGAGTATTACAAGTAAAGAGAGATTGAGGTCTTTAAAAGTAGAGAAGATCTAACAACAGGATCAATCAGATGAGCCCGTTTAATGGCATTTGATAGATCTATTGTCTTCAAAATAGGTTTAATCCTTTTGGAATGCTGTAACTGCCTTCTGCACTGGGTGTGTGCAGGTTTAACAGCCAATGAATTCATGCCACAACAGAACAACATGCGTAGATTCAGTTTTTATCTATTACACAACATTTCAATTCAACTTCAAATGAAATTGAAAGTGGATCATATCAGATGATCTAAATGAATGTTTTTTGACTTTGTATTTGAGAATGTTAACAAAATATAAACAAAAATATAGTTAAAAAACAAACGAATGAACAAATGAATAATATTAGTACTTAGTAAAGCTGATGTTGGCTTTGAGACCGGTATGGTAAGAAGTAATTAGGTTCCATTTTGACCAATCTCATCCAGTTCCCCACAATTCCTCTGATGAAATCGCATTTCCATACATTTTCAATGGGAACTAGGCCAGGCGCCCGACATCAGCCTTGTAAAAAGTTAAACACTGAGAGACATTTTACAAGAAACTGTTCTACTTTTGAGGAAAAGTTTCCTGCTGGAGATGTGAGAAAAGTGGCTATAGCTGAGCTGAAGTTTAAAGCAGAGTCGAGACAGTAAAATCAACATGTATGGCCTTGGGAGCAACAACGAGTACTTTCACCTGCTTTAGAAACCAGCCTTGAATTATATATTTAGAGCTGCTGTCTTGTTGAAACATCCATCTTCTCCCCTTTCTTAACTGATAAGATTGAATTCTAATCGAATATCACCCAGGAACACATTCCACTCATGTTTCCAAGCTGCCCACATTACGATGCTCCCACCTTCATACTTCACTGTGGGTGAAGGATTCTATTTTATTTTTCCAAGTGAACCCCTTCACCTTCACCATAATTGCTACTTCCCAACACCTTCTCAGTCAACAGCAACGGCTTTTATAAAAATATAAAAAATGGGTGCCGTTTTTATTATTAACATGTAGAGCTTCTTATTTTAACAGCATTAACATGTAGAGATTCTTATTTTCAACATTTACATATATGTGTATTTTTAAATAATGACAATACTTTTTTCCACATAAATTTTATACATTTATAAGAGCAAAGTCGAAAGATTTTATGTGTGGAAGTTCAGTGGATACATACAATTACATTAAATAGCAAAACGAAAGTGTCTGAATACCTTCAACCAATAATAACACTAGTATTCTTATCGCTTGGCTGTATTGTAAACATTACTGGCATGTCTGGTATATGCTTTCAGTTTCCCAGCAAATGCATTACCAGTGTTCGATTGTGATAATAATGCAGTGAGTCAGACCTGTTTGGTCACCCTGCCCAGTTTCTCTTGCTGGGAACCGAGCTCCTTGTTCAGAGAAAGAATGCGTGTTTGGACGTCACCGTTTCTTTTGCTCTGTGCAGCTTCCTCCTGCTGTAGGCTGTTCAATGAGCTGTTCATACCCTGAAAAGAAAAACAACACAAAATGTTTTGAAATGTAGATTTTAATCTGGAATTATTTGTTGTGACTGATAAAAAAGGCAGGCAAAACTGGTTATGGCATGTATCTAAACTCAATTCGCCATCTGGCAACAAGTTAAATTGAAAATTGACGTTTTTATGGACTTCTAATTAGTACTACTTCTACTATTACTACTACTATCTATATTAGTAGTATAACAATTTTGTAGGTAGTTTGACCAGGAGGATGGGTCCCCCCTTGTGAGCCTTGGTTCCTCCCAAGATTTCTTCCTCAACTCTGAGGGAGTTTTTCCTTGAAACTGTCAATTGATTTCATTTCATTTGAAAAAATGACATTTTCTCTATTGAACTGCTTCTTGTAGAGTTTCTTTGATTCTGGTTCCTGGTTCCTGGACTCAGGTTCTTAAATGTAAAACCACAGCCTCCTGTAATGCCATTCAATGTTAATCACTAAAGAATGGCAACAGTGTAAAGAATGTAAAGAATGTTTTTTCTTTCCAAAGAAAACAAGGTTCTGTCTCTAACCATACCTTCAAATCAATTTCAAATAGTAACAAAAGATCTCCAGTACTTACAAATCCAAATGTAGCATCAATTGAAGGTACTGAATCTGCACTTTCAATAGAATTTGTTTAAACATTTACAACCTCAAATCAGAAAATGTTGCGATGGTATGTTAAGTTAAAAATAAACAAAAACAGTGATTTATAAATTATGTTTGACCTGTATTACAAACAATACAACAGCATATGGCGTGGTGGGTAGCGCTGTCGCCTCACAGCGAGGAGGGCCTGGGTTCGATTCCCCAGCCGGGTGACCGGGGTCCTCTCTGTGTGGAGTTTGCGTGTTCTCCCCGTGTCTGCGTGGGTTTCCTCCGGGTTCTCCGGTTTCCTCCCACAGTCCAAAGACATGCAGTCAGGCCAATTGGACATGCTAAATTGCCCCTAGGTGTGAGTGTGTGAGTGACTGTCTGTGTGTCTGCCCTGTGATGGACTGGCGACCTGTCCAGGGTGTATCATGCCTTTCGCCCGAGGACTGCTGGGATAGGCTCCAGCACCCCCCCGCGACCCTGACGGAGAAGCGGCTTGGAAAATGGATGGATGGATGGATGGACAACAGCATATTATTATATGATGTTTACCTCATGAATTATATTGTTTGTCTCAAAATAAACTAATTTTAATTTTGATTCTTGGAACATATAAAAAAAAAGTTGGGTCAATAAGGTATTTAACACTTTGTAATGTTGTCATTGCTTTTCTCAACACTTTCAAGACGTTTAGAGGCTGCTTTTAAGATAAACTTTTGTCCCATTCTTCCTGCACACAAGTCTTAAAGGGTGCAACAAAACGGGGTCTTTTGTGTTGTAAAATGCGCCACACATTCTCTGTTGAGAAGAGGTCGGGACTTCATGCAGGCCAGTCCCACATCCACAGCCATGCCTTTGTATTGTGTGCAGAACATGGTTTTATATGCATGCAAGCCTGAAAAAGATGTTGTCTTGAAGGCAGCACGTGTTGCTCCAAAATCTATGTACTTTTTGGTATCAATGGAATAGCATGCATTTCGTCCAAAAAAGACCAAATTGGTCTGAACATTTCCTCTGTGTGATGGTCCATCCCAGATGCTTCCAAGCCCAGAGAGGTCAACATGGTTAACATCAAAAGGCTTCCTATTGGCAGAGTGTTTCAGTTTTAACTGGTATTTGTGGATGTAACTATGTATAGTAGTACTTGACAAATTAGGTTATATCGCTTATAGATAAATGATTGTTCGTGATGCTGAATCTTTTAATTATATTGTGCACCGAAATATCCTAATCCCTCCCCATGCTGCTTTTGTATCAAGTCATGATTACAATCACCTGTTTGGCATCACCTGTTTCATTATTTTATTATTTTACTTCATTACTAGCCTTGAATTCCCCCCCTCCCACCAACTTTTTTGGAATGTGTTGCAGGCCTGAATGGCTGGAATGGATGTATATTTACAAATGAAATTAACTCCACCAGACAAACCATGAAATATCTTGTGTTCAACTGCCTGCAATAAAATAAAACTCAAAGTAAATTTTAGAAATACTTGCTTTTTTATTTGCTTGTCCGATTTGGGGTTGTATATGCCACAGGGAATCTAGGAAGGTTAAGCCTGGAATTCCACTGCCATAATGTTTCAGCACATCTCTGATAAATATCTGGCAAATTGACCATGACTGAACAAACCAGAGCTGAGTACAAACATACTTCTGCACAAAAGTTAATCATAAACTGTAGTCAGCTATTTGCAAGGCCCGTCTTTGAGTGGGGAATGCAAAGAAATGCCATCTTCTTGCAATAAATAAATTAATAAATAAATAGATTAATTAATACAGTTGCCACTCCCATTTTCATCTCCTTTGGATTAAGTTGTGATATCCTAACATATTTATTATACATCCACTATATTTCCAAAAGTCTTCACTCACCCATCCAAATCATTGAATTCAGGTGTTCCAGTCACTTCCATGGCTACAGGTGTATAAAGCCGAGCCCCTAGGCCTGCAGACTGCTTCTAAAGACATTAGTGAGAGAATGGGTCGCTCTCAGGAGCTCAGTGAATTCCAGCGTGGTACCGTGATCGGACGCCACCTGTGCAACAAGTCCAGTCGTGAAATTTCCTCACTACTAAATATTCCACAGTCAACTGTCAGTGGTATTATAACAAAGAGGAAGCCATGAAGTGGTCGGCCACATAAAATGAGGATGTGGATGCTGAAAGGCATAGTGCGTAGAGGTCATCAACTTTCTTCGGAGTCAATCACTACAGACCTCCAAACTTCATGTGGCCTTCAGATCAGAACAGCGCAGAGAGCTTCATGGAATGGGTTTCCATGGCCGAGCAGCTGCATCCAAGCCTGACATCACCAAGCGCAATGTAAAGCGTGGAATGCAATGGTGTAAAGCGCCGTCACTGGACTCTAGAGCAGTGGAGACGTGGAGTGACGAATCACGCTTCTCTGTCTGGCAATTCGATGGATAAGTTTGGGTTTGGCAGTTGCCAGGAGAACAGTACTTGTCTGACTGCATTCTGCCAGATGTAAAGTTTGGTGGAGGGGGGATCATGGTGTGGGGCTGTTTTTCAGGAGTTGGGCTCGGCCCCTTAGTTCCAGTGAAAGGAACTCTTAAAGCTTCAGCACCAAGAGATTATGGACAATTTCATGCTCCCAACTTTGTGGGAACAGTTTGGGGATGGCCCCATCCTGTTCCAACATGACTGCCTACCAGTGCACAAAGCAGGTCCATAAAGACATGGAGGAGTGAGTTTGGTGTGGAAGAACTTGACTGGCCTGCACAGAGTCCTGACCTCAACCGATAGAACACCTTTGGGATGAATTAGAGCGGAGACTGAGAGCCAGGCCTTCTCGTCCAACATCAGTGTCTGAACTCACAAACGCACTTCTGGAAGAACGGTCAAACATTCCCATGAACACACTCCTAACCCTTGTGGAAAGTCTTCACAGAAGAGTTGAAGCTGTGTGAAGGCAGACATGCAAATACTTTTGGCAATAGTGTATTTAAATGTTTACACACAAAGTTGCCCAAGTTGTTTTCAGTTGCTTCCACCAAGTTGTTTGAACACACCATCACCCCCTTCAATTGCTGTTACAATTTGACCACTGCTTGTTTGAAACATCCAGTCCAGGAGACAACTTTACACAAAGACTCATAAATCAATATGAAAATAACCCAATATGGCTTTGGGTTAAGGGTTAATAAGCCAGTAAAAATGTGCAGTTTTCTTCATTCATTCAAACATTCATAAAAATTGCTTGTGCAAGTATTTTGGATTAAGGTAAAAATATGATGCATATTAGGGGTGGGACTCTCACAACATCTCACGTTTCAATTTCAATGTGGATTTCAATTCAGAGTGCCTAGTGTTGAGTAGTGTTAGATCTATTTGAATGAATTTGAGGAATATAAGGAAGCCTTATGCTAACCATGTCCAGAAATAGTGTTGACTTCTCAAACGTTTGCACAGAATGAGAACTGAAATATCCCCAACCTACCACTGACCTCAATGTCCTCCTGGAGTTCCCTGATCTGCCGTCTCTTGTATTTGTACTTGTCTTCAGCTGCTCTTTTCTGTTCATCTAACTTCATTTTCTCCTGATACTCTGGACCTACCAAAACAAGCCACAACTGTTAATGGATTCAGTACAGCTTACATAATGTGCTCATCTACTGCTAAAGTTTCCAGACAAATGTTAAGCCTAGTTCTGGAATCCCCACTGACATGACACTGGAATCTAGAGCTGCTTCTTGAAAACACTGGAACAGGAATGCAGTCTGTTTATTAATGATTCATTCCTTGATTAACTACAGTCAGGTAGAGAAAGGCTGGGACATACTGGACTCTGTGGCCTTGCTGAAGGATTTACGGTAAGTGCTGTTCCAATTATTGACAACATGTAGGGTGTTTTCCAAGGCTTTGACCTCTTTCTCTGTTTTACGGATCTTGGTGTCCAGCTCGTCCCCCTCACGCTGAAGCTCTTCTTTCTCCTGAGCTGCCTTTAAAAGCCAGATAAAAAAAAAACACAGCCTGAGATGTGATTCGGCATAAATTTAGCTCAATTGCTGTATTTGGGCATTTATTTTTGGGGCCGTGTTGCTCTTCTACACTTTCATGGTCATTTTTGACAGCACAGTATTAAAGATATCTCCAGCACTATGCCAGCTAATGGGATATGGCACTCAGTAAGCTCAATATCGTTGCTGTCAGAAGAAAACCTTGTATCTCCATAATGTGAAAGTATCTGTCACTCTTTACACAGTTTGTACATTTTGTGATGAGTGGCCTAAAAGAAATTACCCAAAATGACATGGGAAAAATTCTGGTTCCATTGACTTACATTGAAAGTGAAGTATGTTTTTTCCTTCTCCTGTAAAGTTACTATTTTGGAGATACAAGGTTTTCTTCCGACAGCAGTTACTTCTGAACACCTTTAGGGGGCAGCAGAGAGTAATGTTTGTTTGAGCTGCTGTGTCTGTCATCAGGTACGAGCGGCTAAACCATAATAGCTAAGAAACAAAAATGGTAATCAGCCAATTTGGCCACTTAAGGCTCGTGCTTCAATAGTAGCATACAATAAACAAAAAATGGGACACGATCCTATTTCTTATTTTTACTCCAGCTCCTTGTTTTTGAGAGTCACCTTGAAACCGAGTTACAAGGAACAGGGGTTAAAATCGTCCTCTATGAAATGGGACCCTCAAATAAAAAGAGCATCACTTCATTAACAGCTACTAGGCCACCCTGCCAGTCTGCAGTGACAGGGTGTGCTTGTTATGAAGAAAAGGACCATAATACACTGAAATGACATTAAACTAAGATAACACCATGGCTATTGTCATTTTAAACGGGGAAAATTCTCACATTTGTGTGTTTCATTTCTCTCACAGCCACCTTGCCGATCTTCTTCCTTTCTCATAGCACTCCGTTTGGAGTGAGTCTCTGAAAAACCTCCGTTTGGAGGGTCACATAGTCACTGCGCCATACCCCATAGCCCTATCTCACGAAAAATCAGGACACCCTACCCATAGATGTGAGGATTGGGATACTGTTAATCGCAATTATTCATATGACGATTAATTATGTGCTAAAATTTCCCACTATATACAAAATGCTGGACCTAGTGATGCACCAGGCCTCAGGTAAAAGCTACTGCTATAAATTTATGTGGTGGTTTGTTGAGGGAACTAAACGGTCCACACTGACAAACTGAAGCACTGAAGCCCAACAGCACCAACTTCACAATAAAAAATGCTTTTTTTCTCATTTAAAAAATGGAAGAGTGATGATTGGACCCCGCACTCTTGGTTATAATTTAACCCTTAGATGTTACCCCATCCAAAGCATGTGGTCACTTCAAATAAGCCTATTTGTGACTAATATTAAAGACCAGCTACCTTTATAATGTAATAGGCCTGGGATTTGTCTTCCTCTCCTTCTGGTGCAGCCATTGCGATGGTCATGATCTCATATCTCTTCCTCATCTTGTCGATTTTGGACAGTCGTTCATGCACCTCAGCGCTGTGAAGAGATCATTAGCAACCAGTGAGCACTCTGAACATCTGGGCTACATCTCCTTGGGCAAACAAAAAAAGAGTCACACGCATAATTTCTTCTCGAAAACTTGGTTAAGCCTTCAATTGGCTTTTGATTCAACTGTCGAAGCAGAACACAACACTGACATTCCCACAATCCAGGATGACAACTGCAGGGTGTCTGTATGTAACCTCAATCCCAATTCTCCGTTTGGAACCGCAGGTGAAATGCTAAAACTAGGGATGGTTATCGTTAGGATTTTATCAATACTGATATCGATACTGATACTTATCAATACTTTAATTAATACTACTCTCCACAACGTGAATTTTACTTCAGCACAGTCTCTGCTTAATATGACTGCTTCACCCCTGAGAAGCTGATTTGCTGGTAACATTTCCTGATAAGGACATTTAGACTATCAAACTATCCTACTATTCTAGTTTTGGCACGAAGCTGAAGTTGGCTTCCTATTGGCCAGCTCCTTGTTCAGATTTTCCCATTCTACCTTAAAAAGTGCAGCAGTTATTATTAACACCTCAGGCACTGACATGAAACTGCTGCACCATTTAAAGTGGGATGAAAAAATCAGAGCCTTTTCTGCTCAGGTGATTTAAGCAATCAAAATATCCTACCTAGAGTTTTATATAGCGAACTGCCTTTCATTCAGTATTTTGGTGTACACACTAGTTGGTGATGCCATCTAGTAAAGTTACCTCTGCTACACCTGCTGAACTCATACAGCCCCATATGAACATACTACCTCCACCATGTTTCACAGTTGCCATTATGCAGTCACTGTGATAGTCTTGGTCAGGTCCACACCAAGCACGCTGAACTCCATCTGATCTAAACAAGTTCATCTCAGTTTCATCTGATCAGATAACGTAACGCCATATTCATCAGGCTTCTTTTCATGTGCTTTCGCAAACTTTAAGTCTTGTAGGTTCGTGCGGATTCTCTAGGAAAGGTGCTTTTTTCAAGATTGGGTAAACAGCGGATCTTTGAAGGACTGCCGCTATGCCTTTGATTAGTGATGGTATTGCTCTTTGGATACTTCCTAATACCTACTTGCAGCTGTGTTTCGGCTTATGTTTATTAGTTTGCTAACATTCCTGTACCCTTTCCCTTCTTTGTAAGGTTTTCCCGTCTGAATTTGTCTGGAAAACAAATGAACAGCCAAGCAGCCATGAATACTTTAACTAATTTAAGGGTGTAATAGGGCTTAAATAATTGGGCTTAATGGGAAATCACATCCCAGGTGTGCTCACTTTTGGTTCAATGACTTTCTACACTGGAGTATGTAATTTCAATACTGTCTCTCCAACCACATCCTTTGTAATTATATGTAAGAAAGTATCCTGTATTTCAATTAAAATGCATGTAGTCGCTTTAATAATACTGTTTAAAGCCATTTATTATCTATACATTACATGCTTGATATCATACAGAGAGGTTAGTCCGATTTCAAAGCGCCTTATTCTTACAACCATTAAGCGCCCAGGAACTAATCACATACCAACTGAAAGGGGGGGGGTAATAGAGTTTCTGACTGTCACTGGAAGATAGCTCCCTTCCGTCTGCGAGGACCCCAGAGCAGAACGCGTTCTGCGTTCTCCACGTCAATAAGAGTGAATCCATCATAACTGTGCAACGAGATTTTCGTGAGATTTCAAAGCGTTCATCGTTGGTTCCACAGCACTGGACGATCTCCGAAATCGCACTGAAAGAGCCAGGAGTGCGGTGACCCCCCCCCCCCCCCCCCCCCCCCCAACGCTCAGTGGAGTTTGACTATGCCGTTGAAGTTGATGTCATCCGTACAGCTGGAGGAGGTTCAGACTGAGCACTTGTAAAATTGCATAATAAACTTTATGCTCATTTAAATCATCTACAATGCACTGCACGGTTCCGTAACGATTTACAAGTGAAATAAATCGGATTCATCTTTCTGAAATCACCCTGTAAATCTTTTGTTTTTCTATGCAAGTCCAGAAACCTTTTAAGAACAAAGTGTAAGAGATAATGCACTGGGTAAGGAACATCCCTGCTCACTTCAGAACCCAATACAAAACACAGCTCTGCTGTACACAGGTCCAGGCCTGCTATATGCCCCTCTGCCTCACCTGAGTCTTTGCCTTTCCTGATCGGTGATTTTGAGCTGCTTGGTGAGGGTTTCTCTGTGCACACGGATCTCCTCCTGACGCTCCTTCATGGCCGCCTGCAGCTGCAGCCGCCTCTTCTCCAGAGAGAGAACGCCGTCCGCCTTGTTGTACAGCAGGTCACGGAGCCGCTTTACCTCCAGCCTCAGGATGTTGAGCTCCACCATGCTGTCCTAATGCAGGGAAATGGTTACAATGGGTTTTATTTCTTAAGAAGTTCTGTGGGGGGTTACGAGAGTGAAACTAAACGATTTATATCTTTATATAAAGACTATTTATATAAACACTGCTAGTTATAAAAATGGACACAGAAACATTTCAGAACGTCTTCTAATTGGCTGTTATTGCTGTTTTAAGCTATTTGACTACTTTTGTAGCAACAGGAAAGAACGAGGCACAACCTAAAGAATTTTCTTTTTTGCTAAACAGTCTAAAAAGTACTTTAGTTGTGTTTATCCTAGCAATCTGCACACCTCTGCTACAAATGAAAGTAAGCCATTTGTTAATAATTCAACTGAATGCAAAAGAAGTTTGAACATTACAGTGGCAGTGTTAACAAAGGACAGCGGGGCACAAACTAACATGAAGCTAAACGGCCTCAATTCGGTCATCTTCCTATAATCCCATATTAACGTCATCCGGGCATTTCCAAGTACCATATAAGAAACTTACCCCTAGTTTTGTATCTAAGTCACAGAATTCACACCTATTATTCTGCTCACTCGCTCGGTGGCTGTATTGTGAAGCATGAGACAAGTGAGAGCTAGCCAGGCTAAAGTACAGCCTCCACACGGCAGGGCTAGTTTTTCTGTAGGGGGATATGGATTCTCTCGTTATTTACTTTGAGAGGTTTTGCTGCAACACTTTACATTACATTAAAACTACTATGTGCAGGCTGTACTTTAGCCTGGCTAGCTCTCACAGCATGAAGTCAAGTCGAGTTTATTTATATAGTGCTTTTTACAACAGGTGTTATCACAAAGCAGCTTCACAGAAACTCCAGGTCCAGGCCCTGGTGCGCATCACCACAGGTGACAGCTTCAATGAACCTTTCCTAAGAGGATGGGGAAGAAACCTTAAGACCAACCAAGAGTGGAATCTATCCTTCTCTACTCAACCCTGGATAGCAAAGCAATAATATGACAAGAGCAATGTGAAGAGAGGACAGGAATTCTGAATGAATATTTAACATTGAATAGAGAGAAAACCGATGACTGCTGCTTGTGGCCCATCATAGTGAGTGAAGACCACCGTTGCTATATTACAGACACCATGAGAATGAATAAAACAAACCAGGTGTAAATTCTGTGACTTCTACTCTAAATACAATAAATGAAAAACATAAATATATACATATAAATCTCAATCTTTAGGGCAAATGTCTATCAGACCGCTGTTGTAGTTCACAGATGGTGCTGCTGGGAGAAAACCAGGAGATGAACAAAACAGGTTCTACTTGAAATGTTCATCTACATAAAATATTCCTGGTATAATTCACCCCAGGTTAGGTTGTGCGCCGCTCTGCCCTTCGGAGAAATGTCATCAATCAATCAAAGCGAAGTGCCTATTAGTGCTAGATGGCTGTAAGTAAGGAAAATGTGGAATCGTGGCTGAACAAACATCTAAACAGTCAAGCTCAAGTTAAGCTTTCGGTCGTCCGTCTCATAAACATTAATGTTCTTCTCTACAACAGGCTAAAGGTCATGCAGGAAAGGTGATGTTTCTGGAAATCTAATGACGTGCGTATTTCCCAGAAAATCCGAAGGGACTGGGAAACGTACGGGAATTTCCTAATCTTGTGTGCGCGGCCCTGAACCCCTCCGAATATGCACTGCGTTTGAGATTTACATGGCCGATCATGCGCAAAGGTGTCTGGACATTTCAGTTTATTTTGACCTAAAAACTCGGTGCGCACAAATACAAATCTGTGATTTATTAAGAGCATGTTTTCTTTTAATATTTCTATTACCCCACTGTTTTGAAACAACACACACACACAAGCTTACTCTCAAATAAAAAGAAATCAAAGTAATTAAGCAACATCTCATTTAATCCTTAATTAATCCCACAACGGGGAAATTCACTGGCACATTTAGCCCATCCGTGCAGTTAAACAGCCACATACACATTAGTGAAGACACACACTAGGGGGCAGTAAGCACACTTGCCCGGAGCGGTGGGGAGCCCTGTCCACAGCACCTGGGGAGAACTTGGGGGGTTAGGTGTTTTGGTCAAGAGCACTTCAGTCATGTCCTGTTAGGGGATCAAACCGAGGACCTTCTGGCCAGAAGGCTGGCTCCCTAACCTCCAGCCCACGACTGCCAAATTATTACATAATATATGAAAAAAAACTGTACTGGTCAGTGAAGAGGGAGCATGGTCTTGTCACCTGTTTCTTAAGTCGCAGTTTCTTCAGCTCTTTGTCAGAAGTGTCATTGAAAAGACGCAGTTCCTCGATCTTGGTGGTCAGGTCTCTTTTTTCCGCTCCTGTCTTCTCCGTCTCTTTTCTCAGACAGCGGATATCATCCTGGAAATATGCATTTGATATTGTAAAGAGTTCTCATACATTTACACAAATACACAGACTTTGATTTAGACAATTTCTCCATAATTTGCCATTATGAAATGGTACAACAGGATCTGCAGTGATAAATAGCTGTATATAAACTAGTCATCTGATACAGTGGCTTGGGAAAACTGTTTGAGGGTTGACCTTTTCAAAAAAGCTGAGGTGCGATTCTTTCGTGCCTCCTTGGTAGGTTTTCAAAGAATCTGAAACAGTTCCTGTTATTATAAAGGTGTACACCATGTAGCCAAAAGTATGTGGACAGCCCTCCTACTTATTCATTTGAGGTGTTTCAGCCACATCTATTGCTAACAGGTGGATAAAATCAAGCACATAGCCTTGCAATCTCAATAGACACTGGCTGTCAGATGTATTGAACTGAAGAGCCCACTTACTTTAAACATGCCACTGTCATAGGATGCCACCATTGCCACAAGTCAGTCTGTGAAATCTATGTCCTGCTAGATCTGCCCCAGACAACTGTAAGTGCTATTATTGTGAAATGGAAGCAGCTCAACAACAAAATGGTAGACCATGTAAACGCACAAAGTGATGAAGCGCACAGTGCCTGTCCCCTGTGGGTGATGTTTATGCTACGGCATACAAAGAAATTTTTTGATAATTATATGCTTCTAACTTTGTGGCAATTATTTGGGGAAGGCCCTTTCCTGTTCCAGTATGACTGAGCCCCTGTACCATGCAAGGTCCATGAGGAACTCCAGTGGCCTGCACAGAGCCCTGACCTCAACCCCACTAAACAAATTGGAACGTTGATTGTGAGCCAGGCCTTGTTGTCCAACATCAGTGCCTGACCACACTAATGCTCTTTTGACTGAATGGGCAAGAATTCCTCCATAATGTTGTGGAAAGCATTCCAGAAGAGTGGAGGCTGTTATAGCTGCAAAGGGGAGGCAACTACATATTAAACCTCATGATTTGGGAATGATAATTATAACTAGAGTATAATAACATAATTGAATACTGGTTCACACCAACTTAAATGAAGTCCATAGCCCAACTGAAGAATCACTTTCAAATGAACAGTAAATCCCAAGCCTGCATTACTACACTCAGTTCAGTGCTGGGAGATATGAAGAAACAGTTTAGACTCCCAAATTTGTGCTCATCATCACTGTACAATAGACACTGTTGCCAGTTAAAGTCGTTTTAGCTTTGTTGGCCTCACCTGGAGCTTTTTGAGCTGTGAGGTGAGCATAATAGCCGTCTTCTTCTTCTCCTCCAGAGCCTTGTTGAGCTCAGAGGTTCTCTTTTCCAGAACCTGCTTCTCTTCTGTGTTCACCTCGCCCTTCAGACGAGCCATTTTCATCTTCAGCATCTGGATCTGGACGTCCTGAGGAGAAACAAGAAGAACACGGATGCACAGTATTGCTTTTTAATTAATGCTGGGTCTTGAAACAAAAGACTAATTGGACTATCAATCGAATAGAATATGAGATAAATGTTGCTATATGAGGAAAGCACCAGTCATTGAGATCTCTACAGGTTTGGTAAATACGCAGCTATTAGCAGAGGTGGGCGATATGGCAAAATATGATAATATGTTGTTTTTTCACAACTCACGATATTTGTTTTCTGTGATTCTTCTGATAAGTTAGAACAGACAAAGTATTGCGACGTCTTAAAAAGACCATCAAAAACTATTAATCCGTTTACTTGTACTCAACACTGCACACACCGTGCCACACTAAATCCAATCAAACTGGACTGATTATGCTTTCTTTTTAATCAAACTTGCAGTTAAAGTGCTGATAATCCATGATATTCTCAGAAGAACCTATTGTGACATATTGTGATGTTATGTTATCATGATAATAGTGTATCCTGTCATATTTTCCAGCTGTAGCTATCAGTCTGGTCTCATAGAACTGGAATGGCGAAAGTGGCATCCTGTAAACTCCAAACAAAGAAATACACTCTGTGGCCAAAAGTATTGGGACACAAATCTTAATCACTGAATTCAGGTGTTTTGCTCAGTCTCATTGCCACAGGTGTATAAAATCAAGCACATAGCCATGCAGTCTGCCTTTACACCCATTTCTGAACAAACTGGTTGTTCTAAAGAGCTCACTGAATTTGACTGTGCTACTGTAATAGGATGCCACGGTTGCAACAAGTCAAAAAATGTTTACCCTCTTAGATATTCCACGATGAACTGTGAAAGGCGGAAGCGTTTGGGAGCCACAGCAACTCAGCCATGAAGTGTCAGACCGTGTAAAGTTACCGAGCGGGTCACTGAGTGCTGAGGAGCATAAAAGCTCTGCTGACTCAATAACTTCAGAGTTCAAACCTCCTCTGGCATCAGCATCAGCACAAAAACTCTGTGCCAGGAGCTTCATGGCAGGATTTTCATGGCTGAGCAGCTGCATGCAAGCCTTACATCACCAGGCACGATGCCAAGCGTCAGATGGAGTGGAGTAAAGCAGCCACCACAGGACTCTAGAGCAGTGGAAGTTCTGTGGAGTGATGAAGCACGCTCTCTGTCTGTCAGTCTGATGGACGAGGCTGGGTTTGGCAAATGCCAGGAGAACATTACCTGCATGACTGCACTGTGCCAACTGTAAAGTCTGGTGGAGGAGGGATGATGCTATGGGGCTGTTTTTCAGGGGTTGGCCTAGGACCCTTAGTTCCATTGAAACGAAATCTAAACTATCAACATGCCATATAGAGTCACAAAGCACTTAAGCAAGTCTATTTGAGATTACTTAACAACTCGAAGTTGTTTGCAGCACGCATGTAATAATTTAAGCATGCAGTTCAACTTGTAGGGCTGTTATTTGTTGCCTTCATTAGCTTGATAGCTTCACTACAAAACTAAAGAAGCAGCCACTAAGTCAAAGTCACAGTCAAAGACTTGGCTGATTGACCACATTTGGCAAAAGTACATGTTTTAGTACAGAGGTGCAGATGTTTAGTGAGATGAACTGAATCTTTCTTTACATCTGCTGCGGTCAGTATGAACATCTGGATGGGTCTCTTACCTGATTGCAGATGATCTCTTGCTGTTTGAGAGCATGCTGGTCCAGTTTGTTGAGACGACTGTCCAGGTTGGAGAGCGCGGCCCGGCTGCCTGAGAGTTCCGCCGTGGCGTTCTTCTCTTTCGCTCTCAGGGTCTGCAGCTCCTGCCTCTTGCGGAACAGGAGCTCACGCTGCCGCTGCAGCTGGGCATCAATCTCCTGCACATACGGACACACACAGGTCACATCTCAGCTCAGCTCAGCTCAGCAACCCTTACAAACATGACAAGCACTTATAAGAAGGAGTGTAATGGTTAGTTCAAACACAAATATAAGTGTCATGTGGTCGTATGCAAATGTTTACCTGTTGCCGTTTGCACCTTGCGCACAGCTTAGATGCATGCAGTTACACAGTAGGGGTGTAAAGATGCACACAGTTTCAGGTTTGATAGCAATTTTCAATTCTGAGGCCGAAATTCATTCGCTTTTCAATATTCTGTGTGTTAAAAGTGTCTTTTCCTGCCCTTAAAAAAATAAACCTAAAATACAACAACTCCTAGAATGTTTTATTGATTTAAGTTAAGCCCAGACATTTAAGTGTTGGTGTGTGCAGGAACGCAGGAAAGTGTTTTAAGTTGGGGCGCTAACATTTTAAGCCGCATACGTGTCATAAAAAAAACGATGTCATGCATTTCTATTTAATTTCTTTCACAATTTACATCAAACAGAACATGTCATAAGGCGTTATTACAAGGCCAGAGATGACAATATACACATATAGAATATATACACGCTCACCATCAATTCATTAGGAACACCTCCTTGCATCTTCACTCATTTTCCATTTTATCAGCTCCACTTTGTGCACTTTGTAGATCTACAATTACAGACTGTAGTCCATCTGTTTCTCTGATACCATCTTTGATGGTCAGGACCCCCACAGAGCAGGTATTATTTTGCTGGTGGGTCATTCTCAGCACTGCAGCAAAACTGCTCGGTGAGTGTATAAACACACATAGGGACACAACAGACCACTGATGCAGATCCCTCACTCTGCTCTCTCATTCTGTACAAAAGCACCAACCAACCAGATTGTTTATATGTGATGCAGTAACTGATTTTGTCATGCCCACCATCATGGGGTGAGACTTAACACCGGAAGGTGCACTGAGCCAGAGATATAACAGTTCACCGTAATGAACATAAGGCGTTACTGCAGGTTTTGAAAATGCACCTAGGGGTGTGTGTAAATGTATATGTCTGTCTGTCTGCCCTGTGATGGACTGGCGACCTATCCAGGGTGTATCCTGCCTTCAGACACAGGGGTGTGATTTTGGGTGTTTTCTCATGCTCTTACACTGCACAAAGAAATCTGAAGTCAACCAACCGTCGCAAACCTCAGAACAAGCTTGCATCGTGACAATTTCATGCTCTTTCTGCCTGCAGAGTTTGCCTCAAGCAGCCTGTCTCAGGTGAGAACCCTCGATGCTTTGCTGACACTCACTTTGCTGTGTAGCTCCTGGTCACAGAGCATCTGCTCCATCTGTTCTGCTCTCTCCTCCACGCTGAGCGCCGCCTCTGTGGCCACCTGAAGCTTCTCCCCCAGAGCGACGTTCTGCAGCCGGGCCTCCTCCAGCCTGTGAGACAGAAACACAAACTGCTGCTGAATTCACCGTCCACAAACCCTTAGATGATGAGCTACACATGATCATATGGAATAGTCTTGTGAGGGCCTATTATGTGAACAAGGCCAATTATCTTGGACTCCTGGTCACAGATTATTGTGGCATCACCAGGGACCGAGCTCAAGATCTCCTGAGGATAGTGCCTTAACCAAACCCATGAAGTCCTGCAGAAGCTGGACAAGGCGTGTTTTAGAGCAGAGCAGACACAAAAATGTACATTGGAGACACATAACATAGCATTACTTGATGGTTTTGTCATTGATCTCCTTCTTCATGCTGGTTAAGTTAGACCTCAGAACCTCCACATCTGTCGCAGCGCCATCCACTGTCCCCTTCAGAGTCTCCAGCTAAGGAAGAGCAACACCTTCATATTAATGTCAATTCCTCCATATCATTCACAGAGAGAAACATGCAGTTTGCATCGGGTCTTAGGCTACGTTCACATCTGAGGCTTGAAGTAAAACAAATCCTGTGTTACTATGGTAGAATCTGTGATTGCAGCCCATTCATTAAAATATAGCTTTAATAGCTTTTCATCAGGACCTTCAGAAACTCTGCTAACCACACTAGACAGTGCTGGCAGATAATCTATGTATAAATAAACGAGCAGCAAACTAACAACAGCAACAGTAAAGTGGAGCTTCAGATTCCTCTCAAGAGCCTCCAATGTAACAAGAACCCAGTTGCATGAACAAGAATGGGAGTTGAACCATTGACTATATTTATGAAATATGATATATACACTCATTGTTTGGAAAGCTGCTATTGCTCTCCCTGGACATTGGTGAGGAACATTGGTATGGAAATCACATGATTTTCATGTTCGTATTGATGTGTATTCTGCATTCACACCATATTATTGCATTATAAAAAGTAATAAATATATTTTGATGAAGTTTATTCCTGTAACAGGGAGTGAGGAGGCGGACGCATATGCGGAGATAAGCGAGATTTATTAAGGGCAAATCCAAGGTCATGGTCAGAACGGTCCAGGTTCATATAGCCAACACGAAGAAATCGCGGGACAGACATGACAATAAAGAGCCTCAAACAAGAATCAAACACTACAAACAACACAGAGATTCAAGCAACATACATCAACCAAAGCAAACAAAGACCAGCAAAAACAAAGGGCAAACACAGGGCTTAAAAATGACACCGGGACAGGTGAAAACAATCAGGGGCGGAGTTACAAAACAAGGGGCAGGACTACGGATACCAAAACAAAGAAGCACGTGGACTAGACTGGGAGGGACCAATCGTGACAATTTCGTCAACTCATATAGCTTTAATAAAATGTACAGCCTTTTGAACAGAAAAAAATCTAATTTGAAGAAATAAGACAAACACGATTAATCGAGATGAATGGCAATTTGTGTCATTAATAGCGATTAATCGCATTTGTCTTATTTGCTCAAACCATACAAACATTTCCTTTATTCATGATTTATTACTCTAATCCTTTGACAGCCCTAGAACCCTTGGATGCCACATGTGACTGATGATTTCAGATGACAGATGAATGACAGTGGATGTGTCACAAGCACGAATGTGAGCTGTCAAGTCAAAAAGATTAGATCTGAGCAACAAGCCTTGTCCTGTCTACGAAGTGCCTTCAGCGCAGCTATGAAACACTCACCTCGTCTTGCAGGCGTATGCGGTTGCCCTCCTCTTCTTGAAGCTGCTGCCGGAGCCTGGTGGCCTGTCGCTCTGCAGCTGCAATCTTCCTCTCGCACTCTTTATTGTTTTCCACCTCGCTGGTCAAGAAGCTCTTCTTCTCCTTAATCAGCGCCTCTCGCTCACGGATCATCTGGTTCTTCTCAGCAAGCGTCTAGAGGAGACAAGGAAGTTGATATTACACGACTTACAGCAGTGGGGTCTTCTAGGCCTTAAGAGGAGACCTAACGATTTCTAGGAATTAAACAAACGTCTGTAGTTTTCAGTACTTTTTTAATAGCATGCTTGCTGTTTAAACTCTGCAGGTGTTACAGTACTTCTCTTACTTTATTGTTAAGTCGTGGGTGGAAAAACAAAAGGGTTAAAATCCTGAAACGGCCAATGAAAAATGATCCAATCAGTTTTTTTCTGCATGGTATAGAGACTGATACAGCCATGCTAGACCTCCCATTGGTTAGGCCTTCAGGAGCCAAACTGAAGGCCTCATGTGACCGGTTAGCTACCAGCATAATTAGGAATGGACAGTGGAAGCAACCGATCACGTTCTGATTTATAACAGTTGGAACCAACTGAAGTGCAAAACATCACTCCAGTCCTGGAAGTAAGTTCTAGATACATTCTAGATGAGTGGCAGCCTGACCAGTGCATTTCAGTCAAGGGGCAAAACAGAGGCTGTGAAACTGGTACAAGGTAAAATATATATTAATATCTGTTACAAGTCTCAAACAAGTTGAGACAGAATTGTGCACAGTGGTGGTGATAGGAACCAGACCTCTAAGACCTGCCTCCGAGACTTTTCAAAGCAAATTTAAAATATATTTATGGTGGAGGGATACATGGACACTACTGAGGACAGTGCTGAGGACACTACCAGGCAAAATGGTACCCAATATATATATATATATATATATATATATATATATATATATATATATATTTACCACTACTTCACCATAAACAGCCATTACACATAAAAGCTCAGAAGGCACATGTAGATTCACTGGTCATTCTGGATAAAATATCCTGTATGCTGTAGACATGTTGACCCCTGGTTCCTATCACCACCACGGTAAAAAAATGAGTCTGTACGTTTCTCTAGAACCGTTTCACATCAAACCACTCTAAATGACTCTAAATTATGCAGAAATTTTGAAAAATCTGAGGAAATTGCTGAGTATTAGATTAGCCTTTAAGTACTGAATTACAATTCTGGTCATTCGAGTCTGCATTTTCATTTTATCGTAAAAAAAAAAAAGATAAAAACATGATAAAAGTGTAAAAGATTTTTACATAATAACTTCTCATCAAACTTGGATCATAAAATATCTTGTCTCCTACTTACAAACTATATGAGTGAAAAATAATGGCTATAAACTTACAATATGCTTTTATTATTGCGAGTGATAACAGAGACATCTACAGATGTCCATGGTGGACAAAAACGGTGCTTTGAGGGAACCAAAAACTGGGTCCTGATGTATCATCACCAGCCGGAGCTCAAATATTACATGGTCGGCCTGATGTGTTTTCAGCCCAGATATTACATGGTCAGCCCTTCAGCCCTACTTCAACAGCCATTCAGATTACATGCAAGGTCCACTGCCTGGCTCTGAACAAAAGCACCATCTACTGGTCAGACAGCTGGGCTGCTTTATGGCACTGCTTTTTCATGCAGTCAGGGTAGACGCTACAGCAGCTTAATACACCTCTGAACCAAAACTTACCGTAACCAATTTAGAGCAGCGTTCTTACGGTTAAACAGCTAAAACTAGTACTGAACTGCCTAGAGATGCTTAACGTACATGTATCACAATCAAAGTAATAAACATAAACCACACTTGATTTCTGCTTCGTTAAGACTGAATGGTTTGTCATTTTGAAAAGAACCAATTAATCTGGGGCCTTTTTACAGAAAATGATCTTATCTGCTTAATCACCATGACAACTTCAGTTAAGACTGAATTACTGTTATTATCTTATTTCCAGGGCGGCACGGTGGCGTGGTGGGAAGCGCTGTAACCTCATGGTGAGGAGGGCCTGGGTTCGATTCCCCTGCCGGGCGGCCAGGGTTCTCTCTGTGTGGAGTTTGCATGTTCTCCCCGTGTCTGCGTGGGTTTCCTCCGGGTTCTCCAGTTTCCTCCCGCAGTCAGGCCGACTGGACATGCTAAATTGCCCCTAGGTGTGAGTGACTGTCTGTGTCTGTCTGTCTGTCTGCCCTGCGATGGACTGGTGACCTGTCCAGGGTGTATCCTGCCTTCCGCCCAAAGACTGCTGGGATAGGCTCCAGCACCCCCCCGCGACCCTGATGGAGAAGCGGCTTAGAAAATGGATGGATGGATGGATGGATCTTATTTCCAGATAAGATATTACAGAAACATCATAACTAGACTAAAGCCAAATCCCATTTCTTCTTTCTACCCCTACCCCATGTTTTCGAGTGTCACCCTAACCCCTCGGAACTGAGTTACAAGAGGTAGTGGTTGAAGTCTTGCCCTGCGAAATCGGACCCTCAAAAAAAAAAATTGCTTCATTAAGAGTCTACCAGCGCTGCTCTGTAGGCGACCCGGCCCATCTTCAATGATAGCAGAGGAGGGTGAAGTTCAGCTCCTCACTGAGGGGGGCAATTATTTAATTATATTACTCACCGCTAATTCTTTGGTGATACGAAGCTGAGGTCAGATATCCGCCAGCTTCTTGTTTCACATTTCACCTTAAATGGAGTAGCAGTGACATTCTGGAGCTTCAGGCATCAAAACTGCTGGACTGTTTAAGGCGGAACAGGAAAGTTAGCCAGCTAGCTACTGAGACGTTAGCATGCTATTAGCGATTTTGTATGCCTGTTCTGAAGAAAACGACCAAAAAAACCACAGAAACAACATTAAACTAAGATCCTGTAATGGTTATCGTGATTCTTTAAAGAAGAAAATTCTCACATTTGTGGGTTTATTTGGTTGCAGCCGTCTCGTGCAGCCGTCTTGCCGATTTTTCTTTTTTTTCCTCATAACACTGTTTGGAGTCTCTGAAAAACCTCCACTTGGAGGGCCATACAGCCCTAACACTTCGCCCTCCCCCTCTATCTCAACAAAAATTGTGACACCCTACCCCTAGACGTGAATGCGCAAAGGACAGAGGACAAAGGGCTCAGCGATAGGGGTGAGGGGTGAAATGGGATCGGGCCTAAATCTCCTAAATGCTTTCCTAACTTTAAGACAAAGCCCAAGGTGTCTTCTGATTTAATCGTCTGTTTCTATTGTTTTATGCAGTGACACGCAGCACAGTTCATCATTACTACATTATTACTATACTACTATTACCTTCGTATGGTAATGTTGATGAAAACTCGTGAGATAAAATATTACAGTGATGGTGGTGAATAATGAGGAGGCAGAGCTGAACTTGGGTCTGTTTATTAGGAGGAATAACGTTAGCGCGCTTGGCTAAAGCGTTTGGGAAATGAAACTGAAACTGCGGAGTGAGGACGGTCTGATAAACAGCACACAGTGCTGTAACAATATTCTTAACTTTCAGTTTATCTTGCTTTAGCTTGTACATCAGTAACGGTAGTTAGCTACCTGTCTAACTAGCTTGATCATTTTGATTACGTGTCGATATAATTTTGATATGGTCGATTGCCAAGTAACAGGCATGGCAGTTGATTGTCGACTTCAATCAAGTCAGTTAAGATTTCTTAACTTGAGATAAGATGCTGTAAGTTGGGATAAGATTCCTATATCAAGAGAAGATTGGCTTCTCTAATCGAAATTTGTGACAAATCTTATCTAGTCCTGTCTTGAGTTAAGACAAAAAGATATGAAGTTATCATTTGTAATACGGCACCAGGTCGCTAATGGGTGGCCACAAATAAGTGCTGTGACCCATGTGTCAAACAAATGCATTGCTTTTGCTGTTCATCTGCTGATATCAGCAGCACCTCATGTTGCAAAATTGATATGAGCGTCTAGGTAGAGTCAAATGTAGATTATGTGGATAGTACAGCACTCATGTGTTGCTAGAAGAGAAAAGCAGTCTTACCAGCTGTGAACCCGGGTTCACTTAATATCTTGTGATTTTTGCCAGACGGTTCATATGTGTAGTGTGCACCAAAGTAAGGGAGTGGTGTTCACCCACCACATCAAACAAGGTAGGTGTGAAAATGCCCTAAAAAACAAAACCGCTGATGCTCAAATTTGCAGCCGTATGTAGGAAATCAATAGTTGCTGGTTACCAGAGCGCACTGCTGCATCTCCTGGTCTCTCCTCCTCATCTGCTCGATGGTGTTCTCCCACTGGCGGATCAGCTCCTGCCTCTCCATGTGAGCCTGCCGGAATGTCTCCGCAGTCTTATCCAGACCGATCTGAGCTCAGAGAACAAACAGAGTGAGATGTTTACAACAGAACAGCCATTTTACTCGTCTATTTGACCATAACTCTCAGCTCCACCCTCATACATGTACAGTTACAGGCTGTAGCTCATCTGTTGAGGCGTAGCTTGTGCTAGCCAGCCTCTCGCCATTCTTCAATGGTCCGTTTCTGACCACAGAGCTGCTCTTGTCTGGATATTTATGAGTGGAGTGAAAAGCCCAACAACACCACACGCTGCCATGTTAGTGTCACTGTTGTGCTGAGAATGATGCACCGCCCAAATAATACCTGGGCAACAGCAGCCCTGTGGTCCAAAATGGGCCAAAGGGGTAGAGGGGGGCTGATAAACCATGTAGCAAAAATGAACTACGGTCTGAATGCCTGATTAACTGACCTGTGCTGTGATGGTCTCTGTCAGCTCGTTGTCCAAGGCCTTCTTCTTCCGGTTGGCCTCTAGAGTCAGTTTCTCAATGCTCAGAGTCACTTCCTGTGAGGTATATGCAGAAGTCAGCAGTAATGCTAGAGTAGCTCATATCGACCACACAAGAAAAAGATCATGTGACATTAATGAGCGGGATGGATCACAAAAAATGTTCCCCAAACCCCAAATGTAGCCATTCAACCAAGACCCAGTACTGTACAAAAGTGAGAACACTCTTCATTAATTTATTTTCCAGTCAAAATGGCCTTTAAATACAACAAACTCATTTATGCAACTAACTTCTAAGAATGAACTTTGGAGGTGTGGCTGCAGATTTCATTGGAAAACTGAATGCGAGGCGTTTAATGATTCATTCATTCTATCATTAAAGAAATGATAGATAGACAGAGAGACAGTATTTGCTCATCTGCCTTCACACACATATGAACTTGAGTGACATCCCTTTCTTAATCCATAGGGTTTAATATGATGTCGGCCCACCCTTTGCAGCTATAACAGCTTCAACTCTTCTGGGAAGGCTTTCCACAAGGGTTAGGAGTGTGTTTATGGGAATGTTTGACCGTTCTTCCAGAAGCGCATTTGTGAGGTCAGACACTGATGTTGGCCGAGAAGGCCTGGCTCGCAGTCTCCGCTCTAATTCATCCCAAAAGCGTTCTATCAGTTGAGGTCAGGAGTCTGTGCAGGCCAGTCAAGTTCTACCACACCAAGCTGGGTCATCCATGTCTTTATGGACCTGCTTTGTGCACTGGTGCTCAGTCATGTTGGAACAGGAAGGGATCGTCCCCAAACTGTTCCCACAAAGTTGTCCAAAATCTCTTGGTGCTGAAGCTTTAAGAGTTCCTTTCAATGGAACTAAGGGGCCGAGCCCAGCTCTTGAAAAACAACCCCACACCATGATCCCCCCTCCACCAAACTTTACACTTGGCACAATGAAGTCAGACAAGTAAGCTGGCAAACTCAAACCCAGAGTCGTCCATCAGATTGCCAGACGGAGAAGCATGATTAGTCACTCCAGAGAACACGTCTCCACTGCTCTGGAGTCCAGTGGCGGTGCTTTACACCACTGCATTTGATGCTTTGCATTGCGCTTGGTGATGTCAGGCTTGGATGCAGCTGCTCGGCCATGGAAACCCATTCCATGAAGCTCTCTGCGCTGTTCTTGAGTTTACGTGGCCGACCACTTCGTGGCTGAGTTGCTGTCGTTCCCAATCGCTTCCACTTTGTTATAATACCTCTGACAGTTGACTGTGCAATATTTAGTAGCAAGGAAATTTCACGACTGGACTTGCTGCACAGGTGGCGTCCGATCACGGCACCACGCTGGAATTCACTGAGCTCCTGAGAGCGACCCATTCTTTCACTAATGTCTGTAGAAGCAGTCTGCAGGACTAGGGGCTCGGCTTTATACACCTGTGGCCATGGAAGTGATTGGAACACCTGAATTCAATTATTCGGATGGGTGAGTGAATACTTTTGGAAATATAGTGTATATACACTCACCGGCCACTTTATTAGGTACACTAGTGAAAGGTTGGACCCCCTTTTGCCTTCAGAACTGCCTTAATTCTTCGTGTCATGCTTTCAACAAGGTGTTGGAAACTCAGAGATTCTGGTTGGTTATTTGAGATCGTGCTGCCTTTCTATCATCTGGAACCAGTCTGCCCATTCTCCTCTGACCTCTCACATCAACAAGGCATTTTCGTCAACACAACTGACCGCTCACTGGATATTTCCTCTTTTTCGGACCGTTCTCTGTAAACCCTAGAGATGGTTGTGCGTGAAAATCCCAGCAGATCAGCAGTTTCTGAAATACTCAGTCCAGCCCGTCTGGCACCAACAACCACGCCACGTTCAAAGTCCCTTAAATCCCCTTTCTTCCCCGTTCTGATGCTCGGTCTGCACTTCAGCAAGTTGTCTTGACCACCTCTACATGCTTAGATGCACTGAGTTGCGGCCGTGTGATTGGCTGATTAGCTATTTGTGTTAACAAGCAACTGAACATGTACCTAATAAAGTGGGCGGTGAGCTAGATAGATAGATAGATAGATAGATAGATAGATAGATAGATAGATAGATGGATAGATAGATAGATAGATAGATAGATAGATAGATAGATAGATAGATAGATAGATAGATAGAAAAGGAAAAGAAAATTACTGCAGCACTAAGTACAGTAAAGAGTAAAATAAGAGCAAAAGTGGGAAAAAAAGTAAATAAAAGAGGTAAAGATATATCATAAAAATATGCTAAAACCATAGAATATAATGCACAGAACAAAAATCAGTAAGTAAAATCGCATAAATATTATGCAAGTGAAAATGCAGTGGTGCCTGTATAACATTAACTGACAAGAGTACGTAGTAGCAGCTATGACTGTTTTAGTAATGCAAAGTCTATTTGTCCAATATTGCATCAAACTATCGCTTTATGTGCTGCAGTCTTCCCGTGACTTGTCTGTGAAACCCCACAGCGCACTCACTCGGATCCTGCTCTCGTCCTGCTGAGCGTACTTGATGATGGCCATGGTGTCCTCATCTTTGCGTGCTGATTCTTCCAGCCATGCGTCCAGCGTCTGCTGGTCCCAGTTCAGTTGGCTCTTCAGCTCCTCCAGCTTCTGGGTGGCTTTGAAGATGTTGTTCTAAAAGCCAGAAAGGCAGGACAACATTTTTAAAAGATTATGACAGGGGACCCCAAATGCAAGCTACATAGGTGAGACAATAAGTCACAGACGTAAAGCGTGAAGGTAAGGCCCAGTCCCATTTCTTCTTTTTACCCCTACCCCTTGTTTGCTTGTGTCACCCTAACCCCTAGGAACTGAGTTACAAGGCGTAGTGGTTGAAATAAAAAAAAAAAAGTATATATATACATATATATGTCGCTTCATTAGCAGTTACCAGCGCTGCTCTGTAGGCGACCCTGCCCGTCTGCAGTGACAGCAGAGGAGGGTAAAGTTCAGCTCCACATTGCTGGGCTTTAGTTACACTTAGGGCATCATCTGCCTTCAAAGAGGGGGGCAATTATTTATTAACACCCACCCCTAATTATTTAGTGATATGAAGCTGAAGTCAGATATTCACCACCTTCTTGTTCTAATTTTCCCGTTCCACCTTAAATGGTGCAGCAGTTACATTCTGGTGCTTCAGGCGTCAGAACTGCTGGACTATTTAAGGTGGAACGGGAATGTTGGCTCGCTAGGTACCGAGGCATTAGCATGCTATTAGCGATTTTTTGTGCTTGTTATGAATAAAACCCTAATTCCAAAATAGTTGGGAAAGTAAGTGAAATGAATATTTGATGTTTAACCTATGAAATTTACTATTTTTCTTGCACATATATGCTCACTCCAACTTTGCCAGCACCTAAAAATCTGCAAACCTTTCCAAAATGTCCTTAGCATTAATGGCGCTATCACAGAAGTTACCAATTAATAACCCCCCAAACCACGACATGCTGGATTTTGAACTTTATGCTGTTAACAATCTAGATCTTTTTCTTCTTTGGCCCAGAGAACACAAAGTCCATTACTTGCAAAAAACAATCGGAAAGGTTGATTCGTCAAACCACAACCTACATTTTCACAGCAGATCAGTCCATTTCAGATGAGCTCCAGCCCAGAGAAGTTGGCGGCATTTCTGGAGGTTGTTGATGTATGACTTCTGTGCACAATACAGTCTTAACTTGTTTTTGTGGATGCGGTGATGGACGGTGTGATGGAGGTGATATCCATCACAGATACATGGCCGTTTTAATGTAGTGCCGTTTGAGATCATGGGCATTCAGTTGTGGTTTTCAGCCTTGTCTTTTACACGCGCAGATTTCTCCAAATTCCCAGAATCTTTGGGTGAGATTATGCGCTGCAGAGGGTGAAATACCTAAAAATACCCTTCTTACTGTCACCACTTTTTTGGATATTGGAGTTTGCACGGTTTGTTGTTATATAAACCTCATATAAACCAACAGAATTAAATATTTTGCACCATCCTAGAAAACAGGTTGACCATGACCATGTCCACAACAGAGCATTAGCCTTTACTGTATACTTTTGTTTATGGGCTTTGCCACTACTAAACACGCAAGCCCTAACCAAGCCCCAGCGTCGGACCATCAAGTTCAGATATCTGTATCAAGAAAATAAAAGCCTGGACTGGTGGGGCAAAAAAATCTGAGTTCTATATGAACTTAAATTTAATAGAACGGTATTTTCTACTATTCAGACAATAACATGATATTTTTTGATATCACAATATCAAATGTATAATAGTAATAGTAATAATAACAATAAAAATATATAATTATTAATAGTAATAAGATATTATCGCTGCAATATAGTGTTTAAGCATAAGCCTTTAAGATTATGAAAACTATACATGCACCCAGCCGTGTTCAGTCTTTTAACTGGTGCTGTCCACTCTGAATCACTCAAACATGTCAAAGAGCATGTTCTCCAACCTCCTGTGAGTTCTTCTTCTCCCGCAGCGACCCGAGCTCGTTCTCCAGCTGAGCGATCACCTGACGCAGCCGGCCCATCTCTCTCTCTGCCAGAGCCTTAAAGTGCAGCTCGGACTCTGTCTCTTTCTCTCTGGCCCTAATCAGCGCCTGCGGAAAGATCAGGAATCAGTCGACCTTAAATTGTTGAGAATTTGACCATTTTTCCAGAACGTTCCAGAATTTAGCCTTTGGGGCAAAGTCAGTCAGAGTGGCTCGACGTGAAACGGTTCACGGCAGGGAGATAAGGAAGATCACCGACTCAGGAGTCGGATTTACGAAAGCTTTCCTTGGAAAAAACTCACAAAGCATCCTAAGACGAACACCAAGGCCCAATCTCATTTCTTATTTTCACTCCAGCCTCTTGTGGTCACTTTGCCCCTTGAAGCTGCGTTACAAGGGGTCGTTGTTGAAATTTTCCCTACAAAATGGGACCCTCAAATTAAAAAGAGCATCACTTCATCAACAGCTACCAGCGCTGCTCTGTAGGCGACCCTGCCGGTCTGCAGTGGCAGCAGAGGAGGGTGAAGTTCAGCTCCTCACTGCTGGGCTTTAGTTATATTTGGGGCATCATAGGGGAAGGCAATTATTTATTAACACCCACTCCTAATTCTTCAGTGATATTAAGTCAGCTACTCTCGCTCGAATTTTCTCGTTCCACTGTAAATAGTGCAGAAGTTCTGACATCTAGTCATTTTTTCCTTTTTGCCTCATAACATAACCTCTGTTTGGAGGGTCATGTAGCCCTAACACTTCGCCCTACCCCTCTATCTCAACAAAAACCCCTAGACGTGAAAGTGCAGAACAAAGGGGGTAAGGGCTCAGTGGTAGGGTCGAGGGGTGAAGTGGGATTGGGCCTTTCTTCCTTAAATCTGTTCTCGAGGAAAGTACTGAGAAAAAGTCATTCGTGACGTCTTCTTAAACCGCAGAACTGTCACATCTTGGTGCTCCTGAGTGAACTCTGTTTGTTCCCAAGAACAAATCCCAAATAAGAAAACGTGGTGGAAACTGAGTCCTTGTGAAAACTGTCTAAGTGGGTTTTAAGAAGACATTTCTTCTTAAGAATGACGGATGAATGAGGCCCAATCTTCTGAACTCCTTAATGTTCATCATTAGGTTTGTTTTCCTTAGAAAAGCTTCTGTGAATGAGGCTCCAGGAGCTGTGATGTCTACAGCGCAAATATGTCCCAACTGTATTTACTCTCCTAAATGACCAGTGGAGCTACATGTGTCTTCTAGGTTTCAGTATGCAATGTTGATGATGGTACAGCAGTGATAAATGGCTAAAAACACTTACTACTTTTTCTTCAAACCCTCTACATGGGCTCTCCAGCATGAATGAATTTTAAAATACATACATTTTAGGCCAAAACCTTCTCAAAACAGCAAATTTGTAACCTTTTTCATTTAATAACCTTCTGTGAGGGAGCTTTTAGAGGTGGACGTCTGGTTCCTATCACCACCACTGTGAACAGTCCTCTAGAAGCTTCTCTAGAAACACCAAACCAAAGACAGTTTCGTTGCTTCCTGATGGTTTTGTAATGTGTTTGGGCTTTTTAATGGGTTGGTATCACAGGGTAAAGGATCCGAATGGTTTAACAGGTGACCACTGGTTGGTTCTGAATCAAAAGGTGTTCTACAGGAAACTAGTGCTCTCTGTTGGAAACCATAAAGCCAATTTCCATTAGAAGGCAAAACCAGGTTTTAACCCTAATGCTTTCTAATGGTCTTTTTTCAGCAGGGTTTGGAAAAACTTTGCTGCCTGAAGTGCTGTTTTAGGGTCACCTGAGTGTGAGAGAGCTCCAGCTGGACGTTCTTCAGATGCTCAGTCATGGCATTTATCCTGTCTTTGTTCTCACTCAGTTTGTTGTCGATGCTCGCCTTCTCCTTCTGCTTCCTCTGCAGCTGAAGAGGGGAGAGAGAAGTCACCTTAAGCTCAAAGCCCAAAACACTTTCATTCACTTTGTCCTCATTCAGTTCATTCAGCACAAAGAGCCAATAAGCTGATCATGGCATCGACATTCTCGACACCGAAACATGAGCTACGACTTGCTGTGTCGTAATAATGACTTGTTTCTCAGACTTACATTTTAAAAACAGTGACGATGCTGAAAATATTGACATATGATTTAATTTACTCATCATCCCCAAATACTTACTTCCTTAAAATTCAATCATTCCCAATCTTTAGAAAATGAGTCCATATTTACAATAAAATACAAAATGGTTTGATACAATCAATCAGTGTTTTGAGAAAATAAGGCATTCATTTGAGATATTAAGTCCATATATTAGGAGAATAAGTCATTATTTTGAGATATTAAGTCCATATATTAAGAGAATAAGTCATTCATTTGAGATATTAAGTCCATATATTAGGAGAATAAGTCATTCATTTGAGAAATTAAGTCCATATATTAAGAGAATAAGTCATTCATTTGAGATATTAAGTCCATATATTAGGAGAATAAGTCATTCATTTGAGATATTAAGTCCATATATTAAGAGAATAAGTCATTCATTTGAGATATTAAGTCCATATATTAGGAGAATAAGTCATTCATTTGAGATATTAAGTCCATATATTAAGAGAATAAGTCATTCATTTGAGATATTAAGTCCATATATTAGGAGAATAAGTCATTCATTTGAGATATTAAGTCCATATATTAAGAGAATAAGTCATTCATTTGAGATATTAAGTCCATATATTAGGAGAATAAGTCATTCATTTGAGATATTAAGTCCATATATTAGGAGAATAAGTCATTCATTTGAGATATTAAGTCCATATATTAAGAGAATAAGTCATTCATTTGAGATATTAAGTCCAGCACTAAAACCTGTGGCTTTAAGTGACCAAACAGGCCAGAACAATAAGGACTAAAAGACTGACCTATGAGAAGGTCAGTAGAACTGAAGTTAAAGGGGAATTCCACCAATGCTTCAAAACTTTGTATAATTCAGTCAGAGAGGCTTGATGTGAAATCTTGCCAGCTCAGATGTGTTTACGGTGGTGGTGGAGGGTGCCAGGGTCGCCATGTCTACCACACCAACACACAGGCACTCTATTTAGCAGTGAACCCAACTACCAGCGTCCTCTCGGGTTATTATGTTATGTTGATGAGGTAAAAAATCTGGAAATCTGGAAAAAAATACATTTCTTTGGGGAGTATTTGCCCTATAACGCCCTGCTTGTGCCCCTCTGCCATGAATGGCTTTTAAAAACAGATGTTTTAAGCCAAAACCTGAGAATTTTAATAAAACAATGTCAGGCTATCGAGCACCATATCCTACCATAGCCAACCTGACCTAGGCAGCTAGAAACTTTCTGTGAGAGAGACTTTAGAGGTGGACGTCTGGTTCCTATCACCACCACTATAAACAGTTCTGACTCTGTAGATTAAGTTTGTCTAGAATGGCGCATTTCACACCAAACCGCTCGGATAGACTTTGCTTTACATTTTAACCATCAAATTATGCACAAATTATGAAAATTCGGTGGACCCCCCCCCCTTTAACGGTTAGCATTAATGTTAACCTAACGTTGCTGATTTTCGTCGATAAACTCGCTCACCTTTTCCTCCAGGGCTTTATTTGCTGCGTTGGGCACGGGGATGGTGAAACCTTCGTCCCAGTCTATCGCAGATAAAACTGCGCTGGCCATTTCTGTCGTTCTTCGCCGGCAAAAATGTGTAAAAAAGGGATTCAAACAGAAAATGATAACTATCTAGTTACCGACTAGCGCAGCGAGCTGAGCGCTTCCCCTCTCAGCCCAGTGTTGCCCTATAAATGCGTTACCTAGCAACAGCGTCGCCAACAAACGTACCGCCTACCGCCAACAGAGGGCGCCAGAGTCAAAGGCCGCATACAACGAGCAACGTCAAAGGGGAATTCCACCGAGTTTCCAAAATACCTGCATAATTCATTGGATGTAGTCATTCAAAGTGGTTTCACATGAAATGGGGCATTGTATGGAAAGCCATCGGCTTATATCTCTCTACAGATATATGATATAGCCATTTTATTTGCTTTCCAAAATGGCCAGCAAACATCATCTGAGTTCATATGTGTAATGTTGATAATATTAAAGGGGAATTTTATTCATAGTGGTTACTGAATAGTAATTTTCAAAACTTCGACATAATTAAATGGTTGAGATGTAAACAAAGTCATTCAGAGTTGCGTGCTTTGTTCTAGAGAAACCTAGAGAAAGAGTCCGAATTTTTCACAGTGGGAGTGATAGGAACCAGACGTCTAAAGACTTCAATACCTCTAAACACTCCCGTACGGAAAGTGTGTTGGTTACACAAACATATATATATATATATATATATATATATTGTTTGTTTGTTGGTTTGACCAGTACTAACCAAGTCAATATAGTATGTATTTGGTTTTATGAAAAAAGTGTATATATATATATATATATATATATATATATATATATATATATATATATATATATACAAAAAGCAGTGCATGATTAGCTGAATGCCAACTAACAAAACGAGCTGTTCAGGTTTTAGGAGCCAGATTCTTCCACAAAAACGAATCTTTAGAGTGAAATTCGTGCAAGTTTTACTTAAACTTCATGTGAGGTGAAGGAAAATGAGGTAACGCTAAGCTAATTGCTAACAGCCTGTCCCTCGGACACGCTCAGTTTGTGCTGTTTCTGTCTGACAGGAATATTTTGAGCGGTCGCGGTAACTTAAGCCATGTGGTCCACTCATTCTCCAGGGTCTACTGGGGTTTGTCCACCTGAATTTTCGTGGCCAGATCTTAAGGCCAGTTATTCAGGAACCACCGGTGGTCCCACGGAGCTGAAGAGGCTGCGTTTAGCTAAATGCTAACGAAACCAGCTTACCAGACGTTAGCAACTGTATGCTAATCTTTCTTTCACCAGAGCAGTTTCAGCTCTAATCCCCAAACCCTGATCCAGGACATGATGGTCTTCAAACACCACCGGTTTGCTGGACCAGTGGTCTTTTGGTTGGAGGTGAAACTGTGTGCAGTCTTTCACCAGAGGGAAGCCCTGGAGTTACTCCTTTAAGCTTGGAAACGTTTGGAAATGTTCTGAGTATGAATGAATGCGCTATGCTGTCAAAGGGGCATTCCACCAAATTCTCTAAATTCAGATGTTTCATTGTGAAGCAGGTGTCTGAAAACGTTTAAACCCTCCAACAGAGGATATAGGAATATGTTGCCTGAGATGTTGCTCCACTACAATTTTCCTGAAACAATTTCCCTAATTTACCATTATAGTACTACAATGTCTGAAGGGGAATTCCACCATGTTTTAAAAAGTTTTCTTTTTGGATTATTCTAGATTATTTATATTAAAAGCCAACACTTGATCCCCAAACTATCATTAAACAATGAGTCAGATATCAATCAGCTTATATGTAACCAACACATGACATATATATCTCGTTTACTTCGTCCAGGGAATGTAAAAATATCACCACAATTCTGTTAGCAATTAGCATAACAGCACCATTTCCCCCTTAAATTAAGATGTGCAATTCAGCCACATACAAAATTCATTTTAATTTAATCATTTTAATAATTATTTACTGCTGAGGTTACCAGACTAACTGTAAACCTGCAGGATTTGTTGAAGATGCAGAAGAGATTTTGTTAGCATTTAGCTAAATTGCGCCGCATTCATTTCATCGCTGTAAATTGACAAAAAAAACTTGGATTAACCGGGTCAAATATCACCACACGAAACCTGGCATATATACAATGGATGTACCAAAAACTAATTCTGACTTAATTCATTAAGGGAATGTAAAATATAGTCACTCTGGCTCCGACACTCCGTTAGCAATTAGCCCAACACAATTATTTTTTACCTTAAATGAAGTTGGGCCACTTGTACAAAATAACACTCTAAGCATTAATTTATGTCTAAATAATTAGATATCGGCTCAATATTAGACCACTTTATCCTTTAAAAGCTCTTACCTGTCATCTATTTAACTAGACCACACATGAACTACACTTACTTGATTTACAGGGTAAATTAAGAGAATGTAAAACGTAGTTACACTGACAGAAAAAACGATGGAATATACAGGATATCCGGTCATACTGACGATCAAGTTTAATCAAAACCAAACAAGCAGTGTGAAATCATAGCCATCTTCTTAACAGCAACAGAAAATATACAATAAGTCACAATAAAACTAACAAATTTGGGTGTTTCTGTTTTACTTATAATGTCCCCTAAAAAAAAGAGAATACAATCAAAGCTCTGTCTCGGATGTTTCATAAAAACCGAAGAAAACAAACATTCAAAGCAGGAATGCACATGGAGTATTAAAATTAAGATTATCTGATGAATTTTGACATTCCCCGACCGAGCCCTGGGTGTGGACTAAGATGGCATGTCTGAGTGTCTGTTGGGTTTTAGCTTTTGCCCGGCTGATTTCGGAGCACATCTGGGGGGGGTTTGAGCACTGACGAGGTCCCAGAGTTCCAACCAGCTTCTGCTGACTCGGGCCAACACAAAAGTGGCACACATCCAAAAAAATTTACGATTTAAAAAGCCTCAACCACCACTAGATGACTGAAGAGGAGACGTGTCTTTGAAATGTCTTTGTTGTCCACAAACGTCTCGATCCTGAGGGTTGGAAAGGCAATGTAGATTTCAGTTCAGTTCTCTGTGCTCTGGGAGCCAAAGTAGAGGTCCAGACGGCCTTTGAGAAGGCCTAGGGGCCTAGACGGCTGTGCTCTTGGTCCCGATGTGCGGCCGAGCAAACTCCACGAAATCGTCGATAAGTACTGGCCACGCTCCTGGAAGACAAGGAAACAAAGCCACAAATGTGTTAATTATTAAAAACAACACTTAAACAGCAGAATAATTATTCACTATTAAGCCACCACTATAATAAGTAATACATAAGGTGCGTCGTTATTACAGTGAGGCTGGTCTTCACTACGTGAAATGGAGAGCATCACAAACTTCACAACTTCACAAACATCAGTTCGTCCCAGAACTTCTTGCCTGTGTGTCGTGAGGGTGCTCGGAGTAGACGACAGCGCAGAGAGAGTATAACACTTAATGAGTTTGGGCTATGAATAAGAACTCAAACTCCCAGAACTCCTCAGAAACCACAACACAAAGAAAGCTAAACTCTCTGGACCTGTCTGGGGTTTGATGGAAACAGGGTTAATGTAGGGCTGAGAATCACTGATATTACAGTGAGAGCTGGAAAAACGTCACTACAAACTGGCAGCCGAGCTGAAACTAAAGAGAGTGACTCGACATCTGGATCCAACATTATAAGCATCTTCCAGCTCTGACTGGCTGCTGGACTCGCGAACGCTTCGAGTCATAAAAATCAAACGAGTTTGATAATATCGGAGGGTCTCGGATCACTTTAGGGGCTGAAGATTCACTCGTTTCTCCCCTCACGCTGCCAGATCATCCGCAACATCAGACGCTTCTGATCGAGCTCCCGAACTGGAAAGGGGCAAATCCGGCTTGAGGAATTAAAATGTGGGGCCACAAACGGACAATAAGAATTATTTCTTTGCCGTAACGTATTTCTGACTGAAACGTGGTATCAGGGAGTGTCTCTCATGATGACAGATAGCTTAGTATTATTTGCCTCGTCCATTGGTGAGCAACGGCGATCAGAAACTGCTTTATAGGTGGACAAAAGAGAACATTTTGAAGGAAGATCATGGGGGCTAATATGTTTTACATGGTGCAATGAATCTTAATATGACCATTTCTACTTCAGTTTGCCTTTAAAGTTCAAAGGGTTCGGTGATTTTTAAAAATATTCTTTATTTTACATTTACGGCATTTGGCTGACGCTCTTATCCAGAGCGGCTTACAGTTTGATCATTTTACACAGGGAGGCCAAGGTGGTGTTGGGAGTCTTGCCCAAGGACTCTTATTGGTATAGTGTAGGGTGCTGACCCAGGTGGGGATTGAACCCCAGTCTACAGTGTAGAAGGCAGAGGTGTTACCCACTACACTAACCAACCACTTTATTTAGAGAGACGGTTCAAAAGAGCCCACACTTACAGATATAAACTAAAATAATAGATGCAATGTAAGCAGTACTAAAAACGAGGAGCTCTCATCGTCTGAACAGTCTCTTTTCATTTCACTTTATATAATAATTATAAAATAACATTGGATTCTTCCTTAAAATGTGCTTATAAGGGCTTCACAAAAGCAATCGTTTTGACCAGGACTTAACAAAGTTACTAAATCTATCCAAGCTTCTACTGAAGGAGAGTCAGGACAGTACCAGCGCCTAATTATGATTTTTTACAGGCAATTATTCAAACTACTGATGAAGTTGATGAATTTACTAGTCATTAATTACTCACTAAATCAGGCATATTTAAGATTAAGATTAATATTAAAGTCCCACAACAGGGAAATTTCACCTCCGCATTTAACCCATCCGTGAAGTGAAACACCACATACACACTAGTGAGCACACACACACTAGGGGGCAGTGAGTACACTTGCCCGGAGCGGTGGGCAGCCCTATCCACAGCGCCCGGGGAGCAGTTGGGGGTTAGGCGTCTTGCTCAAGGACACCTCAGTCATGTGCTGTCGGCTCTGGGGATCAAACCGGCGACCTTCCGGGCACAAGGCTGGTTCCCTAACCTCCAGCCCACGACTGCCCTTATCACATCATGTGTGAAGTTTCCATTGATCCTACTCAATAAACCTGAATATGGGGCTAAATATCAGTCTTAAAAGCACAAAAAATAAAAATCATATGAAGATTAAATTAGTCTCAGCGTGATTATTCTACTGCTCGCTCTTTCAGCTCTCTTACTTTTTATATCATTTCTTTTTGTTTTCTTTGTTCATGTTTTAGCATTTCTGAAAGGCTGTGCGTCGTGTGTTAATGTTCAGTTAAAGGGGCTCACATCATGGACGAATGCATTTCACTTACTTTTTAAAATAAAGTTTAAAGTAATATGAAAACAGCCTGTTTTGAATTTGTTTCTGTGCTGCCAAGAGAAACTCATCTATATATCGCTGCTGTCGGGAGAAAACCTTGTATCTCCATTTTTGATGTTTTTCACTTTTTGACATAATTTGAAAATGCCTTTACATTGTCTGTAAAATTCGTGACTTGGAAAGACGTCTGGTTCCATTGACGTACATTAAAAGTAAAGTAGGTTTTTTTCCCTTCTCCTGTAAAGTTCCCATTTTGGAGATTCAAGGTTTTCTTCCGACAACAGCCATATATTATATATAAACTCCCTACAGCACTTTAGCTCCGCCCATTCACGTTGACGTTCTAAGGAGTGTTTCAGCTTTGAGTGCTTTTTGAATGAGGCAAAATACAGGACAACCAACCAAAACAGAGATGATTTACATATACCAGTCTTAAAGGCACAGTAACCAAAACATCACGGCCACATAAAAATGAATCACCATCATTTTTGGTAATGGGTGCACCTTAAAAAAAATGTAGGATGGAGGCCCTTTCAGTCCATTCCGATCACACGATTAATACTGAAGTTAACTGCCAAATTACTGACTTGCTAATGTAGTCATGTGTGTGTCAGCAGGAATTAGCCATTTAGAAACAGTGTAGAAACTCACAATCCCAGCTTAGCCATAAAAACAAACGAGAAGACTAAATCTCTGCTTGTGAAGCAGAACATAAAAGGATCAAAGTGAAGGGTGAAGTTAAAACGTGAGCAGACACAGACCCTCCTCGTCGTAGTTGGACATGTCGTCGGTTATCATTGTGCTGAAGTCTAACAAGAGGTTCCAGGTGTCTTTGGGAATGGATCTCTTATGGTGCTCCTGCGGGAGATACAACACACAGCAGAAAGTTTTTATGAGCGCTGATATGATTATACATCATTTTTTCTTCTCTTATTTTTTAAGGGTTGTCCCATTTGGTAGGGCAGAATTTCAACCACTACATTCAGTTCCAAGGGGTTTGGGTGACACTGGTAAACAATGGGTAGGGGTAAAAAGATGAAATGGGATTGGGCCAAAGACAGCACTGTCTATTTAGCTCTATTGCAGCTACACAGAAGATCATGGCTAGAATAAAAACCTAAGCTTCTCTTATAGAATAACACTAAAGGCATATTAGCTACACATTTAATTAATACTTGGGTTTTAAAGTAATCTTCGATGCATGCCCAGTACGTAAACGTTGTAGTGACCAAATGCTTTATTAAGCATTCATGCTTAAACTGTAAAGATGTATATTTATATAATAAAAAACAAGTCTAACAGAAGAAGGTCTTCTCACAACAGCAACATACTGTAAAATAGGTTAGCAAGATGCACTTACCACTAAAAATTTGTTCCACAGGTCTAGGAATTTGAAGCGTCCAGCCAGTACTAAATTCCAGTAAGCGATTGCCATTTCTAAATCTGGAACAAAAAAAAAAAAGACTAAATTTAACAAACCGGTGTGACTACAAATCTGATCCAATGCAGAAGAAATGAACAGATACATACCCAAGCCTTTCTGTCCAGGATTCTTTGCAAAGTTGAAGGTAAACTGATAGAAGTCCTTGAACCTCCCTTGGTCTTTTAACTCCTGCTCCATTTTGGGTAACTGTGCTTTAAGCTTCTCTATGCTGTCACATCTTGTGAGAGAGAAGGTATATTAGATACAATCCTTAATACAAGTCATTGATCTGAGGTCTGTATACTGCTGGTGGAATGTATGGTAGTGGTGTTCGGAAGGTGGGAATCCGTCTTTTTGTTTTACTGTGAAGCACTTTGGATTTAGATGTGCTATATAAGACAGACTGACTGACTGACTGACAGACTGACTGACAGACTGACTGACAGACTGACTGACAGACTGACTGACAGACTGACTGACAGACTGACTGACAGACTGACTGACAGACCAATAGTCTGAATGTATCTCAAAGGGTGGAGAAACTTGACTGCACCTTTAATCTTTTATCAGCGGTGGACGTAACAATGTGACTATAAGGAACTATAGAGGTCAATTACCCTTGGTCAGTCATTCCATCCATGAATTCCTGCTTTGAAAACTCGCACTGCGTGGCAGCGCGAAACTTCCAGGCGATCAGTAGTACGCTAATACTGGCCGGATCGAGACCCAGGTCATCGCAGAACTGCTGAATGCCATCTATACCAATCTTGTTGTCATCATGAGGGTCTATTGAAAAGAAAAGAAAGAGCATGGTTAGTTCCCCATTACATCATTAAAGGCTCAGGCTGGGTAATTCAAAACTTTAGTAATGGGGGAGAGCGCGGCACAACCCAACACGTTTCGTTTTATGCTGAATAATAAATGCATGTACGCAAGATTCAGATTTTTAATGCAAACAATCTGCACACCTCAGCTTCAAATTAATTTTTTTTACTTACCAATTCAAAGCCTGTGTGCAAATATTACAGCTTCTAGCTATGAAAGCCTGAGGGGCTAGAAAAATCTGTTAAATCAGATGGCTGGGGAACTAATTTCACCTCACGGAGATATGATATAACGTTTGGCTATGAATGTACGGGAACAACCATGAGAAATTTTGGGCTAAATATTGGTGGGAACGTAGATTTACTCTGGTGGGAGCAAAGTAAGTGTGAAATTTTGAAACCAATCCAACTGTTTGTAAAAGCAGACCTCAAAGTCGAGGACGACGTCAACACTGTCCCGCAGACAAGCAGCCTGTCGTTAGCCCTTGGATGTAATGTAAGATCGCATGAATGTACTCCAAAAACCAAACTCCAATGAAGCCTGTAGGTATGGGTCGCATACGTGGAGAACATCACCTCTTACTAGTGAAAAGCAGTGAGCGTTTCCCTACGTAGCTTGTTTTGCTTGCGTTATCGATGGAGAGCACCGATCAGAAAAATTTAGGGTTGTGAACATCCTGACCAATCACAGCTCCAGATGAGCGTTTCTGTGGGTGTCCTGATCAAACGGTCCTTATAAAGATCTCACATCAATATTTCAACAATGCTTTGTTAATACATCGCAAACACTGCTGTTGCCTCTTCTGCCTTGACCGGGTGCCACTGCTCACCAGCCTTCTGGACCGGATTGACCACCACTGAGCTTCTTGCTGTACGATGCTGTGCAGTCCTCACGGTCAGATGCTGCTGCTGCTGCATATTCATAAACTAATCAAATTAACCGCTGCTTTCTCCTACTTTGTACTATAATACTTTATACTAACAATGATTGCTATCCGGTGTCGACCAGAGGAGGACGGCTTCCCCTTCTGAGTCTTGGTTCCTCTCAAGGTTTCTTTCTCTTTAGGGAGTTTTTTCCTTGCCACTGTCGCCGCTGGCGACGCTCATGGGGGCTCGGACCCGGATTTTTCTTTTCTTTCTTTCTGTAATACTGACTGTTCTGTAAAGCTGCTTTTTGACAACACCTGTTGTCGCTATATAATAAATAAAAGCGCTATATAAATAAATTTTGCTTGCTTGCTTGCAAAGCATATCGCAATCTCAGTACATAGAGGTACAATTTCATCCCTATTTTGCAGAATATTAAACAGGCCTGCTTCAAAGAAGGATGATTTAAAAGAACACACAATTACTAACAATGAAAACTTATAAGCCTTTAGAGTGGAGCCTTCTTTCAAACCATTCCCTTGAATGTAGGTCACCTAGTCTGTAGGTCATTCAATTCAATAATGAGCTTTCCCCCCACACTCTGTACTCCTTACCTCTGTACCGATTGTAGAGCTGTTCTAATTTTTTCTTGTCGAACGATCCCTTTAGGTTCTGTACGTAGAGTTCAGGATTCTGGAAGAAGTTGTCTGTGGCGACGTCTAGTTTCCAGTCATTCTGAGACAAACAATTCAGTGCTGTTTTCTCATTGGACTGGGTGAAAATCATGAACTGGCGAACTTTATCCTTCTGTGAGGATTTCAGCTTGTTCTGTTGGGAAGAGCACAAACAAGATTAAGGGACTAAGATGTATTTGCTCGGGCAGAATGAAGAAAGAGCTACTTAAGTATTCAATAGCTTTACTTAGAGGTGGGCAATATGGCAAAAAATTTTAATATCACAATACTTGAAACGTTTTCAGGATACACAATAAAGTCACGCTATTTTTTTTTCTGACATTTGGTACATTGAAACAGCCACTTTTGGAAAAAACTCAATAACTATGTTTGAATGTAACATTTCACACGTTGTGCTGCAGTAAATACAATTAAAAATAAGTAACGATGCTGTTTTGGTGATCGAGCATGGAGTTGGAAAGTGCTTCTAAGCACTAACGATATCCACAATATGCTAAGATAGGCTCGCTGTGAGGTCATTCATCACGATAATGACAGATACTGTGAAACTGCCCAGCCCTGGTTTTCCTCAGACGCAAGCACACACGTGAGGAAAGGACTTTTTACACGGCGTCATTTTAATAATTCGCATTAGAAATCCCTTTTATGGGTTTCCTTTCATGCTGTTCAGGTGGGTCAGCTTCTGGAAAGCCTTACTATTCTTCACATCTTTCTATTGGCAGCTTAAGCACTTTATTCTAGACCAAAAGAATCCCCAAAGGAGGAGAAAAGGGCTGAACAAACTCCAGTTTCTACGCTGACAGATGCAGGAGTCAGTAAAAAATAAATAAATAAATAAAATTCAATGCCGTCGTACAGGAAACTCCTCGGGCAGTTTCTGACCCGATTTTGACCGAGTTGGTTTCTGGCAGCTTCTGTATCTTCCACTGGAGCATTATTTCACTGAAGTGACAGCACTTTGACTTTTCAGGACTTTTCAATCTGCTCTGTTGACACAATTATGGATGGAACATCTGTATCGGGCCAATATCAGTAGAAAATGCTGGGCAGGATATCAGAGGGGAAAAAGAGACGAATGCGATCCAATCCTGAAACTAATCTATCCTGAACCAGCACTCATTCACTCCTGTGGTGTAGTGAGTGTTTGAGCAGGTTCAGCACGAGAGTCTGCTTTTAGATGTCCACCTTTAGTGAAGCGCTTCAACGTAAAATAGCTCAGCAGTCTGGGCGATGCTATGGATGCAAATGAGCAACTGACTGACAATTAATCCAATGTTTGACCAATGTACTGGTAAAAAAACAACACATTTGACTTCATTTCCAATAAACTACAGCTCCTATTTGAAAAGGCTATCACTCTAAGTTGAGGAACGTTTCTGAATTGCGCAGAAAGCAAAAGCGGCCTACTAAAAAATAAGCACGCAGCCAAAAATAGTGATATTCGGGACCACTTCTCAAGAGGGCACAGCACAGCTACAACTGTACCGAAAGCAAACAGCCACAAGCGATGAGCCTGACGACTACTTCTATGCGCTCAGAGAGACAGTGAGACGAAATCGCGCGTGGGCAATGATGGACAGTGACAGCTCTCCGGGCCTCCTGAGGTGCCCCAGCCATGGGATTTATATTCATTTAACTTGGGCCACTCATGAGTGGTAAATATAACTTTAAGACATCAGAATACACTGTATACTCCAGTTATTTAATCTACTTTTTTTAGCTTATGTTCAAATAATCACAAATATATATAGTTGTCAGACCCTCAGACATGTCATAGGACATGTTTAGTACAGTTTCAAGCTGTTTATGTACTCTAATGTACCGTTAATCCTGGCCCCACCCACTTTTTAGTATCTCCGTGCATTTATACACAACTCAGCTGATGTATATTAAGTATTTGACGCTGGCTTTAAAGGAAGCTCAGTCAGTCAGAATCGGAAATGACTGATATTTTAGGCTTCAATATGGGAAAAGGGAAAAGGTGGTCTTCCAAAGATGTTACAACGGTAATATTTAGGTTTGCCACTGGTCCGTTTTTCATTATTATTTGTTATTTATCCACTTTCTGTTCTCCTTAAGGGGGAATGCCACCCATTTTTTCCCCAAATATCTGAATAATTCAATCCTTTAGACTTAAAATAGAGCATTGGGAGTGGTTTGACATGAAATGGGCCACTGCAGTGAAACTTACAAACTCTGATTTCTCGCTGTGGTGGTAATAGAAACCAGGGGTTGCCATGTCAACACAAATAGCCATTTTATTTACTAACCAAACCAACAGTGACCCTATATGTGTCATCAGAGTTTTCATATGTAATGTAGATGATGATGAAACAGCCATCAACACAAAAAATCAGTCCTATCTAGGGGGCTGGTTTGCCTTAACACACCCTGCGTGTGCCCCTCCAGCACGAACGATTTCAGATAAATGTATTAAAGCAAATTTTAAGCCAAAACTCAACAAGACCTCAGGCATATATGGACCCACCTCTAATAATAACTTTCTGTGAGGGAGCTTTTACAGGTGGACGTCTGGTTCCTATCACCACCACTGTAAACAACCCCGACTCGGTACGTTTCTGTGGAAGAGGAACGCTTCACACTCATCTGCCCTTAATGACTGTTTACATCTCAACCTCTTAATCAGGAGTTTACACATGAAAAGTGGGCTCCCTTCCAACTGCGGGAAACACATATTGTCCTGTTTTACTGCACATTTGACTGAGATTTCTTAGCGAACACTCATTAACTAGACAACGAAGCGTTTTTCACTACACATTCAGAACCATCACAAACGTGGGCCACCGCAAACCACAGAGTCTGTTTACACTGAAGAATGAATGACTTCACTGGCTTTGGCTGCTACCCAAACGGGTCCCAACTCCCCACATAGTGCACCGCACAGGTCATCAGAGAGCACCTTCTGCGCCCTAAATAGTGCACTTTGCCCCCGAATTAGCGCGATTTAGGACGCAGCCGCTGAAGGTCCAGTTTCTGAAAAGGTGGCAGCGTTTCGCGGTGAACGCTTTAATCTAAACCCAAAGAAGGCCGGCCCAGTTCGGCCGCCGTTCGGTCTCGTGTTTTACTGACCGCCTCCGCACGTCGGTCCGCTTTTCTAGCCGCCTCGGCTGGAGAATGACCGCGGCTTTGCAGCGCCGTCCGGCTGTGAGCAGCGTTAGCCGGCTGGCTAACTCTCAGCACTCGGGCTGAAGTGCCCAGAGAGCCGCTCTCTGACAGTTCCTCACACTTCAGCGCGCCTTCCGCGGCTTTAACCCGAGCCGAACCCACCCGGCGACAGCGATAAGGCTCCTGACTGCGGCTCGCCATGAACTACGCGGCCGTAAAACGAATAAAAACACATTTTTGTCCTCATTTACCATGTTTGTGATCTCCAGACACCCTCTTCCGCTCTCCCTCTCGGCTCTTCATCTACTTCCGCTACTGCGCACTGAGGCTTCCACCGCAGGTAGAGGAGAAAAAGAAAACAGGAAAAAAGTTTTTTTTTTTTATTTATTTATTTAAACGATCCTGAACGTTTTAGAAGAATTAAACATACAGATTTATATTGGGCTTCTTTTAAAAATATATACACACTTTTTAATATATATATATATATATATATATAATATTATATAATATATATATATACAGAATTACACTGAAAATATTCAAATGAAAGGACTAATAAAAAGAAAAATATATATAAATAAAATAAAATATAAATCATCATCATCGTCTTTGTTGATCTCGTGAATAATAATAATAATAATAATACATTTGGCAGAATATTTTCTTCATAAAGAGAGAAAAATGGGTCCCGTTTAACTTGATTTAGTGCCAAATATTGAATAAAAGTCATTGTGTTCACAGTTTCTGATGGCATCTTTAAAGCAGTGGCACTGCTGGCTCTTTTTTCTCAGTTCCAGTTGAGCTGGAGAAACAAATATTATGAAGATAATTTACTAAAAAGTATTACTAGACAATATTTTTGCCACCACTAGCTTCTTCAATTCCACTCGAATAAGTGTCATAGTTTAGGAACAAGACCATCATCTGATTTAGAGAAATGAGTTTGTGAGTATCATTGAAGAAAATCATCATCTTCTTCTTCTTCTTCTTCTTCTTAGCTGCTTATCCTCCTAGGTTATTGGGTAGAAGGCAGGAGACACCCTGGACAGTCCATTACAGGGCAGACACACAGATTCACACACACAGATTCACTTCTAGGGCCAATCTGATGCCTGCAATCAGCCTGACTGCAGGTCTTTGGACTCCCCGGCTGGGGAATCGAACCCAGGCCCTGTGAGGCGACAGAGCCACCCTCTGCACCACCATGCTGTCCCCTTAGGTACAAAATCTGAATGGCAAAAAAAAGATTTGAAGGGTAAAATAGAGCGAATGTTACAAGGATAAAAATGAGTATTTTACAATTTTTTAATATTTATTTTACTTTATTGGGATCCGAAATGCACTAATATCCTGCTGGAACCCTTCTGTCGAACGGGAGGTAGATTTAGATTTACCTAAAACAGCTCCGCTCAAGTCTTATACCTTTCCTGACACTGTGATCATTACACTTCACTATAACGGGCCTCTAAATTCCTCTGATAGAAGGACTGAGAGCTCCAAATAGTCATTTTGGTGAAATCCATTTCATAACATTCTCATAATCTTTCCAGGAAACAAGGCGTTTCTCGAGAAAAGAAAAGCTGAAGCAGCTTGTTTTGAACACTAAGTGTCTCTGAGGCGGGACATTCTGCCCACTTATGATCCACTGGCTCCACTTCTGTCCTTCCTTTATAGGCCATTAAGAGGTTATTCCCACTATTGGCCACCAGAGGTCCCCCTTTCTCTTTGTGTTAGTAAAGCCTCATTTTAGAAGACTAGTCCGTAATTTCAGTGTTTTTCTTAATTGTGTTTTATGTTGCACAAATGTTTGCTTTACCAAGGACCAGGCCTGAAACCGACGGCTTCATCCAGAACATCTGGGCGGTTTTCCTCTGATAGTGACGGCACCATATCAGTCTGGGCCAGAATGTCCCTCAGCTCTACCACAGCTCACCAGGTGCGGCAGTTTCATGCGAGAGAAATTAATTCTGCGATTATGGAACACTTTAATGTGATATAATCACACAAATATTTCTGATAGTACCTTAGCTGACCTAAATGTTTCCGGGCAATGTCGGAAATGCTCTCTGAATTCATCCGAATCCAAATTCCTGTGAATTTTCTTTCACAGTCGGTGAAATAGGTCTTTATTAACCAACATATGAAACTGATAAACAGTTAAATTGCGATGTTTTTCATCTCCGTGGTTTGGGATACAGTCTTGGACACCAGTATAAAAGTCATAAACACATTAATCCTTTTTTTGATTTTAAAGAACTGAAGTCCTCAGTGTTGTGATGCGGCGTTACGTCGTTGTACTGCCAGTTATTATCAGCGTCTCCATTGGAGACCCAGTCATTATGACATCACCGCTTCCGCCTGTGACATCACACTGGATGTTTTCTATAGAACGTCTGGGCAAAACTGATCATTACCATTTTGCCCACTGCATGAAAAAGACTGAACAGATACGATATCAGCTCTTTAGCACTTTTAACTCCAGTTATTTCTGTACGTTACTTTTATTACAACAGGCAGAATTTCCTTTGACTAGAGAACTTCACCTGAGAAGAGCAAAACAAACTAAAAAAAAAGGTAAATGCTTTGAGTGTGTTTATATTATCGCTGTTTCAGAAGAAACCTCATATCACCAAAAAGTAATTTTACAGGAGAAGGAAAAACACACTTTACTTTTAATGTAAGTCAATGGAACCAGACGTCTTTCCAAGTCATTTTGGGCCGTGTCTTTGGTCCATTTATCGTGAAACTTACAAACAATGTAAAAGGGCAACAGGTCATTTCAAATGATGTCAGAAACTGAAACTGAGGTTTTGTTCGGACAGCAGCGATACGTAAGCTAATTATATATTGTTGCTGTTGGAACAAAACATCTCAGAAAAAGGGAACGTTACAGGAGGAGGAACAAACATTTATACGTTTTAATAGAAATGAATGAAGAGGAAATGATTCATTCCATCAAATTATGTCAGAAATGTAAAAAAACGACAAGAATTCAGATGCAATGTTTTGTCCCAACAGCAGCATATTGTATGATGCACTCTTTAAAAAGATGGTTCTTCAAGTGTTCTTTAGTAAAGGGAATGGTTCTATTTAAAACCATGAGTTCTACGTATATAGAACCATTTAATGGTGTGTTACATGGTGAACCGGTTCTTCAGATTGATGCAGAAAATGTAGTATATGGTTCTATACACCACCAAAAGAGGTTCCACTATTGTTACAGGCTTGACATCGACACTAGCAGAACTGTTTGATGCTATGTAGAACCCTTTTCCAAAAGCTTCTTTATAGAACCATCTACAGCACATTCTCCATCAATCTGGAGAACGTTTAAACAACTCAGAGAATCCTTTAATCATGCAATGGGTTCTTTGAGTGTTCGTGGTCCTGTATAGCATCATTTTCTTCCCTGAAGAACCCTTGAAGAACCATCATTTTTTAAAAGTGTATAGCACCTTTTGGAAAATGGTCCTACTTTGCGCCAAAAAGGGTTCTTCTGTTAGAGAACCAGCAGCACATTTTTGATGTTGGGTTGTTCTATGAGAGAAGCTGTGGCACCTTTCTGAAAATGGTTCTGTGTAGCACCAAAAATGGGTTCTTCTATTGTTGCAAGCTTGACATCACATTGTCCATCGATCTGAAGAACCGTTTTACCATGCCAAGAACCATTCAAGCATGAAATAGGACCATAGAACCATTCCCTTTACCACAGAACCCACGAGGAACCATCTTTTAAAAAAAAAAATGTACATAACATTTTTAATGATTACTTTCTAATGTGCTCACGTTCTTTCTAACAGAAGCCAATATGAAAGGTGGTTCCCGCTTTCCAAGCATTGGAGGTCTACAAAGAGTGGAGAAGCACCAGCACGTGCCAAAGAGCAACCAGACCACGAAGCTCCCAGCGATCCAGACCACCTCACTCAGGGTGCCAACTGATATTGCAAACAAACGACTGGTGCTGGCAAACCAGGGCCTGGGTGAGATTCCCCGTGGTGGAGGTGGAGCTGCAGCTTTCGGGGTCGAGTCATTACTTCACCTGTACCTCCCGAAAAAGCCCCGTGATGAACTGCACAGACCGAAGCGCCCGAGAACCGGAGCGCGCCGCCGCACTTACTTCGAGGCCCAGGCAGGATTCAGGCCATGAAAGGAGGTGTGCAACACATCTGCAGAGCGAGAGATGAAACTGAGCGTGTAAATAGAAGAGCTGAGGTGATGAACTGATCTCAGGACTGCAGATCCAACACCAGCCATGTCCCTGGAATCATCGATAAGACGACACAGTTTGTGTTGTCCTTCACCAGTGGTCACAGGACGCTGTTGTCTGGATATTTTTGGTTGGTGGACTGTTCTCAGTCCAGCAGTGACACTGAGGTGTTTAAAAACTCCAGCAGCACTGCTGTGTCTGATCCACTCGTACCAGCGCAACACCCACTAACACACCACCACCACATCAGTGTGACTGTAGTGCTGAGAATAATCCACCACCCAAATAGTACCTGCTCTGTGAGGGTCCATGGGTGTCCTGACCACTGAAGAACAGGGTAGCAGAGTATCAGAGAAACAGATGGACTACAGTCTGTAACTGTAGAGCTACAAATACAGCCGATCTCAGTTCTTTATTAATGAGTGATCAATCCTTTCCAGTGGTTGTAACCATTACACCAATTCCCATTAAAAAAGCAAAGCCATAACGCTTTAACGTTAATGGTTCTAATGGTCTGTTTTCAGCAGGAGCCAAATTTCAGAAACAGAGGAAAAAATGGCTTAAAGGGGAACCAAATAATTAAACAGTTAAGAAACAAAGTTATTCAGAGCGGTTTGGTGTGAAACGCTTCATTCTAGAGAAACTTACAGAGTCAGAACTGTTTACAGTGCTAGTGATAGGAACCAGACGTCCACCTCTAAAAGCTCCCTCCCAGAAAGTGACCACATGAAATGATTATAGATACCCAGCCTGATGTCTGAGATGTTGATCTTGCGGCAGATTTGTGATAGTTAAATAGTTTAATAAAATGTATTTTCATCAGTTTGTTGTAATCCTTTTTTGGTGGAAGGATACAAGAGAAGGGTGTTCTAAGGCAAAATAGACCCAAAAGTACCCCCCCCCCCCTCCCATTTTCTACTATTTTACCATCATTAACATTGCGTATAAAACTAAGAAGACACTCTGGTGGTTTTGGATGGTAAATTAAATGCCTATATTTGTGTTGTCATGGTAACCCCTGGTTCCCACCACCACTGTAAAGACACTTCAGACCACACCACAAACAATTTTGTTTACATCTCAACCGCTAAATTATGCCGAAATTTTGAAAAAGCGGTGGAGTTTCCCCCTTTAATAATCCTCACGTCCTGATTTCAAACAGGACTTAACCATGTCTAGGAGAAATGGGTGAGATTAAGAGGAGACAGGACTGCGCGATATGGCAATATGTATCATTGTCATGATAAATTATGTCATAATTCAATATGGCATGCTTTAGCGAACATATTGTGGATATGGTCAGTAATCATAGAGCATTGACCAACAGCAAGTTTCATTATTAAGCGAGCCTGTTTAACTGGATTCAGTCCTTATAGGAAAGTCTGTTCATTGGGCAGCCTCCTTTGCAACGCCACCGGGCAGTTATTTCCCAGGGAGAGACCAAAATACTTCAAACTGAAGGTCAAATTGCAGTTTCAAAAACATGTTTGAAATCACCGGTAAAACATGAAGACAAACATCATAAACAGTTTGTACCATTTGCCTCAATAACACATCAATAAAATAGTTGTTTAGGCTACAGCGCTTGGGTAGATGTCCACCACTCCATCAGGGAGGGCTGTCCCTGCTTCATTGCCTCATTCTCTTCCCTTTCTTACTTTAACCAGCGACTGGTTTCATTTTTTTGTAACTTCTCTGATTTAGTACAAAACAAAACGTCCAATATTTAATAAAAAATAATTGTCTTCACAGTTTCTCACAGTTCTTTTAAAGATGTAGCAGTGCTATTTTCTCAGTTCCAACTGATCCGATGTCTGAAGAAATAAATATTGCGATGTATCGTGAACATTTCTTGAAGTATCGCGATATTACATTTTTGCCATGTTGCCCACCTCAAACAGGAGGTCTCATTTAGATTATTTCTTTCCTCTGGGTTTTGTTTTAGGTTCATTTACAACTGTTACAAGCCAGAAAAAACTATAATAAAGATCAAAAATGTGAGGAAAATGTTCTACAATCCAGCAAACCAGCCGGGCCGGTCCAGCAGGCCACAACTGCTGGAGACCCCGTAGCGACCTCACCACGCCCTCCCCATTGCGGCAATATCCATGCGCCTCACAATATAGTCCTACGCATAGGCTAGAAAGCTCCGTCGCAACTTCCACGAAAAAAGCGAGGCTAAATCTCTCCGGGGAATATTTTTGTTGCGTAGCTGATGGGAGTTGTGAAGAATCTACAACCGAAGGAGTCGCTAATCGTAGCGTTTCAAACCGCTCGGGTACGATAGGGGAGGAAAGGGAAAGAAGTTCCGGGCAGATAAAAATCGCCTGAGGTTCAATTGCTCCTCCTTTCCAAGTGGATGCCGAAGTCGCGAACGGACCATGTCTAGCGGTTCTGCCGATTATCACAGGTAATTCTTTTTATTATCGGATAAATGTGTTTTTGTGCTACGGCAAAGGGTTGTATGTTGTAGCGACCGCGGTTTTAACACCGCCCATCTTCGTGTTTTTGGTGTTAAATTGCCGGTAAACGGTCGTGGCTCCGTATAGCGGCCTGCGCCACACCAGTTATCGTTAGCCGCATAGCTATAGTTAAACACCGAAGGCGCGAAAATGGAGAACGGACAGCTTATGGTGTTTAATTTGCACATCTTAATGCCATATCGTTCTTCGGTTACGTTCTTCTGTCTGAAATAAAGTGATGTATTCAGTCAAAACCCAATATTTCGCCTCTGTTCGCTCCACGCCCGTCTCTTGATGCTGCGGCCTGTTAGCCTGAGCAGTAGCATGTTAACAATGCAGCTAACCAGCTAAGAGCTGTTTTTTGGCGTCAGGGTGATTTAACCACTCTTTAGCGTTGATGGTGCTGTACTTTAGGGGTATGTTAACGATTTATAACATCCATAAGTAGGTTTTCAGGCTTAATATTGAGATAGTGAACTCGTTTGACCTTAAAATGGTATAAATGCGTATGTTGCTAAAGTTAGGATCTTGTTCGCCAGCTTGTTGTTCGAATATCCCCGCGCCACCTTAAGTGGTGCAGCAGTTACTTTATGGCACTTGGGGCCAAAAAGTAACTGCTGCCCCCTTTAAGGTGAAACGGGAAACGGCGAAATGTAAACCGCTGCCCTATTTAAGGTGAAACGGGAAACGCGAGTATGCGAGTGTTGCACCACTTAAGGTGGCACGGAAAATTCGCACAAAAGCTGGCGAATATTAGGCAAACTTTAGCCTCGTGAATTGCGTGAGGAGTGGGTTGTAGGAGTGCATGGTACTGTAATGCGCTGCTAATGTTACTCGTCATGGAGAGAGGGGCTCACTTTGCTCACCCTATCCACGTGGCACGCCAGGAACGCGCCTGGTTCCCCTCACACAAAGCTCCTAGCTTAACTTCCAGTTGGGACATTTCTTTATACTGCTTCTGGGAATTGCTCTTGGGGTATCCCCAGGGCCTTGGAAAAGCCTGGAAAGACCTTTCCTGAACATTTTTTTGGTCTCTTTTTTCCCCCCTTAGCTCTAGAGATCGAGACCATGGCGGGCCGGAGGGTATGGACCCAGATGGTGTCATCGAGGTAATCACCTTGAAATGTCTTAATTATGATATGCTTCTGAATTTTTGAATAATTCAGTCATTGAGATGTAAATGGAGTCATTCACAGTGGTTTGGCTTGCAGTGCTTAATGGCCAAGAGACTTGGACTCGGGTTTCCTTGGATAAACCATGGGTTGCCGTGTCTACAATACAAATACAGCTGTTTTATTCATCGTTCAAAAACAGTTGAAAGTGTCTTGAGTTTTAAATGTTGTTGATCGTGAAATGGCCATAAATCTGAAACGCGTACTTCTTTTGGGACTGTTTAGCTTTACTATGCTCTGTGATCCTGTCTGCCATGCATTGATTAATATACGTTTTAAGCCGAATGTTTTTTGAAAGATATCAAACTGGTCATAGATGTCAGTTTTAGAGGTGGGCGCCTGGTTCCCATCGCCACAACTGAGTGACCTCTCAAACTGAGCATTTCCCTGCAAACTACTCTGAGGGACTGTTTACATCTTAGTTGCTAAATTGTGTTGACTTTTTGGAAATCGGTGGAGTTTCCCTTAAATGCTCACACATTTGAGCTGAATTTGACACATGGTTTTCTGGCTTGCAGAGCAACTGGAATGAGATCACAGACAATTTTGATGATATGAACCTTAAGGAGACACTTCTCCGTGGGATTTATGCATATGGTTTCGAGAAGCCATCAGCTATTCAGCAAAGAGCAATTATTCCTTGCATAAAAGGTGATTTTGTTTGTTGGTTGGGGGTTAAATTTTATTTTGTATAATGGCTGTTGAAGGCCTTCTTGTACTGCATTTGCTTGAGATTAATGATGCTTGTCCTACAGGTTACGATGTCATTGCCCAAGCCCAGTCAGGCACTGGCAAAACAGCCACATTTGCCATCTCAATCCTGCAGCAATTGGAGATTGAGCAGAAAGAGACTCAGGCTCTGGTCCTGGCACCAACCCGAGAGCTTGCTCAGCAGGTATGCTGTACCCGAGGTCATGATAAACTTAAGTGTGTCTCAGACCAAGGCGGCATATTTGGGCGGTAGCTGAAATGAAGGTAATATTTTGCTTTTCTTCCTGCTATGTAACTGGTGAAATGTGGACTTTGTCTCTTAGTCTTATTTGATGTTTAGCAGGGAGTAGCAACCCAGTCATTTGGTTGTGAATTCACTGTTAACAGACTTGTTTTTAAATGTCTTGAGATCTAGAAGTTGATGGTTAAGAGCTATAAGCTATGTTTTTTATATATCTAATTTTGTCATTTTTAACTGACTTGTTCTTTATTCTCTCCTTGCTGGGTTTTTTTTTTTTTTTTTTTTTTTTTTTTTTTTTTTAGATTCAGAAGGTCATCTTGGCTCTAGGTGACTACATGGGTGCATCATGCCACGCCTGCATTGGGGGTACCAATGTTCGCAATGAAATGCAGAAACTCCAAGCAGAAGCCCCACACATTGTTGTGGGAACTCCAGGCCGTGTATTTGACATGCTGAACAGGAGGTTCCTCTGTAAGTGTTTCAAACCAAAACATCTGTTCACTGGCCTATTATGTTGAACCAAGTGTGAAATGATGGTACCATCTTTCGGGACTGACTTGTCATGGAGATGTCTCTTTTTTTACTGATCACGTTCATGTCCAGTATATGGAGTGTCTGTATAGGCTGCTCTGAACAATGAATTGAACAACTTTTTTTTACCCCTATAGCTCCCAAATGGATCAAGATGTTTGTCTTGGATGAAGCAGATGAAATGCTTAGTCGTGGATTCAAGGATCAAATTTATGAAATTTTCCAGAAATTGAGCACAAATATTCAGGTTAGTTGAGCTTTACCCAGTCTTTTTTCTCGCCTTCTTTCCCTTCCATATAAAAGAACTGTGCTTAAATTACAGAATCCAGGTTTTCCTGGTTTATGTAATAATGCTAGCAGAGTAACAAAATGGAAGGAGAGCAATTGCCCTGCACCGGAAATGAAAGATGGTCGGACCGCTTTCTTAATGTCCAGTGGCCTTTGTTTCAAGGTTCAGTGCAACAGTTATTCAGATTGATGCTGTTATTGAAAAGTGATGTATTTACCAGGAAACCAAGCATTGAGTGATGCTCGTGTGCTTCTCTATAGGTTGTGCTGCTTTCGGCCACCATGCCTGCAGAGGTGTTGGATGTGACCACCAAATTTATGCGGGAGCCTGTCCGCATTCTGGTGAAGAAAGAAGAGCTTACCCTGGAGGGTATCAAGCAGTTCTACATTAACGTAGAACGAGAGGTGAGGACTTTGTCTTGGTGCTGTTTGATAGAAAAAAAACCTTCTTCTACAAAGCGCCATGCCAAAATCATCAGGACTAAGCCTTCGAGCTGAGTTCTGGTGGTCATGCTAGTGTGGTATTTCAAAGAAGGGAGAGCAAAGACACAGTTTCAGAAATGAGCCTGGGGCGGACCTCTTTCTTAATGTCCAATGTCCTAGGTCTCGAGATTCTGTGGTACAAGTTCCAGTACAGGGATGCCGAAATTTGCGTTCTTAGTTAATGCACCTCTAACAACGAAATGCCTTGGTTTGCAGGAATGGAAATTAGACACACTCTGCGATCTCTACGAGACCCTGACAATCACCCAGGCTGTCATTTTCTTAAACACAAGAAGAAAGGTGGACTGGTTGACTGAGAAGATGCATGCGAGAGACTTCACCGTTTCTGCCCTGGTAAGAGAAGTTTATTAAAGCTGCTCACGCATCTGGCACTACAAATAAAATCGATCTGCCAGCAGCAGATATCACTTTAGAAGTTAATCGAATCTTTGTCCCTACCGTTTCTGCCTGTTGGATTAAGTGTGAAATGATGGTTCATCTTTCGGGACTGACTTGTAATGGAGACACTTCCAAATTCTCTGATCATACTTCTGACCAACTGGCTTCTCACCAACTGAAGTTGGAGAGATTAGTGTTGGTGCTGGTTCTAAATAAAATCTTTTCTTGCAGCATGGAGACATGGACCAGAAGGAGAGAGACGTTATCATGAGAGAGTTTAGATCTGGCTCTAGCAGAGTGCTGATTACTACAGATTTGTTGGTAAGTTGATTGTGACCCCTCGGATGCTTTCAGTTGTGGCTGCTGCAGCGTTGGTTGTCCTTGGGGGTTCTGTTGTGATGTGAATCAGATTTTGTAGTACTAGGTAACTTGGTGTGCCTGCTCTTTGACACGGTTACTGTTTCTGTGCAGTGGGTTTTCACTTCCTTGGGTTGTTGCATATATGTTTGTGCTGTAACCACATGTTGTACAAAGCATTTGTGAGGTTAGTAAAATGACCATTTTTTTTTTTCCCCCCACAGGCACGTGGTATTGATGTGCAGCAGGTTTCGCTCGTCATCAACTATGACCTTCCAACAAATCGAGAGAACTATATCCATAGGTGAGTCATAGCGGTGGTCAGATGTCCATTTCTGGAACTTGTCGTAAGGCCAGCTTGCTTAACTTGTCTTTCCTTGCCAGGATTGGCCGCGGAGGTCGGTTTGGCAGAAAAGGTGTTGCCATCAACTTTGTTACCGAGGAGGACAAGAGGATTCTTCGAGACATCGAGACGTTTTACAACACGACCGTTGAGGAGATGCCCATGAATGTCGCGGACCTGATTTAAACTCCGGAGATTTTAATGCAGGGATAGCTGTTGAATAATCACTTGCATTTTTGCGCTTGTTTTATTGGAAGAATTAAAAAAAAAAACATTCTCCTCGATGCTGGCTGTGGATCAGACTTGCGAATTCGATACGTGACGTGACTTCTTCTGCGTGGACGGTCGTAAGCTCCCTACCAGCCTCCGCTGGTAGCGGAGTTTACAGAACATGGGTTCTTTAAATGTATTCTTTATCAGGTATTTTCTCCCTAGTATGTTTAAAATGTACGTGTTAGATGTTCTTCACCGTTTAGTAATCTACTTGTGGACTAAAAGATACAAGTGCTGCATCAAGTCTGCCAATTATGTTATGCTAACATATGTGTGCAGTTTAACTTGGCTCACTCTTCCTATGTCAGTAAAACGAAAGGCACTTATTTTGTTGAATGTATTAATTTAATTGTATATTGTTATCAAGTACTTCTTTGTGTGAAGTCCTCTTCAAAGGTGGGTCTTAAACTAAATGTTCCATGTGGTGTTTTGGCTCATTTGAAAATAAAGAGGATAGTGATATACTCCACCTAGAGCTTTTTGGAGTGTTTTAAGCTTGACAGGTGTCTATTGTATTTATTTTAAACTCTTGTTTTGCTATTGATGGCTCTTCTGGCATGGTCACTGTTATAAAGGATTGGCTTTACATCTTTTAGAGTTGTTTGTGGAGTGGTTTTTTTTTTTTTTTTTTTTTTTTTAAATGAGAATCGACCTGGGTGACTAGTTGGGTGTGGGGGTGAAAACGGTTTGTGTAGATGTCTGACTAGTTTCATGTTTAGAGGGGTTGGCATGTATCCACTGGCACATCATATTTGAAATGCAAAAGAACCACAAAGCCATAGCAGGAAGATCGTGCTTGGTCCCCCTTGGCGATCCAACAGAATTTGACTTGGCTGTGCATACTGGAAGGGAGCTGGTGCTTGTCAAGCAAGCAAGGCTTGAACTGTGGTGTGCCTATATATATATATATATTTTTATATATATATATATAAAATATGTATGTAGGATCTCCAACCCCCTCTTCCCCCACTTTAGAAGTCCAAGCTGGCTTTGTTATATGAACCAATAAAGTAGTTGTGCAGTGTTGTTATTGTAATTTGGCTTGATTAGCTTGATTTTGAATTTTTCATGACCTGACTCTTGACTGAAGTGGCTGGAAAGAGCTGTGGGTTCAGTGATCACAAAAATGCCTGATGCTTGCTAGATTAATCGAGATGAGACAGGTAGTGGGTCACCGTTAAGGAGCTTTCTGTAGTGGTTGCTACCACTTGTATATATGCACCAATGTGGTAGGAAAGTGTTTGACTGAACATGCACTGAGTTAAGAGGGGAAAACTGGACAAAAAAAATTAGTATCTTCAAAGAATTTAAGGATGGGTCTCTTTCACCAACCTTACTTTACAATTCATAAAGATTCTGACATTTGCCATGTTGAGAGATTTGTTCTTTGGAAATTGTGTACACACAGCAAACAATCCTATGGTTTCAGAACGCATCATGAATTACTTGGGATGTTTCTCAGAAATTTTAGGATGAGGTTGGTGAATGAGGCTAAATTTTCTTGCATGCATTTCTCCAAAAAAAAATTTACAATTAATAGTCAAAAATCAGACTTAAAACAGTGAGGTCCAAGTTGAATTTGAATTAAACACTAAACTGAGTAACCAGTTACTGCAGCCTGCTTTGAAAAGACGGATAAACCTAAATTATTAAACCTGTGTCTCCAAAGTCTTTTGAGCAGTCTTGAGTACTGGTGAAGGAAAGAGCCAACTGGGGGAGAAAATCTTGATCCATTTTGCCAACTGAAACTTGCAAGTTACAGTTTCATAGGTTTACTGTGTCAACTCTGACAAGTAGGAGGCTGTTAACAGCATTTTACCTCAAAATCTCCATGATTGAGAGAAATGAAGACTAAGTGAAAAGTACATTTAAGAAAGCAACAACCCTCCTCTGTATTTCAACATCTCACTTTAACAATGAACAAAAAATTGAAGGTATGCACATAATGGAGCAACAAACACTTTATTAACAGTATAGAAAAAAAAATATTCAATATTACTCAAATACACATCTTATAAAAGAATGTAACAGGGACATGGAACATTGAGTTCTAGATATTGCCAACAGTTGACATGTGCAACACAATCTGATGTCCAGGTCTTGCAGCTGGGACATTTGATCCTTCTGCTAAAAATAGAGTAGTCCTTCAGCAGGGGATAGGGACAGGTCCCCGGTTATGAAACGGGTTTCAGAGTCGTCTTCATTAGACCCCATAGCAACCTACTTAGTCACACAAAAGGGATGACCAAACAAGTGTCCCTGATTACACAAACTTTAAAAAGGTTACATACTTGAACAAATATGGTCTTCAGCGCACAAAGCCACACCTTTGTAAACTTTTTCCAGTGCAAAATAAACACACTACGCCATCTGTGGTGTTTAAGGCAAGTTGTGAGGCAGCAACGTCGTGCAGTTCTGATCATACGCAGTTTTTCTGACCACTGCTTCCCAGAAATGTATGACGGATGTACAGATCACGAGGTGATTTTGAGGTCAGCGCTGAACCAATGATCACACTTGAGTAAACTCTTATGTTGTGTCTTTTGGCAGATGCTGAGGTAGTGGGTTACACATACGAGTACAAATACAGAATTTCACATTACAGCAGCAAAGAGACGAGCGCTCGTAGTTTGAGGAACAGTGATTTGCCAATGCACTGGCCCCTGCCTACTAGTTAACAAAACCCACGTCCAACGTACTTTCCTTGCGGCTTGCTCCCCCTCCTCTGCATCCATGTGTGGAACGAGTCACCTCAGTGTTAGAGTTTTCAGCTTCTCCAATCTTCCATCCGTTGCAGTCCCAACTGATGGCTCACTGAAACTTAATTTAAGAGTAAAAACACGGTAGACAAACATTTACCAATAGTTCCCAACCACAGTCTTGGAGCTGTCTTGGGGGTTGGGTAGTCCAAAACCAAAATTGGGAGCCTTATGCAAATATACTTTGTGAGGGCTCAAAGTGTCAAGAGTATAATCCTTGTATGGGGTCCAGACTCTCAAGGGTGTGCCTAGGTTTCTCTCGAGAAGTTGGAAAAATAAAATGCACAACCGAAGTACTTATGATCATGAATAGATGACACTTTTGTGTCACTTGAGACAGTGACACTTTTGGGCCATAAAAAAAAAAATATTCCTGCTCTCGGAGCAAAAGGTGGCAAGCTGTTTATAAAAAAAAAAAAAAAAAAAAATCAAGGCGGGAAACATCTGAGCAATTTCATACTAAACCAAGTTCCGTGTTCTACAGGAACGCTGCTTTGCATGGATAAGTATTTGTAAAAAATGGTTTACAAAGCAGTGGGATTTTAGCCAGAGTACAGTAAAGTCTTCCAAAGGCTCCTGAGTATACTTTCTGCACTTCGGGATCTGTTGCTTGTTTCCAGAGTTCATGAAAGTCCTTCACATGTCCATGCGAGGTCATCATCTGCCTGTAAATGCAGCGGTGATAAGGGGCCCTGCCCTCCCCAGAAAAGAAGACATGCTCCTGGGGCAAAACCCCTACTGCATTGGCACAAATGCCCATGAAGACGTCGTCAATGTAAAGGGAGGCGTTCAGGGTGAGGGAAGCCTGGTAGACCTTGGAGACCAAGTCTTTGGAGAGGACGTAACCAGATCCAGGAGTGTAATCAGGATACATCAGCCAGGGATACATCTCTTCAGACACATAGTACTTGCTGTCCTTGTCACGAACTGGTGGAGAACCTTGATGTACCTTCCCGACCCAGAAGTCCTTTACCCCAGCTCGGTCTACCTCTTGCAAATAGTGGATGAGGTTGGGCAAGTGAACAAAGATGTCATCATCCGCAGACATGAAGAATCGGGCATGTGGACAGTATGCATGCGTCCAACCCAGCTGCAAGAGCAGTTTGATGGTCAGGTTGTGGAAGGTATCAAGAAAGTCCTGCTGGATCAAATCGTGGTATCTCTGGTCTTCCTGAAACAGCTCCCTTTGCAGCTTCTTCCTCTGCAAGGGCTGTGGGGGGAAGCCAAGAGCAAAGACCACTTTCACAGTAACACCCAAGGTCTTCTCAATGTAGGCCTCATTACCCCACGTTGACCGAATGGCCTGCCTCATCTCGAAGTTCTGCGGTGAACTCTTCACGAACAGTAGGAGCAGGACATCTTTGTCGGCACATTTCCCCTCTTGGTTTATTAAGTAACGGTGGTTGCTGAACTTCTGGGCTTCCTCACGGCTAATTGTCAAGTTGGCAGTGATGAAGTCAAGATTGGTAAGCAGGTGTCGTAAAGAGTAGGACTTTATATGACTCACTAGATCACTGTCAAGACTTTGCCAGTACACCATGACCACTGATAACGCAAAGCACGTCATCATCAGCTGCTGAATTTGGCGTGTTTTGAGCCGGTGAAAATTCACAAACATCCTGGACCTTTTGAGAACTTGAGCTGCAGTCATGTTTGGGAGGTGGCAGAGAACAGGCCTGGGTTACGTTTCATGGAGAGACATTGCTTCTCACAGTGTCCTAGTCGGAGATGCATCATAAAGCCGAGACCATTTCAAATCTGAAATAGAAATATTAGTTCATCAGTTTTTGAACGAGATTTCAATACTTCACACATTTAACATAAATGGACATCTGAAGCCTTTAACGAACAGAGGCCATTTGATTACACACAGCATAATTATTCCTGTTTAATTGTGAAATAATGACAAAAACATTTTATATAATGCCAGTTATAAACATACAATATTTTGCCAGTTTGCGGTAGTCATTGCTATGTTAGTCTTTAACTGTACAGTACGTAACAGTATATCAGCAAGCAAGATAACCACTTCACTAAATGTTATGTAAACAAAGTTAGTAGCTTTTGTTTTGCATCCGAATTTAATGCAGCCATCGACGTTACAACAATTTAACTCTGTAAAACCAATCAAAAAGGCCAAGGCCCTGACCTTTGATGAACAAACAGACTACAATATGTAACTGCAGAACTACAAAGTGTATTTATAAAGTAACCAGAGCTGGCAGCACGGACAAGGATGCAATGTAGACACCTAATGCAGTTTTGACTAATAAAACAACCACACACTCCAGTTTGGCAGTGTAATTTTTGCCTGAGTGGAAATGTCTCTGTGTCTATTTATCTAACAGACATTTGGATACCAACTAATCTAATCTGGTCACATTAGCATACCTCCCTGTAGGGACTTTTGTCAAGGAAGTGTCCTGGTTTTACTTTTTCAGAGATCCGTGTGTCAATGTAAAAGCCAACACAGCAAATGTGCCATAAAGTCACCAATAATGGAGGGCTTTAAGGCCTTAGAGGCAGTGAAAAAGTGCTGAGAGGGATGCAGAGCTTTCAAACGCAGTGAGAGCACAAAGGACGCCCAGAACCCGCAGCTTCCGCCAGGCACGGGAATAAAACCAAGGGATCATCACCCTAGAATTCCTCACTACGTTCCTCACATTGCTTTGTTTTGGCCCAGTATTCCAGCAATCCTCAGGTCAGGATGATAAGGTTCAAGGTTCTTTCAGAACTCCCTGCAGGACTGAGATGTTGAGGAACAAAGCTTTTACGTCTCACATTGTTGGACTGATTTTTTGGGGTGACTGGAATACTGGGAATCATACACTAAATCTGGGGAGCTCTCCCTCTTTCTTATTGTTTAAAAATTCTTTCCCCAAACCCCCCTGTTTTTGGCGTTCTTTAAAAGAAAACAAATAACTACATACATTAAAACCTGAGAAGATGCCTGTCATGTCACTGAAGATGTCAGTTTTTTAGGACACCCTGTACAATGTCAGCAGCGGCATTTGAGGCACTATAGACCCCTGGAGTTGTGCCATCATTCTGGAGTCTAAGCTGCCAAATATGAGCAATGCTTCATGCAAACCAACACTGTTGACACTGAAGTGACAGAACGCTAATAACTTGACCAAAATACCCCACACAACGAGGGAAGCTGTCTAATGTGGTCGTTTAGAAGCTTTGGCAGTTTTAGACAACAGTTTGACCAGCTCTACAGTTAAACAGTAGACTTTATTTTCATGCACCATCGTTTCTGTGCATAGCATTGTTCGCTTGCTTGTAGCCAGATGACGTTATCGGTGAAAAGAGAACTTTGCCAAACAGATGATTTTGCGATGATTTCAGCCACACTGACTGAACTGCAGATATAAGTTTAAAACAATAGTTCTGCATGAATTTCGTATGGGACTTGCAATAAAGGAACCTCTGACCAGGGTATATTGTGGTTTGTCCATCTGAATTGACATGACCAAATCATAAGGTTAATTATTCAGTAGCTGCATGAAATAAATGCAAATTTTTATTTTATTTATTGATTTGGGTCACCTCAAATTAACAGAATATATGTTTTATAATCTACACATATCACTATATGCTTACAATTTACTGGTGAAAGCCAAAAATCTGACACTCTTTGTATTATTTTGCAAAAATAATTTTTACTGAGCAGATCACTGAAGAGATGCCGTGTGTTTATAGTTTATAGCCTAGGAACCACTGGTGCTTCTATGACTACGATGCTTGCTTCCAAAAAAACCTCAAATTATCAAAAAGTCTGCATTAAATAATTAACTATATGTACATAACTCAAATGTCACATGATGACCGATAGAAACATGCTATAATTGCAATCCTGTGTGTTGGTTTTCCGTTTCGCTGGGTTAAAGAGAACTGCTTACTTCCATGTCTTTGACTCATAGAACAAAGTTCCCTTTACTGACATTACAGAACTAAAACTAGAACAAAGCAGGTTCTCAATTATTTGTAACTGATGTAAAATCACTAGAACTCTGTATTTAAAACCAACGCTGACAGCTCTGGGAATCAACTTAAGCAGCTTAGATGCACTCGAGAAACACTTGTACAGGAGTTCTTCTCTGAAAACGTGAGACACTGGCAGCCTTAAAACTTGTTTTTATTTTTGGATTTACACACAGTGACGCCTGTTGAATAAAAGTAAACCTGAATAATTTAAATGGCTTCAAACTGATTTTGGTAACTTTTTTCCAACTTAAGTGACCAAATTCTCATTATTGTAACACTAATATATAAAGTTACTGTTATGAAGTGTTTTGAAGTAAAATGTTAAATTACAAAAAGTACAAATGTTAGTATTTTTGCAATTTTTATCTTATGATCGCAAGATACTGACCAACACTGGGGGTTTTGCTTCTATTTGTGCCACAATATTTTATTGTTCTGGTTTACTCTAATAGATTAATGAGATTCAACAGTTAAAAGTAATACATGTTCTTTTTTCTATTTAAATAAACAAAAAAACGGGTGTGTACTGAGAAACAGGTATGTTTACAGACTGCAATAAAAAAAAAATTAGAGCTGGGCGATATGGCCAAAAATGTTATCACAAAAAACAAAATTCATATCATTTGATATCGATACATACAGCGATAACTGTCAAATCATTATTTCTTTCCCGTTTGGAGGCTGATTTTTGCTCCTGGGTGGTTAATCCCCGTTTTAAACCATCCTTTATGGACAGAACACGACAAACACTCACCAAACAGTGGAACATCTCACAGATCTGTCATGGGACAGTGGGAGAAAGTGTCTGGTGAGCTGTTTTACCAGCTGGAAAAAAGCTCAACTGCAGTTTTTGTAATAGTCATAACTTAAGAAAGAAAAGATTATTTTTAGCTGATTATTTTTAGTCAAGGCTCGACTGTCCCGATACTAAGACTAATCAAGTGGCCCAAAACACTGCTAAACTGTTTAGTTTCTCAACAACGTCAACTTAGTACGAACAGCCAACATTAGCTGGCTCAGGACATCAGTGACGGATCACACCGCCTCACTGCCGTCACTCCTACCACATCCATGAACGCTCCTACCACACCCATCAACGCTCCTACCACATCCATATCACAGTATTCAAACACCAGCTAGCAACGACTGGATTTGTCTATTGTATCGTGGTAGTTTGAGGGGTGAACCACAATATATCAACACCAGACAGACAGTCCTCCTTTTAGGTATGTCATACTGAAAGTGGTGTTTTTGTGTCTTGTTTGATCTTCAGTATCATCAATTTGCCATGTTTTGCTCCCTGGACTGATGAATCACACTATCTAGCAGGCTGATGGTTGTAACTGTGTTGTTTCCTGCAGGAGTTCCAACAGTACTGTTTTTCAGGCCCCTTAGTTCCAGTGAAGGGTGATGTTAATGCTACAGCACACAAAGACATTTTAGATAATTATATGCATCCAACTTCATGGCAGCAGTTTGTTGAAGATCCTTTTCCTGTTCCAGCATGACTGAGCCCCCGAGCACAAAGTGAGTTCCATAAAGATGAATGGTTTGACGAGTTTGGTGTGGAGGAACTCCAGTGGACTGCAAAGAGCCCTGACCTCAACCCCACTGAATATCTTTGGAATGCAGATTGTGAGCCAGGCCCTCTTGTCCAACATTAGTGCCTGATCTCATGAATGCTCTTTTGACTGAATGGAAAAAATCTCATTAGAAAGCTTCCCAGAAGAGTGGAGGCTGTTATAGGATCACTTATAGCAACAAAGCGGGGCCCATGGTTTTAGAATGGGATCATATAGGTGTAATGGTCAGGTTAGGTCAATGGACATAATTTGAAAATGTCTGTTGGCCTTTGTATTGTGTGTAAATTTCATGAAGGATAAACAGCCCAAAATGACTTGGGCGAGTCCTTCTCCTGTAAAGTTACCATTTTGGAGGTACAAGGTTTTCATCGGACAACAGCGAGACGCTACTAATAGTTACTACTCTCTGACCATCGGCATATTTCCTCTGAAGCAGAAGTCCTGCTCAACCACATGCTATAAATCCACCTTGAGAATACACAGGAAGCCAACATGAGCAAAGCAAAGATCAATGACGATCCAGAAACAAAGCGGCTTGTTTTTCTGTGGCACCATCGCTGAGCAACGTGTCAAAACATTTCAACCAGCATCTCGAATTTAAAACTTCTGTTCATAATTGGTTCATCATAAATGCTGCATGAGAGACGTGCACGTCTCAGATAACAGCGTTGAGCTCATCCCTCAGGCGACGGCCAAACACATCTGTAAACACAGCAGTTCGTCCAGAGTCCTGGTTGACCCACTGCGGATCTGCAGAGTGCTTTCTGTATTTGTCACGCATTGACTGACTTGGTAGCTGGTTGGCTGGTAGCTCCTGTAAAAGGTGAACTCCACTGATATTTTTAAAGCCGTGCACAATTATATCCTTACTAAGATTACAGGTGCGCAATATGGCAAAAACAGTATACCACAATACTTCAAGTCATTTTTTTATGACTGCTGCATCGGAACATGTATTTTTTTCTGAGATAAAGCAACAGGCCACAATAGCTACAGATAACTGTTAAACCTGTTTAAATGCCCCCAGGAGGTAGGTATTATAAACCTGCCTATTTGCCTGAACTAGACACCTCTAGAGACCTAGAACTAGAGACCGCTGTCCCACAGGTTGTATGTGTGTGTGTTTGTCTCCAAAGCGCAGTTCGGCTAATATCAACAGGAAATTAACATGGGTTAGCAGGCTGGATAGGACTGCGTCACGAGCCCAGCTTGGCCTACGAGGCTGGTGTTTGACACACGGGCTCTAAAAGGTTTGTACTAGCAAACATACATTCTCTGAGTCAACAACAAACCACTTTTGTAAGTCACAAACATTGTAAATGTAATTGTAAAATATTGTAAATGTAATGTAAAAGGTTCTGGATAGTAAATAAAATGGCTACGGTTATATTTGATTCCTGGTTCCCACCACTTTAAGAAATTCGAATCCAAAGCTGTGTTTGGTCCACATCCTCTATACAGTGCCCTATTTTGGGATTCTGTCATTTTGAACTGGTGTCCAAAGAAAGTGGAGAAGATCAAGTGCACTCACTCAAGTGCACAATAAATAGTGTACAAAGAATGTACCCTAGTGGAGAGGGGATACCAATAATACACAGCATTGTTTGGTATCAAGATTCACAAGCAGCTTCTCTGGGGAGGATCACTGAGCCCAGACACAACGGCAGCATCTCCACAGAGCTCTCAGACCTGTTACAGCTGCACTATAACTTGCCGGTTATAGTGGACTAGTGGCATGACGTTTATAGTGTTCATGGGATGGATTCATGTTGCACAGAACTGAGCAAACCCAAATGATTAAAGTGTCCAAAATCATTTACTACCGTTATTAGGGGACCATTCCGGATGCGGCCCAAGTCTCTACAGCGAACCATTTCACATTAGACCATTCAGTCTCCGACATCTTAGCCATAATATATGTACGTCCTCTCGTTATTCTACCTACAAAGCTCTCAATAAGACCTTTTATCGCCCTACAATTTGTAGAAAATTTGCCAGAACTATCAACGCCAGTTTTCAATCCATCCGACCACATGGAGTTAGATTTACTACCGATTATTTTGAAAACACCTTCCGATCCACTTTAGAAAAGGTGGCGCCACTTAAAATAAAACGAATAAGGCAGAAAAAGCTCGGCCCCGTGGTACAACGATAAAACCCGTACCTTAAAACAAAAAACTCGGGAACTAGAGCGGAAATGGCGACAAACCAAGATGGAAGTGTTCCACTCTGCCTGGAAGCACAGCCTTATAGAGGATAGAAATACTCTCACTACAGCTCGCTCAGCATATCTGGCCTCGCTGATCGAGAATAATAAATATAATCCTAGAATTCTCTTTAGTGTGAAATCGCAGCAACTCTCACTAGTGAAGTTTTTATGGACTTCTTTAATAATAAAATTGAAAATATCAGACAACAAATTCAACTCACAGTATTAAATCCAACCCGGCTGTCATCTGACTTAGCTGATATAGAAGAAAACACAGTTGTACAAGAAAGGCTGGGAACTTTTTACCCACTCCCACAGCTGGAGCTAGAGAAGCTTATCTCTTCTGCAAATTGCACAACCTGCACACTCGATGCAATTCCCTCAAAATTACTCAAAGAAGTACTACCAGTCATTATAAACCCTATTTCAACTATAGTAAACTCGTCCCTTAGTCTGGGCCATGTACCCAAAGCTTTTAAACTAGCAGTTATTAAACCCCTGATCAAGAAACCAAATCTTGATGTCACCGTTTTGTCTAATTACAGGCCTCTTTCTAACTTACCGTTTATAGCTAAGATCTTAGAAAAAGCTGTGGCCCAACAACTTAGTTCATATCTACACAAGAACCACATATATGAAAAATTCCAATCTGGATTCAGGCCACATCACAGCACTGAGACGGCTCTAGTTAAGATAACTAATGATCTTCTTCTTGCCTCTGATCAGGGCTACATATCTCTTTTAGTGCTACATGACCTCAGCGCGGCGTTCGATACAATAGACCACAATATTCTCCTAGAAAGGTTTAAAAACATGGTTGGAGTCACAGGGACGGCCCTATCATGGTTCAGATCTTACCTAACAGAACGTTACAAGTTCGTCAGTGTAAACAATTTATCTTACAGTTATTCAAAAGTAAAATTTGGAGTTCCGCAGGGCTCTATTTTAGGACCATTATTATTTACTCTATACATGTTACCGTTAGGCACAGTTAGAGGTAACCATGGAATGACTTTCATTGTTACGCAGACGATACTCAACTGTACATATCAGCCAAACCTGATGACAAATACAGATTAAAGAAAATGGAGGACTGTGTAAAAGACGTGAAATGCTGGATGTCACGTAACTTCCTCCTACTAAACAGTAACTAAACAGAGGTTCTCCTTCTGGGTCCTAAATTAGCAAGAAGTACATTTCCAGATTTAATCTTATATCTCGCCGACTTTCCAGCCACACCTGGCTCAGCAGCAAAAAATCTTGGCGTTATAATTGACTCAGATTTATCATTCGATCAACACATAGGCAGCATCACTAGAACAGCTTTTCCACATCTTCGCAACATTACCAAGATAAGAAATGCCCCATCCCTGCGTGATGCAGAAATACTGGTGCATGCCTTTATTACTTCCAGGCTAGATTACTGTAATCCGCTACTGCCAGGATGCACGAGCAGGAATTGAGCAAACTCCAACTAGTCCAAAACGCCGCAGCCAGGGTCCTCACTAAAACTAGAAAATTTTATCATATCAGTCCAGTGCCATCACTCCATTCCGTATTGATTACAAAATTCTCTTATTGATGTATAAAGCCCTACATGGGCTCACTCCCAAGTACTTACAAGACCTTGTTTCTCATTATGAGCCATCACAACTACTCAGATCCCAAACAATGTAAACTACTCAGATCCCAGATCCCAAACAATGTAAACGTTCCATCAAAGGTACAGCAGTGGTTTTAAGGTCCAGTTGCGCAGCATAAATACGTTTTTCCAGGTGTAAAGGTCGTATTTGTACCTTTTCATATCCTAATGATTTAAAATAGATCAATAAAATAAAAGCCTGGAGATGAGATGGGGGTGTGGATGGGGGTACTGCTTAGAAAATATAATTTCAGTGGATTATGGTTCAGTTATGTTCCCTGACTAAAGGTACTGAGATGTACCCTTGAGGGTACCACCTCAGTGACAAGAGGGGTCCTGCTCCAGTCACAGATCCATATCTTTATTTCTGAGAGTGTGGGGAAAAGCAAATATTCAGAACTGTGAACCATCTGACTGCATAAGTGGTTATTCTCTATAATGGAAAACTGTAAATGGCTTTACTATTGTTTGGTACTATGCAGGACCCTTTCTTGCTTCACTTGGGTGCAACTTTACTTGAACCTTCATGCATCGTCCTCCACACACATCGTTAAAGTTAGCTGCTAAAAATTCTGTTACCATGGTCTCAGACATAATGCGACAAAGTAACAACACCTGTGCACAGGTTGGTGTTGGTCAAATGCTGTAAGAAATGTTCTTCTCAGTATTGACCACAGGAACCCACAGGAATTTCATCATAAGTTTCTTATAGATTGGGATCTCATAACTTATGAACGAAGATAATGAGAATGATCAGAGGCAGCCAAGTTAGACATATAATATGATGCAGAAAAATACTGAGCCCTACAAAACTTACACATTCTACATTCTTCTTGCATTGTAGGTCAATTTGTGTGGTGTTATGAACTTAAAACCGTTGTAATCTCTTTGGGCATCAGTCACAAACCATGCTTAAGGAGACATTTCTTCATAAAAACCCACTCACGCAGTTTTTGAGAAGATTCTGGTGTCCAATATTCTCTTATCTGGGGTTTGTTCTTAGGTAAGAACAGAATCTACTTAAGAGCAAACAGGTAAGAACAACTCTGCGTTTTAAGAACACGTCATTAATCCGATGATGACTTCTTCTTAGGAACTTTCTCAAGAACATGTTCAAGAACAAACTCAGAAAGAGCATGAGGACAAATATCGATAGTTGCCCAACCTCTCTTTGTCCCTGAAGAGTCTGACAGGATCCTGGGCCTTTAAGGACACTGTAACAAAGCTCTGTTCTGATTGGTTCCTCATTCTAAAAGGAGGCTGAAACACTCCTTATAACTTCAGCACTTCTTCAGTAGAAAGATATACATAAATGTGCTGGTTTTCCGTGACATCATAAACATCAACAAAATGAGCCGTTATCTAAGGTACTCCGAACAGAGTAGGAAGAGAACAGTACTTTTTGAAGCTTTAACTGTATTTAGGTTTAAAATAAAAAAAAAAAAATCAGTTTGTAATAATACAGGATCTATCTATCTATCTATCTATCTATCTATCTATCTATCTATCTATCTATCTATCTATCTATCTATCTATCACACCGTGCGAAAGTTTTAGGCATCTAATTTTTAAATAATTGACCTCAGCAGTGAGTTCATCACAGTATACATTAGAATAAAGTCGTATTCATACTTCAAATAAACATAAAAACAATAAAAAGTAACAAGAATTTCTTGGGTCTATATTTTCACATCTTCACAGAGACTCGTTAATATCATCAATTACATCATAAGCTCAATTTACTGAGCACTGATTGGTCAAACCAGGAGCTGCTTTTTAACTACATATAATACTGGGCTTCCTCGAGGAGAGGCTTGGAAATGGTTAAACAAACACACTAACATCCACTAATATATATATATATATACACACACACACACACACACACACACACACACATTCTATAAATCTTATTTATTCAAATATTAACACGCAAATAAACAAACTACACAAATATATTTTTAAAAATCTTGGGTGCCTAAGACTTTCTTTCTGGCTCTGCATTAAAGCCGGGTTAGATCAAGAGTCACAATCCAAATCTTAAGAAGAAATTTTGTCCTTTCAACAAAATCAAACCACCTTGGGAGCCGCAACATTTAATGCCCAGTATGTCTTAGTGTGCGATAATGTCCAGTACAGGCTAAACAATATAAAAGAAAACAGACTTACTTTGCTCTGCTTTAAGCTTTAGTTATAATTGCTTTCCTCCCATTTCCGCCAGGGAACGTTTCCTTAGAAGTAGAAGAGTTTCTTGTAAAATGTCCCTCAACGCTCGACTGTTTTACGAGGCTAAAGTCGTTTCTCATTTGCCGTTCAACCTTAAATTCTGCCTGAAGTGCCAGAATGTAGATGCAGCACCATTTAAGGTGGAACGGGAGAATTTGAAAGCGAAGCGACTACGCAACTTTTTAGTGTTTGACAGTCTCTCGTCGCAGATTTAACGCTGCAGGAAACCAACTAAGGTGCTTATAATTACAAATAAGTCTCCAAATGTTTGTCTCAAATCTGTGTCTGCCGTTTCATCCACTGCTAGCCAGGAGAGACTGTGTTGCTATGTGACCTGCAGTCTGCAGGGCTTTCGCGCTATGTTGCATACGTCCCCTGATATTTTACTGCCACAGTGACACTAATATTATATACACAGTGATCAGGCATAACATTATGACCATCACCTTGTTTCTGCAGCAACACTGCTGTGGTGGTGGTGTGTTGAGCTGGTACAAGTACATCAGACACAGCAGTGCTGCTGGAGTTTTTAAACACTGTGTCCACTCACTGTCCACTCTATTAGACACTCCTACCTTGTTAGTCCACCTGGTAGACGTATGGTTAGAGACAGCAGCTTATCTGCTGCTGCACAGTTTGTGTTGGTCATCCTCTAATCCTTCATCAGTGGTCACAGGACGCTGTTGTCTGGATATTTTGGTTAGTGGACTAGTCTCAGTCCAGCAGTGACACTGAGGTGTTTAAAAACTCCAGCAACACTGCTGCGCCTGATTGACTCAAACCAGCGCAACACACACCAACACACCACCACCATCACATCAGTGTTACTGCAGTGCTGAGAATGATCCACCACCCAATAGTACCTGCTCTGTGAGGGTCCATGGGGGTCCTGACCACTGAAGAACAGGGTAACAGAGTATCAGAGAAACAGATGGACTACAGTCTGTAACTGTAGGACTACAACAGGTCACCTATACAGAGTAGAAACAAGGCGGTGATCATGTTATGCCTGTGTGTATTTAATTCATTATATATATATATATATATATATATATATATATATATATATATATATATATATATATATATAGAGAGAGAGAGAGAGAGAGAGAGAGAGAGAGAGAGAGAGAGAGAGACAGACAGACAGAGACAGACAGAGACAGAGAGAGACAGAGAGAGAGAGAGAGACAGAGCCGTTGCCTATACAAAACCTCATATCTCTAAAATGGTAACTTTACAAGAAAAGGACAAAACCTCCTTTCCTTTTAATGTAACTCAATGCAACCAGATGTAAAGGGCAACAGGCATTTTTTAATCATGACAAAACTAAAAGAAACGCCAAACCGCCAAGTTTCTACCAAACAGCAAGCCCGCGTTTTTCTTCATTTACTCACCAAACTCTCAAACCAAACACTAAAGTCACACATTTCCTATTATACACAGAAAAGGGGACCACAAATGTGGATAAACGGTTAGGCTTCGTGTAAACATTAAGCATCTGTGTACGAATTATCTTCCACGCAGCTGAAGTTCGAATTTTCCGTTCCACCTTAAACAGCACAATAACCGCACGCCGCGCGGCAGGTACAGTACGTCTAACTCCCATACCATTTAAGGTGGAACTGAACAAGTTCGGGGAAAAAGCGGGTTTCAAACTTGCTGCTGCTGAGAAGTCAAATAACACGTTTTCGCTTTTATCTGCTTTTAAGAACACCCCACATATTCGAAATTAATGTCACCGAACTGGTTAACAGTTAACGCTAGGTAAACTCACCCCTCGGTCGCCGCCGTAACGCGAGAGACCGGCGTCCTCCTCGTCCACGGTGAGAGGAAAATGTGAAGCTTCTCAGATAATGTTAGGGTGGTCCTTACGTCTGTGGAGTTCAGCGCCCGCCGTTGTCTTCATCTGTTAAGTTCATCTGGTTGGTTTAAAGTTAACTCGGCTCTGACAGACCTCCGACACGGGTGGGCAGAGTGCCTCTTCCCCCGGCGCCTCTCCCTCTCCCTCTGTGTGCGGTAACGTTAATGGGTGTCGGCGCTGCCGTTGGAAACAATCTGCCTTTCACATGGACGCCGTTCTCTGACACCTTTTAGGTCGTGTGCAGAGCCAAGCACACACTGAACCCGCTGCTTCTCTCTTTCATTTCTTTCTGCCTTCCTTGGTTTTTCTGTTGTGTTTTTTTTTTAGCCGTTTTGTTGAGGCGCGCGGGCGTGACCTCGCGCTGCTAGCTTAGCACACGGAGCAGCTAGCTGGCTTTATTTTTTATTAATAAATTAAAACATTTAAATTGTAATAAATGTGCCTAAAACGTATACCCTACGGAAGAGGATTAGGGCCACTATAAAAAAAATAAAAATGGGGCATTGAGAAAAAAAGGGCAGCTAGAATTCTGAGATTAATCTCACAATTCTGACTTTTTTCTCACAATTCTGACATTAATCTCACAATTCTGACTTTAATCTCACAATTCTGACATTAATCTCACAATTCTGACTTTTTTCTCACAATTCTGACATTAATCTCACAATTCTGACTTTTTTCTCACAATTCTGACTTTTTTCTCACAATTCTGACTTTAATCTCACAATTCTGACTTTTTTCTCACAATTCTGACTTTTTTCTCACAATTCTGACTTTAATCTCACAATTCTGGCTTTTTTCTCACAATTCTGACTTTAATCTCACAATTCTGACTTTAATCTCACAATTCTGGCTTTTTTCTCACAATTCTGACTTTTTTCTCACAATTCTGACTTTAATCTCACAATTCTGGCTTTTTTCTCACAATTCTGACTTTAATCTCACAATTCTGACTTTTTTCTCACAATTCTGACTTTAATCTCACAATTCTGACTTTTTTCTCACAATTCTGACTTTAATCTCACAATTCTGACTTTTTTCTCACAATTCTGACTTTAATCTCACAATTCTGACTTTTTTCTCGGAATTCTGACTTTAATCTCACAATTCTGACTTTTTTCTCGGAATTGTGGGTACTTGGAAGTCATCATCTTAATGACAGAGACATGTAGAGGCGTGCAGTTGGTGAACCAACCTGTGGACGGAAAATGTCTGATTTAAGTGAGTTTCTACGTGGGCGAGGGGCGCCAGAAGACACCATTTCAATAATGGAAGAGCAGAAGGTGAGTAACAAAGACAGTTTGTCGGCTGGCACTTTTTTTCTCAGCAAGTTACCGTTACTTGTTAGCATGTTTGTTAGCTTATAATGTTAGGCAAATAGGCCACGTCTCACATTACATCAAAGTCGGTGAATTGACGGGTTTTTGAGGATTATTGTACTTCTTTTCAGTGTGAACTGAGTATGTTTACTACGGCAATTAAGCAGCACGTTATGAGCGCTAGCCGCCTGCTAATCCCAGTTTAGGACTGTTCAAGACTGAAATCACAATTTCCGCTCTATGCTAGCCGAACTAATTCTCAGCCCGGTGCCGCGCCAGGCTGCTGACTAGACCCGGGCTGAGAATTTCACTGGTTCGCTATTGGAAGTGATCGCTATGACCACAATTAGCAAGCGGGGACTAGCGGTTAGCAAGCGGTTGTATCCCGTCCTTCACCAACCGATCGTCGTACCACCGGGGCGTGAACTTCTTCTAGCTAGAATTCAGTGTCAGTACTATAGAATATGGAAATAAGAGGCTACACTCTCGCTGCACTACAACTAAAAACAAGCTTAATGTTGGCGATGTTTTAAGCACCCTGAACTTTGACCGCACGACCAATGGAAATGTAGAATGACTGTTACCGGGCGTAATGTACACATGAAGACAAATATAAATAAATAAATAACAGAATAATACCGGCCAGCAAACACTAAACCATTTGCTCAGTGGAATTCACATGACTATTTACTGCTGGATGCAGTGAGAGAGCTTGATTTATACTTTCTTTTGTTTGCTTAAAGGCCATACTGTAGCTCTCTTATCCCTTTATTGTATTTGTCCCAGAATACATGGTTTTCCTGTTAATTGGAGACGCTGACACAGCTTGAGGTGACTTTTTGTTGTGATTTGGTGCTGTATAAATAGAATTGAATTGTTTTGCAATGTGAACTTTGAAGAAAATTATTCTTTTCTTTCTTCTTCTCTGTAGATTGACAGTGATGTCATAGCACCGATGGATGACGCAGCTCTGGCAAATTACATCCCCTCCTATGGAGACCGCATTGCCATCTTCAATTTCTGCAAAACCAAGCAACCACTCTCACAAAGAAAAAAAGGACTTTTACAAAAACTTCGTGAAAAAATGCAAAACAGAAAGGAAGGTCCCAAGGAGAACACCTCACATGCAGACACACAAACAAGACAGACAAAGAAGCAAAAAACATCAAGAAATGTTGAAATAGGATGGATACATCATGATGGAAAAATAACCAAACAGGTGAGGGCAAAGCAGGGAGGTGGCACCAGAAGAATTAAAATGGCCACTGATGCAGGATTGAAGGATATTCTTCAGCAAGGAAAGAATTTTTTTTTCCTGATGGAGTGTCTCCTAAAGGATGTGAAACTGATTTTGAGTTTGAGGTCTGGGACTTTAAACAGAACCACCTTACTGATGACACTTGCCAGTCTATTGGTGATATGTATGCTTTTTACCGTTTTTAGTTTAATTTTTTAAATATGCATTTTGTTCAACATGTTCACTAGTTGGCTAACTAGCTAGCCCATTTTTAAATTAACGTTAAAAGATTAAAAAAAAAATTCATATCACTAAATCTGGCAATTCATTGGTATTTCATAACACTGTCCATCGAACCAGCATGGTAGTGATGTGATATACCATTTAATTAACTGATAAAAAAACGAGTTAGCTAGGTTAGGAAGCTAGCCAACTAGTAAACATGTTGAATAAATTATAATTAATAATTGCCTAATTATTGTAGTGTAATCATATATTTTCTTTATATTATACTATTCATCCAATTAAATGTTAATATGAATGAAATGGTATTTCATATCACAACATTTCTGTATGTTCTGTAGGGTCCAAAGGGGGCTAAGAAACAGATGCAGTCTGTTTACAGTCTACAGTCTGTAACTGTAGAACTACAAAGCATATATATATATATATATATATCTATCCTATACAGCGTAGAAACAAGCTGGTGGTAATGTTATGCCTGAACGTGTGTATGTTTTATTTTTATATATATATATATATATAAAGCCCTTGTAGTTTTCAAAAGCTCCTCCCACCTTCAAGATGCATCATCAGACGAATTTTCCTAGTCATTAAAATGAAAAATCTCGCTCTAGAGACCACTATGGCGCCTCTGTAGGAGGCGAGTACTTTTGTTTACAACAGATGTAGCAAAGATCACATTGTTGATTTTGGACAGAGTGCTTCTTTAACGGTTCCAAGGATGTTTTTATGAGTTTTGGAGAAGCGGAAGTCTCACTTTATTCATATTTAATTGAAAGAAATCAGCTGGTATAATAAAAAGTGGTCATTTTAGACCAAATGTATTTAAGGTATCAGTACTTGCAAGTTCTGACAATGGTTCTATCTTTGTACAAATCTACCAGACAATGTTTGTGAGTTCAGACCATGCCGTCAACATGGTGGTGGTAGTATTAGTGAAGACTGATCAAGGGAGGGGGGAGAACTCTGAGAACTTGGGCTGGAGTTCTGGGCATCTAGAAGGCTGGACACCCTCTTTGCTGTAGTAGGACTGAGGAACAGGGAGGAGATGGGGAGGCAGTGGGGATTGGGAACACTTCATCACAGGAACGAAAGGCGAGGATGTGAATTTATAGCGCTTTAGATTGGGAGCCGGATGGGTTTCAGGCATGCTCCTCCCCCTAAAACTTAATTTATAACATCACTACATTTCATACTTACCCACACCTGCAAACAACTGCTGGGAAAAATGATGATCCACCCAATAGGCTCTCAAACCACAGTAGATGAGGCCAAGCTTTTGAGACTGGACTGATGATGATGTACTATCAGTTAGATATAGTTGAACCCGGATAGCAGGCCACTTTTGGCCCACTGGTGGCAAAGCTGGTGGCCCACTGGCTTTTTGCTCAGTATTTATGGGGCAATTCGCTAGTGGTTAAGCAGAGTGTTAGACAAAATGACACTTTTCATCGCTCACTTTCTATTCACAGAACAAATTTACTTAATTTCCATTCATTTTACATTTATCATCAGTTATACACAGTTATATCATAAATAAGGCCAGTTATACAGCTGGAACCAATCTAGCACAGTGTTAACAACAACATTGTCAACAAAATTACTTTATATTAGGCCTAGTCATCCTTTTTCCTCTCAATTGTTCCTAATAACTGTGCACATTTTGCACTATTTGTCGAGAACAAAAAACTTGTTAGATTTTGCATGCAGGAAAGTGATCTTGGTGGGCCGACTAGCAGTGACATGCAGTGACATACAGTCAGTAGTATATCAACCTTAATAAGCCAGTGGGCCGATGAATGTTTATGGGAAATGAAAAGAAAGAAAAAAAACACGACATGCTTTTTTCCCCCGGCCTTCCTAAGTGGAGAAACTGCTTTGACATCCACACACAAAAGCTCTCAATCCAGTCAGTGCCACAATGAAACTGTACAGCACAGTGAACCTGAAAAAGTAGTCGTTTCACTAAAGCTCTCTCTTCCCTTTTGACCACTTCTTGGATAAAGTGCTCTTTAGACTCATTTTCTATGTACCAGTACTGGTCCAATGTATTAGGCCAGTGTTATTTAAGCCGTTTCGGGTTTACTCATCTTTTCCATGAGCGTGAAGGGAAAAACATGTGCCTTCAGAGAAGAATATCCATTGCACTGTGCGCAGAATGTACACTGTTTTGTAAAGCTGTAATTACACTTAGAGGACACAGATGGGGTCATTTCAGGGTCTGGCCCTCATGTCCAGCTCAATCAGCTCATTCTTAACAGGTGCATCTCAAGTTTGGCCACCATTGCCGTGAATTATCTCTTGTTGAGAAGAACGGTGTTGCTGGGGTTTTTACAGGTTGATGTTGGTGCTTCCTAGGCTAAGACCCAAATAGCAAGCACATCAGTCCACAACCCAAAACTGTCCAACCGAATTTGGCTCTGTGGTCAGAAACGAACCATTAAGGGGGCGCAGTGGAGAATGTGGCTCCTGCCTTACTTCACTTACTTCTTTGTTTTATTGCGCGTTATTTTCATAAATACGGTATAAGCTGTACGCCGTTGCATGTAAGAACATCTGGAAGCTAGTTGGACTTATAAATGTTACACCTGTGGCTGGTCTCTGTAAATATAAGTATAACAGGACCGCAAGTAGCAGGCCTAAAACGCAAGCTTTGCAAAATGCCACAGACCGTGGGGAAACGCCACCTAGACCACAGCCAGAGTCAGCAATGAACACCGCGGCCCTAATTGCATTTCTGCAATTATCAAGTCAGAGCTAAAGAGTGCACTGAAAGAAGTTAAGGCCGAAATTGTAAACAACACAGCAGCTATTCGTACTGAAATGGACGCCATGAAGCACCCAGTCAGCGACGTGGAAGAGGGCCAGTCTTCATGGTCCAGTGAGGTAATTGAGCTGCGGACTACAGTGGCGGGACTCAAAACCGAGATGGCTGATCTGAAGGAGAAGTGCGAGGATTTGGAGGGGAGAATGTGGAGATGCAATATGCGTATCGTGGGGATCGCGGAAGAATCCGGCTCATGCTCAACTATGGCAGTCTCTAATCTTCTGAAAGAAGTGTTGCATCTGGAAAAAGACATTCTTGTCGACCACTAACTCCGAGAAAGCCGAATGGAAAACCACGGGTTGTTATTGCCAAACTCCACTACTACCAGGACTGTGTTCATGTGCTGCGCCGAGCTCGGGAGAGCGGGCTGCTTCGCTACAAGGGAGAACCGATAGCCATCTTCCCAGACTACACCACAAAGGTCGCCAAGGCCCGCGTGGCTCCGCGTTTCATTCAACAGTGACGTGAAGGAATTTCTGGATCCTGAAAAGGCGATGACTGATGTAAAAGGCATCACTACAACTTGACTCATTTTGTTCTGAATGCCTCAGTTCATGCGTTTTCTATTTCAGTCAGCGATGATCGTACGGACTACATTCAGGTAGTCCAAATCTCTATGCCTATGATGTAGCCGTTACACTTTTCATTGACCCCAACAAACACTAATATGCCAAGATGCGCCTTTCTACCTCCGGGCTCTTCTTGTTTCATTGATTGTAGAGGGTTTGGCAGGAGCCAACAGGCTGGTCACTGAGTCGTTCCCCATTGCTGATGGACCTTAGTGTGACGGGTGTTACAGTCACCATGTTCTCTTGGGTGACAGGGTTGGGAACCTATAAGACCTGTACTTACAAATGTTTAATTTTGATAATTTACTGTCTCTTTTTTCTTGGTTTCCAGCCCCCTTGGTGTTGACCATCACAATGCTGACCCCTTAACAGTAAGGCTAGCCTAGCCAGCACATGGCAGTGTTAATAATCAGATACACCTTAGCTAGCTTTATAAATAGCCACCGCTAACCTATTAATGTTAAACTTATATTGCATTTCACGTCAAATATAACCCTGAATGTATTTCATTCAGTAGTACTCTGACATAAATGAATTTATATTTAAATTTATTTTCATTATGGAGCTACAAAGCTCTAAATAGCTATGGCTAGCTAAACTCATGTAGCACAGAAAAGCAGACTTTGAAGAGGTGATGACTATTTCTGCCCCATAGTCCTCAGAAGTCATGTCCATGGTGAAAATACAGCACAGACACAGGAATTCTGCGCTGGTGTAGCTGGTCACGCAGTGTGGACATTCTGCTGACTAGCATATTAGCCTCCACAACACAATGCACGCTGGTCAATGCTGGTTTTCCTAGCAGGTGCCCATCCCATTCCTGCTGTAAAAGGACTATAAACAGCCACTAGGTTTGAAGCCTAATGCTTTTGCTTTCTAAAGGGAATTGGTTGAAGGGTTTTAGTAGAGACCACTAGTTTCCTGTAGAACACTTTCAGATCCCACAAGGACACCATCAATGCATTTAGAAGCAGCCACTGTCCAACTGTTAAACCATTAGGATACATTGTAATATCAACCCATTTAAAAAGCCAAAACACGTTAGAAAACTATCAGGAACTACCAGGAACAGAAACATTTAATGGGTTCTGTGTTTTGTTTTTGTAGCAGGGATGTTAGGAACACTAAGCAGATATTCTGTGAAAAATCTGTTATTTTAGAGAATAGCTGCCAATGTAGATGTTATCACTGGATTTTTTTAAAACTATAAGGCTGTTTAGCAGTCAATATACACATAAAACTACTGGCATTGCATGAAAGGAAGTCTAATAAACGTCCCCAGATAGCAAACATATATCGGTTCACTGGCTTGATAAGGTTGGTTGGCTGTTTTTAGTCTCCTCAGATTTTAAACGCAGAGACTTTTATTTTAGAAAATAAACTAAGAAAAATATAAGAAAAGAAATAATGACTAGACCTCACATAAAATGATTTGACAGAAAAATCTGCTAACATAGAGCTAGATTAAATTATTCACTGAACTAATTTAAAAAGTATAACTAAAAATAAGTACAATTGCCTGTGAGTGGAAAATAAGGGGTTAATAAGGGGAATTTTGTACAATACGCTGCTTAAAACCGGTGGGCCACCCAGAAAACGCTGAGCACGTTGCTCGTAGGCCGCCAGCTTTGCCTTCAGCAAGCCAACAGTGGCCCACTATCCTCTAGCCATCAGGGTCAACACTGTTTAACACGCCGTTGCGGTACAAAATACTTGCATAACTGTACTTTGTCACTACTCTTAAGTATCATTTTTGAAGATTTGAACTTTACTCAAGTATCAGTGACACTGAGTCTCAAAGGCTGGGAGGTTTTTCCTCTTTTTGTTGTGCGTTTGAATTGTTTTATTATTAAAACATCCAACCAAATCCACATGAGTATAGAATATAACAGAACTATGTCAAGTAGCCTTAGCATAGTAGAACCGCTGATAAGCCACACCACCACCAAACAAGAAAAGTCTTCATTTGTGTGTAAAAATATTTACTTTTTCTAGTATATACTGGTGTATGTTTAAATGTCAGTGTTGTTTTTACCTTTACGGAAGATGTTTGGCTCCATTTTTCACTTTAATTAAGATAATGCTCATACTTTTACTTAAAGCAACACTATAGTCGCCATGAAAAACTGATTTATGATTTATCATCTGTATGTAAACATGCCTGCTTACCTCCTACAGTGGTGCTACACTAGTCTGAAAAATGAGATTTAGAATAGAATAGCATTCAGAACCATTTGTCACAGTGTTTGTCCACTAGAAGGTCAACAGACAGCTAATGCCACCACTACCAAATATCACATTGGTGCATTTCTCCAACATTTTGGGCAAAGCATGCTGGGTATTGTAGTGAAAGATAAAAAAGCGAGAAGTTGAAACCGAAAGTGATGTAAACACATGACTTCTGTCAAAACCTTAAGGTTTGTTTTCAGCCAGTGTAAGAAATAAGATTTTATTAAAACACCCAAGAACTGGATTTTTTTCTTATTTTCATTAGTTCCCCTTCTTGGGTTAAATGGCCAAATATCCAAATCGGTCATGTATCATTGACAACTTTCAAGTCAGTATATGCATATTTTATTGGTGTCCTAATGGATAAACCTATGTATCACACAGCGATGGCCTCTTTAGGACAATGTTCTCGGGATTCTTCAGAAAATACAGGTCATTTCTTCTAGGACGCATCACTGGTCAGGATTTTCCTGGCCGACGGGCAATGTTTCCAAGACATTTACACATTTTCATACCACTTTGCATGAATTTGGATCTCCAGACAGAGTGTTGTCTACAAGACCTATAAGTCTACTAAATCATCTACTAGAGTTGAACAGGTTCACGTTCAATGAAGGCCTCCAAACATGTTCCTGGACATCTAACGGTGTACAAAGTCATGGTCCAGAGACCCCAGTCCAACACTTTGATTAGATCCTGGTCACCCTCCATCTGTGCCTTCACACGTTCAAATAGGGACACCCAAAATCCAGCTCTCAATGGAGAACATTATCTGCTATGTATTGTTCCCATTCAAAACAGGACTAGATTGGAAGCAACACTATGTAGGATTTGGAGACCTCTCTGGTGGATTTATGTAACTGCACATGACATTGTGCTTCACAACCCCACAAGCAGATGAATCTGACTCGTGTGTGTCGAGAGTTCGAGAACTCATTAAAAACCTGAAGGATGAAAGTGAATTATCTACTTCTGTCATCACATCTTCATCGGTATAATGTTGATTTTGCATTTGAGATCAAAACATCAACCTGGACCTTCATTTTGAGCCTGTGCATATGGCGTTAATACGTAAACACATGACGTGGTCCAGCAAAGTCCAAAACCACCAAATCCGGAATGGCACCTCTGACTTTTAAATGACTATTTCAATCAAAAACAATCTTCCTTGTATTTTTATGTCTGCTAATGTTGCATTTGACCCTGTACTGTAAGCAGCGGAAGATACATTTAGAATGTATTTGTTGCTTAATTGAGGAGAAAAAAAAGGAAAAAAACAAAAAAAACAAAACATTAAACCAGAAAGTTTAGCAAACAAGAGCTAGAGGTGATGGAGGAAGAAATAACCAACAAAAAAAAAATCCTCGTTGGAAAATACAATAATTGTGGGGTGACCGACGAGGACGGGCAGGTACAGCTGAGGCAGCATACCTGAGAAGTTTAGACGCTGACCTTGTCAACTTGCAGTCTAAGACAGCGTGAGGCTGTGCAAGGCCAAGAAAACATTAAAGAACATAACATTTTCAAGAATACTTGCTCTTAGAAATATTCTTAAGAACACAGTTAAGAAAAGAAAATATCACATCATTCATAACTTTTTCTTAACCTCTTATTCTCCAGGGTATATTTTGGTTTGTCCATTCGAATTTCCATCAAATGAACAGAACGTGTTTTATGATCTACACATATTACTACATGCTTACAATTTACTGCTGAATGGCAAAAATCTCTGATGTATTTTATTAGTTTTTCAGAGCAGATCACTGAAGAGACGGTGTTTGTTTATAGTTTATAGTCCAGATTTGGGGGAAAAACGGCTCGACTTTCAGTAGAAAAACAAAGTTCAGCTTCTTTTATTATAAGGGTTTAAAATGGCATCACCGTCTATTAGACTGGAGAGAAGAACTACAGCCTCACACGACGCCCAGCTTCTGAATGGAGCTTATGAAATATGAACGTTATGAAGAACATGACCAAGTACAGTTTGGAACCACTGAGTTTAAGAGGTTAAGAATGAAGAGAAAAAAAACGAAAGAAAAAAAAAAAAAAAACATTTAAGGTGATTTTCTTTTGTAAGACACTGTCGTGAATCCGGCCCCAGGAACATTTGTTTACCACAGGCGGAATCTGGAAAACGCCATTCAGTTTTCTTGTCGAGTTCCTAATGTGGACAAGACGGCGACTGCAGAGCCCTTTCAAACCCAAAGCTATCCGCTGCAGTGCGTTTTTAAAAATGTATTCAAGCTGTTTTTAAATGAGATTTTGACTGTCTGGGTCACACAAACTGTGAGAAAGAACCCACAAACGACACTTTATCAAAATATAGTTTATTCTGGACTTTTTCCATTTGATTTGACTCAAATCACAAAGGTCAAATCAACATTGCAGAGAAAGCTTCTGCAACAAACTGTGAGCAAGAGAAAGAAAATTGGGGGGAAAAAAAAAAAAAAAGAAAAACAAAAAACAAACAAAAACAACAAAAAAGCCAAAAATGAACAGATATTTACATGGTCCAGGATGATGTGATATGCCCATGTACGTCCTTTAGCATTTTTTTTAAAATTTGCGTAAACGACTACAAATAAAGCAGAATTACAAAAGATTTCAAAAGAGTACAAAACCTCCAGGGGTAGCGGACGCGGCGAGGAGAGAGCCAGGTGGAAAAGAAACCGACTTTTTTTTTTTTTTTTGCTTGTTTGTTTCATTTCACTTTCTTGAGTGCACCATAAAAAGCATGTTCTCTTTAAAATAAAAAAAACGTTATAAAATACCATTCCACTGTCATAGACAATATAATAAATAGTGTCTTTATGGTACAATCTATGTTGATTATTTAAAGCAAGCATCAAAATACTTTTCTTCTCTTTACAAAATTTTTAGACATTCTGGACAAAACCTGCAAATTACGATTTATTTGACGAAGAACGTGAACCAATACTAGGCTATAGTATATTTAAAAAAAAAATCAGTGTATATATATATATATATATATATATATATATATATATATATATATATATATATATATATATATATATATATATATATATATATGAGTGCCTTGGATTTTCATTAAAAAAAAAGAAAATCCTTGGATGTCGTCGCAGTAGGACATGCCGACTGGAACGTCCTGCAACAACTGTTAGAACCAGTGTTCTGTAATAACCCAGCTAACGTTCAAGTCAATGCAACAGTTTTTTTTTTCTTTCCTCAAAACATATCCAGAATTGTTAAGTGCTCAAGGGAACTCTTTGCATTAACGTCTATCTAAAGTGCAGGTGAGTAACTTGCGCGTCGTCCATCCTTTCACTTCCGATTCGTAGAAACTATGACCGTCTAATGGTATTTTATAAAGGAACTTGACAGCTCGTCTGCTAATCACGCACTTCAAAGCAGTGTTTTTAGGAAAATCCCTGCGCTTACATGGATTTAAAAAAACAAAACAAAACTAAATGATTAAAAACTTCCTCCGGGTCTACAGTCGAGCTTTAGTGGCGCTCGCGGATGGAGAAGAGAAAAAAAAAAAAAAAAAAAAAAAAGCCACCGACTTTCAGTGCACAGACTGACCTTCGCTGCTCTGAAGAGGACACCGTTTCTCTGTTCCATGACGACATACGAGGGCAAAGGAGACTGAACTCGTAGGGAAAAGCTGCAGGTGTTTGGAAACGGTCACTGATGCTCCTACAGCTCTGATCTGTGATTGAAGTGACGCAGAGATCAACAGGGTTACGAGGAGCCGTTAAAGTGATACTTCAAATGGACAGTTTTCCCCTTAAACCACATGTAACTGGACATCCAAGACAGTCTGGTGCTCATAATTTGCTTTCCCAGTCACGAATCAAAGGGAATGTTTAAAAATGTCTGCATCCTAAAACATTTAAGATGGAAATTTATTCAGAAAGGTTTGATTTTGAATGTGGCGTTCTAGTCAGGATTGTTCACGTTACAGTGGCGCTGATAGGAACCAGACGTCTGAAGAGTTTAGTGCCTCTAAAAGCTCCCTCACAAAGGTGCCTGATTACATTATTTTATAATATTTCCAGCCTAAAAAGTGATTTTAAAGACGATTCATGGCGGAGCGGTACACCCAGGTTATTTAGAGGCACAATGGTCCCCAAAGAAAACCTTAAAGACTTAGAACTATTTATTATCATTGCATATAAAAACTAAAGGTCCTGTTTATTTTTGACTGTAAATAAAATACAGATACAGCGACCCCTGGTTCCCATGACCACCACCCCCCCGTGAAGAAAGTCCATCTACAGCGAACCATTTCACAGCAAACCACTCTATGCTTGAATTATACAAAATATTATTTTTATAATATTAATTTTATACAAAAAAATAATTTTAAAAATCAGCCTTTTAAGCCTAATATTGGACTAAACTGCAGCGCTACTGGTGAAAAGTGGCTTGTCAAATCTACTTAAATTACTTTGTGTGGTAACAAGCAGTTGAACTACTTTTATTCCAGCTTAAAAAAAAAAACACTTCAAAGTTTTTATTTAGGTTGAAAAAAAACTAGTTAATTTTCTTGTTACCACACAAAGTAATTTCTTTCGGTGGGTCTGAGGAGCCACGTTTTACAGTGTAAGATTAATCTGGGTTGGAGAGAAACAAAACAAACAAAAAAAAAACCTACTGACCACATCAGGGGTTTTCAAGTCCAGTCCTTGAAGTTCAACACAGACTAAATCTTAATTTACACTTCCTGTAAACAGCATCAAGTTAAAAAATCTCAAAAATAATTTCTCATGCAGACAAACTTCAGGTGCTTTCCTTCACTTCTACAGATACCAGTGCATGAAAGTCTAGGGGATAATCCGAGGCAAGTGTTTGATGATTTTAGGAATGCCGTTTGACTGGTGGGGTGTGAGCCTCAGTTCTTGTCATCTACACGTTTCAAGATGATCCTTCAAGGGTTCTTTACTTCTATTTATCCACATACAAATATTTCATGCTTCAGCGGCTGTTTGCCTGGTTAAATAGCTCTTCAGACTGATAGACAATGTGCTGTATATGATTCTATACAGAACAACCGTGAAAACAGTTCTATATAGCACTGAAAAGGGTTCTTACGTTGTTAGCAGAACCCTTTTTTGGTGCAATATAGAAGCATTTACAAAAAGATACAATGCATTCTTCATCAATCTAAAGAACCACTTCACCAGACAAAGAATCATTTAACCATGGGTTCTATATAGAACCACTGCCTTTACTAAAGAACCCTTGAAAAACCATATATACATGTATGCATCATCAGTGGTTCTCAAAAGCAGTCCTCAGCCCCCCGAGACAGTCCACATTCTTCTGTCCCTGGATGTTGGGAGCTGAGATCAAGCAAAAAAAATGTGGTTTGAGAACCACTGAACATCAGTAGCCTCACAGGTCCAATGCAAAACTAAACCAAACCCGTCCTGACTGATGAACTACATTTGAAGTGGGGAAAACAGTCACGTCAAAGGGGAGAAGTCGACCTGATGGAGTTTACACTCTGCAACACGCCACAGACAAACATGTGGCAAACATTCATGTTCAGCGCTGCAGGAGTCTTCTAGGTGCTAATGGAGTCTACGACAGCAAACGGAGCTGAAGCCTGTCTGTTGTTAATGCTGCCGAACAGCTGCAATGATTTTTTGCCTCGATGCATTATCCCACTATCCAATATTCCACCTTTCAAGTGGAATCACTAGAGCAAGCCCATGGTATTCTCCTGGGAAGTACTAGCCAATCATTTCAGAGCAAACGTCTGCGGGGACAAAGTTAGGATGGGCAGTAACCCTAGAATTCATTTCCGTTCATTCGTTCGATTTTGTCAAACATAAACGTTGCATAGGTCGTAATTGAAAAGATGAACTTTTCACTTTACCGTATCAATATACAGGTCATCTAATGGCCTCACTCAGATATCAAAAGCTTAAAAAAAAAACAAAAAAAAAAACCCACAGCGAATTGTCTCGAAAGAAATAAAGGGAAAATGTTCTCAGTGACTGCCGCCCAACGGGACCTCATCAGCTGCTAAAATAAAACGACAGTCTACTTAGTGCTGAACGTGCCACACATCAGCGATGATACCGTCTGCCTCTTCGTTTTGGAATGAAGAACAAGGGAATTTTTCTTTCTTACAAAAATTAAAATAAAATAACAGATGTACACTGGTGATTTATTGGTCATGGGTCCTGTGTGGGAAAATAACAGTCCTTTATCACACCTGTGTGTGTGTGTATGCGTGGAACAGTGTGTCCTCTCTGAAAGGGCTCTCTTGGGTCCAGAGCTCAGATCAGCAGACCCAGGGCCAGGGACAGTCAGTGAATTTGGCTATGTACACATTCATAGTCGGTCCATGGCTTCCCCGGTTGGCAGCATCATTTCCGCAGGTCTAATACACAAACCTGAAACAGATGGATTAGCCGTTATTACGCTGGGAGGGTTCCCTGCTTACCCGGACGTCCTGACTCAAAATACACTAAACACAACTCTCTGCAGGTTGGAGTCAGACAGGTCACTATCCTTTAGTGTTAACTGATGATTAACTGACAAAGAAATCTCAATGTAAATGACAGAGATGGGAGTGATTGCTTGATTTACACACCAGCTTTACGTCAGAAAAGAGTGGAAAACGTCAAGAAAATTCATTCAGCCGTTATTTCTTCGTCTGAAGTGAAGGCGGTGCGTCATTATCTTGGAAATTCACAGCAAACAGCCAACTTCACCGCATAAAGTCAAACTTTTTTCTGTAATTTTTACATGTTCCGAGTTACATATCCGCTTGATTTTAGCCACAGAGAACACAAGTGAACACTTCTCTGTGTAACTTCATACTTAAACTCTGTTTTCACAAGATCTGACAGCATTTACATCAACATGTGGATCTGCATGGGATTAATATAACCTGAGATTATTGCCACACCCACTTTAATTAAAATAACTGACATGGCGCTTTCAGTAGCACCTCATGTAAAACTAATCGCCGTCCGATTAGGGCTTTAGAAGCAATTGCTGTTAATAACGGTCTTTTTATGTTCCCTGTACGCAACTGTAGAAGTACAAGCCTAAACAGCTGATTAGCTATCCTGCTTCCGAGGTGTCGATACTTTGCAACTTAGAGAACCCTGACTTGTAAGACATCTAGATCTACCTCTGTCACAACATCTTAACCCTAATCATGAAGACACCATAAAGTCTGTTCATAATCTGAACATCAATAATAGAGGCTATTCAGATAAAGTCGTCAATTTTACAATCTTCAGAGGAACCCCGCTTCGCCTTGATGCGGCTTTACACACGCTTAACATTCTCTCATGTGGCCTCGTGATGCTTTTCCAACAGAAGCTCCACATAATCTGCAAATATTATGCGCTTGTTGAGATTTTGACCGGTGTATCAAAGACCTGGTTTCTCTGCTCTGTAAGAGAGAGAAGACTTACTGATCCGTCCGACGCGCTTGCTCCCACTTTGTCTCCGGTGGAGTTCCAGCACACTTCGAAAATGCCCCCCGTCCCCCGGTAGCTGTTCACTAGAGCACCGCTCTGTTGGAGAAAGCAGAAGCGTACAGGAAAAGATGAGCAACTGAGTCAGGTGATCATCACAGAGACACTGAACGTCCGGCTCAGATGACCGCTGTAGTAGAGGAAAACCAAAAACACAAGCCCCCGATCCAGAGGCTGGTGTTTTGACTGTGTTTGAGCCACTTTTCTTCAAAAGCCCGGAATCCGGCTATTATACTTTGAGCTTTTTCTCTGTAACTTGCCGTGAACGACATGCTATGAAAATCATGTACAAAATACTCTCCCATAACGTTTTCATTTGTGAGTCATGACTGGTTGAAAACGAAAGCATCGCTGGAACATTCAGCTTTGCTGACCAGACCGAGCTGCTTCTGGTACGCATCAGTGTCGCTGGCATAAACAGCATGTTCGAAATGGAGCAAACGGAGTGGCCACAGTGCATGTTAGAGCAATATGAAATTTTAACACATTTGTGACGATATAAAACTGTTCAAGAAGTCCACAAAATGAGAGCCATCATTTAAGAGTGTATAAGAGTGTGTGAGACTTTACTGCAGCATTTAAAAGTCACAGCAAAATCATCCGTTTAAAAAAAGTTTAAAAAGTAGGCCAAAAAAAAACCAAAACATCCCAATTCAGAGCTTTACATTCTGCATATACTAACAATGACGGCGACTGAACGGTGGTGAATAGTGGCGATTTCCCTCGCCATTCATCGGTCGGCAATCCATAAGTGGCCATTATCTAGAAATATAAAAAAATCCTCAAACAAACAATACTTGGTTTTAAAACTCCAAATCTAAGGGGAGCAAAAAATAAAAGAAAAATAGACTGACACATTCACAACGAATTAAAAAAAAAAAAAAAAAGGTAGTAATATTTGTCCTCTGTTGCAATTTGGAAAACTTGCAAAAGGCTAAACATCCATGTCGTACCTGTGTGTTCCAGATGTGGACACATTTGTCGAAGGAGCCACTGGCCAGATGCCGCCCGTCAGGGCTGAAGGCCACGCTGTAAACGGGCTCCTGGTGCCGGGTGAGCGTATGGATGCACGCGCCACGTTCAGCATCCCACAGTCGCACCGTCGAGTCAAACGACGCACTGCAAGAGAGAACAGCGGCACAGACGTCACACCGCGACCCCAACATCTCAACAAAAAGACACTTTGGCAAAAACATCTAATTTTCTGAATTCTCCCCGCGCACCAAAAGTAGCTGATCGACCAAAACATGCCCGATGCCTGAAGTTAACTCGTAGATTGGCACTAAATCTAACACTGCTAACAAGTAAAATAAAGTTATACCTTACTGATGTAATCTGCAGGCCAGGCCTACATCATACCATGCTTCTCTCAAACCGTGTCGAGTTGTTGTGGATTCTCAAACAGACTGGCTTATGAGGTTTCTCATACTGTAGGATAGTTATTTATAAAAGTGGAGGGACACAGCAGAGCCAAGAAAGTAGCAGCCACCATTTAGGCATGCAGTTTACACAATACTAAATGTCAGCCATAAGTTTCCACTGCTTCTTAGCTCCAGTGCAACACTAAAGAAGGCCAACTACAGCTTTCAGCCGTGGCCTCAAATAAGTCACATGGTCTAAACTTTCTACATTGAAGGTGTGACTCTTTCATTACAACATATACAGAAATACTACATCTCAAAAGAGGCCCAATGAGTGGGTTGGGCCAGAACTTGGGTTGCAATTTGGCCATTTATGATATAATTCTCACACTGACCACAGCTGTGGTACCTGAAATCCTATGTATTAAGTTGCAAGGCATGCGAATCCAAAGATTGTTATTATTGTTATTATAATACTTTTCCAGTTACTGTTCACCTTTCCTACCACTAGGTTACTGACCACTCTTTCCTACAGTAAAAGCAGAGAAAACTTCATGATGTGTTATGTTGTTATCATTCAGGACTCTGTGCACTCCTGTTTCTAGGTGGCAGGTGTTTGGTCGAATGACCGCGTACCTGGCCAGCATAAGATTGGCGTTGGGGTTGTTGGTTCCCGGTCCAGTGGGGCTCCATTTAATGGTGTAAATCTCTTTACTGTGGGCTTGCAAGTCGTGAACACACGTGTCCTGCTTCATACTCCAAAGCTGGAAATGAAAAAGCGTCATAAAGAACTTTATATATGATGCAATACTCAATCAGTCTGACGAGCACAGAAACCAAAGCAATAATAATAAAAAAAAAAAGAATAAAATGAAACATTTCTTGATAGCAATAATACAGAGCATTTTCAATTAAAATGATTATGCTAGTATCTCAATCGAGTATCAGCAAAAAGGGCTTCAACTTTGAACAGTTCTGTACACCAGGTGGCAATACGTGCCCGTTAGACACTATAAGGCGAGAGAGAAGTCATCAAGCCATTCTCTCGAAACAGCACAAAGTAAAGGCTTTAAGGATCCTGAGTGCTGAATGTAGAATGTAAAGGCCCAGCGAAAGTGCAAAGCTTATTAAAGAAGAGATTTGAGATTTTTATTTATATTTTGTATTTGTGTTTACTTATTTTATGTGACATATCTTCACAATAAATCATATTGAACACAAACACAGCATTTATTTTACTCAGCAACCACAATACTACTCAGACTTTAATGTGCACTAAAAAATGTATGTAGTTATCAATAACTATGTTGAATGATATTGACAACTAGGGCTGAACAACACAGGTGGAAAATACCCAACTGTTTTTTTTCCTGGCAATTTAAAGGTGATTGTCATAAATTAAGCTCCAGACTTTTTTTTGCCAAAAAGACCAGCTTTCACCTCCATTTGTTCACATCTGAGGCTTGGGCCCAACCCCATTGGCCCTACCACTTTATCCCTGTTTTGCACGTTCACGTCTAGTGGTAGCATATCCCGATTCTTGTTGAGATAGAGGGGTAGGATGAAATGTTAGGGCTAGATGGCCCTCCAAACAGAGGTGAGAATTTCTCTGTTAAAAATGACGATAAACATTATATTGTCTTAATGTCGTTTCAATGTACAGGGTCAGTCAAAAGTCACAGGACACGTTTTATTTCAGAAACGAATGGGAAAATGACAGATCTGAATACCCCAGCAAGTAACAGGCAAGGGGGTCTATCTTTTAGGCTATGTCCGGAACATTGTGCCATCTTGAAAGCTGCCATATTGGAACAAGGGCAAGTTTTTCCCAATGGGAAGGTGGTCATGTAGCAGATCAAAGAAGACCAGAATTATCTATGAAATCGCCACAATAAGATTTGCAATCTCTCATGGTTCAAAAGTTAGCACAAAGTTGCAACTACAACTGGGAACGTTGCCTGTGATGCACAGCTATTTGACTTGTTCAGTGTGCTGTCCCTGGTGCTGAACACAGAGCTGAAGGCACAGGATCCAATCGTTATGACCCCGCATGAGAATCTCTGGAGAAATGCTGTCACAAGCCTCCACGATGCGGTGCTGAAGGTGGTGTTTGTTGCAGATTTTCTCAGCATACACAATTTGCTTGAAAGTGGAACGGGAAAATTTGAACAAGAAGCTGTTGACTATCTGAATTCAGCTTCATGTTACTGAAGAACTTGGGGAGAGAAATAATAAATGTCCCTCTTTGAAGGCATATGGCTCCCTAAATGTAACTAAAGCCCAGCAGTGAGGAGCTGAACTTTACCCTCCTCTGCTGTCACTGTAGACAAGCCGGGTCGCCTGCAGAGCAGCGCTGGTAGCTGTTAACGGAATGATGTACGTTTTGGTTTGAGGGTCCCATTTAATTGGGATTTCAACCACCGCCCATTGTAACTCCAAGGAGATCCAAGGTGACACTTGAAAACGAGGGGAAAGTGTAAAAATAAGGAATGGGATTGGGCCTTGAATGTTGACTATAGTGTTCCAGACTAGCCAGTTCACAAGCTCTGTTATTAGGTTAAATTTCCCCCCATAAAACCTGTTAACTGTGTTAAATAAGGTAGAATATAACAAAGCCGCAGCTCCTGCAATTTGAAAACGGCAAGTTTGATATAAAAACGTTAGTTAGATATAAAAAGCATAGTGAGGTCAAAGCAAAGTTGTGTAGACAAAGATATCAGGACAAGATTTCGGACCATGTTGCCGTTTATCCTTTAAACTAGAAAGCCTGAAGCCGTATAAAGGCCATCTTGTTCTAAACGAGGTCCTTGTTTATCGGCTGCATGTTACCTTTAGCGTCATGTCATCGGAGCAGGAGGCCAGAAGGCTGCCGGTCGGATCCCACTTGATTGCATTCACTTCATTCTGAGAACAGGCAGAAAAAGGAGAATCAAACCTATCAGCTCAACACAGACGCACACACTCGGTTAAATTAGACAGTTTAAAAAAAGAAATATTACCGTGTGGCCCTGGAATGTCTTGACTGGTCTGTCCTGGCCCAGCTTGCAAACATGGATGCACATGTCTGTGCTGCAGGAGGCGAACGTGTTATTGCTCTGCCAGTCCACGTCCAGAGCGGGAGCTGCACACACAGACAGAGAACAGACAAAATAAACAGGAGAACATCATCTTGAATACGTTCACACTTCTTTAATTTGCACAGTGGCTTTTCATATAGAAGGCATTATTCAAAACAAATCAATAAATAATTTGCTGGTGACTTGTTTTTCAACATTCATTTATGAAATGCCAGCTTTATTTGACAAAGCCCCTCATTTAGCTTTTCCAAAAAAACTCTTAGAGTCTTTGGCTGCAGAAGTCTTTCAAAGTTTTTTCACTGTACCTTCACTATCTAGAATGTCTGATCAAAACACTGGACCCAAGCCAGATTCAGCATTAATAGAATAAATTACTGTATTTTTTTAGACTTCTTATTTATTTAAAAACACAAAAACTAGTTCCTAGTTTGTGGTTTATTATAACAACGTACTACAACTGTTGATGTTCCATGTGCCTCCACTATCCATCCAGTATTCATC